>NW_012267231.1:652160-656967 GCF_000151885.1 Dipodomys ordii | reverse complement strand
CGGGGCCGTGGGGACTGGCAGAGCTCAGCTGTGGCCATGTCCACCAGGCACGGGCCACCATGCGGACGCCGGCCGGGATAAGACGGCTGAATTTCCTTTAAAACCGACCGGTCACAAGAAGATGGAAACTTGAGAGATGGTCCTTTCCAGTCCAGAAAGAGTTTGCGGGAAGGCACTGGGCAGTGCAGGCAGGGAAGCGGGTGAGCTCGTCCTGGGGGAGGGCCTGCGGGGAGCACACAGGGCCTGCAGGGAGCACGGGGGCCTGCGGGGAGCACGGGGGCCTGCGGGGAGCACGGGGGCCTGCGGGGAGCACAGGGGCCTGCGGGGAGCACACAGGGCCTGCGGGGAGCACGGGGGCCTGCGGGGAGCACACAGGGCCTGCGGGGAGCACACAGGGCCTGCGGGGAGCACACAGGGCCTGCACTACTGCCTCCCCCCACAATGCCCTGGGTCTCCCCGCGTGGGGAGAAGGGGAGAAGGCCCAGCACCCAGCGGCCTCTGGAGGCTCCGCCAGGAGGCTGGAGAGGGAGCCGGGCAGGCCCTGCTGGGTTTGGTCCCAGCCCTCCCCGGCTCCAGTGTGCTGCGGCCAGCTCATGGTGTTGACAGGTCTGGGTGTGAACTGTTTACTGACCCTTGAAGAAACTTTCTGTTTGCTCTTGGCTCTGCACCTGCTTCCTGGCTGCTTGCTTTCTTCTGGTCCTAGAGTTTAAACTCGGAGCCGGCTTGGTCCCTCAGCTCAAGGCTGGCGCTCCACCACTTGAGCCACACTTCCACTTCGGCCTGTGGGTGGTTAACTGGGACTTTTCTGCCTAGGCCGGACCGAACCTTGATTTTCAGATCGTAGCCTCTTGCCTAGCCAGGATTACGAGCCTGAGCCACTGAACTGACTTTGTGGGCAGGACATCTCACCCCTGCTGGCAGACCGACACTGGGCCGTTCCTTGTGTGTGGATGTGGATGCAGGCCCTCCAGGGCGTGCGATCGGCTCTGTCATCAGGAACGAGCCCTCGGGACACAGCAGAACCAGGCGCCGGCGTCCAGTCCCCTCTCTCGGCCGGCCCCGCCGGGCGTCGGCTGGGCGTCTGCGGTGATCCGTGCCCACGCTTCCTTGGCGGTCGTGCCCCAGGGGGCTCGCCCCGCAGTGGCTCTGTGCTGCCCCTGGCTTCCGGCTCGAGCCCCTCCCCTGGTGGGGATTGGTGTGGAGGGGCGATCCTGGTGCGATGGCTGGGGGAGGGTTGACGGGGCTGTGCTGGGAGGGACCTCATCGCGGTCTCCCCCGGGGCCCGCAGAGGCAGCTCCCTGCTGCCCCGCCGGGGCAGGTGCGGCCGTGGACCCTGGCTCTCCCTCACTAAGGTGGGCGCCACGCATGCATTCTGGTGAGCACCTGGCTGGCACTGGTCCCGGAGTGTGGGCGAGTCCTGAGCTACCGAAATGAGTCTTTTATGACAACAAGGCAGAGGCAAAAAGAGATTCAAAGCAGTATGGCTTCCTCACAACTGTTGGTGGCTTTCCAGGTACGGGGAGCGCGGCTGCTCTGCGGTGAGGCGGCAGCGGGAGCCGCTCGGAGCCACAGACGGATGGAGGGCAGCGAGGCAACGGCCCTTCCGCCTCTCGCCGTGCGGCTCCGTGTGGCTGCCGCGGCCCTCTGTGGACTCTGGGCCGTGGGTGTGAGTCTTGCACGGGGACAGGGAAAGCGTTTCAGACCGAGGTGCCCACAGTACTCCGGGTCTCGCTCCTGCACGCTCAGCCCCGGCCCCATCGCCCCCTCTTGCACTCACAGCCAAGTAAGTGTGGTATTCCCTCCCTCCCTCACTACCGCCGGGGATGGCTTGCCTCTCCCACAGCTATTTGCGTTGTCTTCCCATCGACGCACAGTTAAGCATATTCCCGAGCTTCAGCTGTGACTGCTGATGTGCGTACAAATCAGGAAAGTTCCGGATAGTCTCTCTAGGTGTGTGCTCCTTGGGTGGGATGATAAGGTAGAAGAGGGAGGAGGCAGAGCACTCTTAAGCCACATCCCCAGCCCTGGAAACGTTTGTAGTCCCCTCCCGCCACGCACGCACACGCGTGTGCGCACACACGTGCACACTCACACACTCCATTTGGAAAGCAGCATACTGAAGCTATTTCACGATACGCAGTTCTCCTCGATGGGCCTGTTTTTGTCTTTGTTTCTGATGCACCGTTTGCCTCAGGGTGTGGAGACAGACGAACACGCACCAGGGAGGTGCACACTGGCCGCGCTCCGCGGCGCAGCAGCTCTGGGCGGGTGGACAGCTGTGGAAGGGTCCGGGGAGACAGTCACAACACGTCCTGGGGCTCCCGACCTCCGCCGCCCCTCCCCGGGAGGAGGGCTGCCCCCAACCAGCCCTGTCCCCTGACTCCAGCTGCTCCAGACCCCGAATCTGCCGCGGCGGCCGAGGAGGGAGAGAAGGAAGAATCTCCTCACCGGCATTTCAGTTCCCGGAAGAGGAAATGCCGTTTTGGATGATCTTCCAAACAGACTCTCAGACACACTGCGATCTCAGGCTGTGCCTTGGGGCCTGGATGGGCAGCAGGGCGTGCGCGTGGATGGGCAGCAGGGCGTGTGCGTGGATGGGCAGCAGGGCGTGTGCGTGGATGGGCAGCAGGGCGTGGCCGTGGATGGGCAGCAGGGTGTGTGTGTCTGGATGGGCAGCAGGGCGTGCGTGTGGATGGGCAGCAGGGCGTGTGCCTGGATGGGCAGCAGGGCGTGTGCCGTGTGCCCCCCCCCGGGGGAGCGTCCCAGCACACACCTCTGACCTTGGGGTACGCCAGGGAGTTTGCTCTCCAGGCCAGGTCCAGTGGAGGCAGACTCAGAGACACCGCTCACCTCTGGGGCGGAGGCCAGGCTGGGGTGGAGGCCAGGTTGGGGCAGAGGCCCTGGAGCTGCTGTGGGGGGCCTGGGGCAGAGGCCAGGCTGGGGTGGAGGCTGGGCTGGGGTGGAGGCTGGGGTGGAGGCTGGGGTAGAGGCCGGGCTGGAGGCTGGGATGGAGGCCGGGCTGGGGTGGAGGCTGGGGCGGTGGCTGGGGTGGAGGCCAGGCTGGGGTGGAGGCTGGGGTGGAGGCCGGGCTGGGGCAGAGGCTGGGCTGGGGCACAGGCCCTGCAGGGAGGAGTGGGCGGCTGGTGGGGACCTGCTGCCAAGAGAGAGGGGGAGACAGGGAAAGAAGCGTGTTGGCCGCAGGAACGGCTGCGTGGACAGAGCTGGCAGCTGCACAGGCTGGTGAACAGCTGGAGAGGTGGAAACAACCCCTCAGGAAGGCTAGGCACGGAAGTCCTGCTCCCTGGGGCCGGGCCAGGCCGGTATGGGCGCCGGGTCTGCTCCCCGGGGCTGGGCCAGGCTGGTAGGGGCGCCGGGTCTGCTCTCTGGGTCTGGGCCAGGCCGGTAGGGGCGCCGGGTCTGCTCCCGGGGCCGGGCCAGGCCGGTAGGGGCGCTGGGTCGCTCTCCAGAGGCCGCACTGAGGCACTGAACCTGACACCTGCCCCAGGCTGGGAGCAGGTGTCACGGACGTGGCTGGGAGCCTGGGGCAGCTGATCTTAGAGAGACCTGGGGGTGCCTTTGCCTACAACGAGAGCCCGGGAGACGGGGTCTCCGTCCCTCCCGCGCCACCCCCTCCCCAGCAGCTGAAGGACCGCAGAGCACGAGCAACGATCCCGTGATTCCCTGGGACCAGCCTGGAAGCTCTCGGGGGGCAGGGCAGGCCGGCGGGGCAGGATGTCTGTCTCTGTGCATCCTCCTGAGTCCGTCAAGTCCCTTTAAGTGGGCAGCCTGCTGCACCCAGCCTGCCCGGTGTGGACCGGGTCAGTCTGCAGCGGGGTGAGTGCGGGACACGCTTGCTGGGCTGGCCGCTGCGCACCAACCCTCTCAGCTTTCCTTGTTCGGATGGGGCTCGAGAATGCCTTCTTGCTGTTTGTTTTTAATCTGCTTTAGGCTGTAACTGAGACCCGTCCCCTGAAGTCTGCCGCAGGTGCCCGCCCCGGCACCAGCCCATCTTCCTCTCGTAAGGCTGGTGGGCTTAGGATTTGGACCACCTGGACTGCTCAGGATCCTCTCATCTCACAACCACCTAATTACAGCTCCGATTTCACCTGTGGCGCGCTCCTCCCCCGCCACGTTACGTGATGGGCTCAGGGGCGTGGCTGTGGGGTCTCCCGGAGGCCCGCTGCGCTGCCCGCCGGGGAGGGACGCACAGGAGTCCGGGCAAGGAGGGCAGGACGAGAGAAGGGCGTCATGGCGCCAAGTGGCCCCTCAGAGCAGCTGGCCGCCCTGGACGAGCACGGGAGGGGGAGGGAGGCCGGGAGGGGCCCAACACGGGAACCTGTGTGCGGACTTCAGCCCCGCAACGGCTAACCAAAAACAGAGCCGGTGAGAGGCGTGGAAAACTGGCCGAGGCCCCTTCTGAGTGTCCGCGCCGCCTGAGGTGACTGACAGGCGTGCTGGAGACCGGCGTGCACGCAGCTCCCCCGTGGGCCGGGGCCAGGACCGCGGCTGAGCCCTCAGCAGCTCCCCATGCTGCAGGATTTGAACGCAGACCCCCGGCAGGAGGGACTCTCCGGGCCCAGACCTTCAGCCCCAGCTCGGGACGCATCTTGGGGCCCTCCTGTCCAGTGGCTTCCAGCCGTGGAGACGCGGGTGCTCTGGGATCTCTGGCCCTTGACCGGCCGCACCCTGTCCATGTCCAGCCGCTGACCCGGTGAGTCGGCCCCTTAACCACGTTGTTGCGGTGCGGCTGCCCCTCCGCAAACCCTCTGCGCCGTCTCCCCTGGGTGCTCTGAGCGTCTGCCCCCCC
>NW_012267231.1:650908-651510 GCF_000151885.1 Dipodomys ordii | reverse complement strand
GTCTGGGGCGGGCACGGGTGCGGGCCACGGGTCTGGGGCGGGCACGGGTGCGGGCCACGGGTCTGGGGCGGGCACGGGTGCGGGCCACGGCCAGGGGCTTTCCCTGGCACTCGGTGAAGCTCCGCACAGATGCTCTCTCGGGGCGACCTGCTCCAGCCCTCGGGACGTGAGTGGCTTTGCCGTGGGCGTCCCGAGTTCAGCACCGGCACGCACCTGCCACGCACTGTCCGGCAGAGCCGGCTCTCCAGGCAGGAAGCACAACCTGTGCAGACAGGGGCTGGTGTCCAGCTCTGCCAAGCCAGGTCTGTGACAGAGCCCAGGGCCCTGGGTTCAATCCCCAGTGCCGCAGTTAAAGGGCCCCCACTCCCCACTGGCTTTACCAGCCACAGGGCTTTAGTGCTCGGGAGGGTGAAGAGCTGGCGGAGGGCAGAGCTGATGGGAACCTTGAACTAAGAGGCTGCATTGAGATGAAATGCCTGGCAGGGCCGAGAGGGCGTTGCCGTCGGGCAGCCAACCATGCTGCGGTGGCCTGACCCCTGGTTGCTTTGCTGTAGGTCACGCTGACCGTCCTGCGGTGGCCTGACCCCTGGTTGCTTTGCTGT
>NW_012267231.1:629428-650572 GCF_000151885.1 Dipodomys ordii | reverse complement strand
GGTGGCCTGACCCCTGGTTGCTTTGCTGTGGGTCATGCTGACCGTCCTGCGGTGGCCTGACCCCTGGTTGCTTTGCTGTAGAGCACGCTGACCGTCCTGCGGTGGCCTGACCCCTGGTTGCTTTGCTGTAGGTTACGCTGACCGTCCTGCGGTGGCCTGGCCCCTGGTTGCTTTGCTGTAGGTTACGCTGACCGTCCTGCGGTGGCCTGACCCCTGGTTGCTTTGCTGTAGAGCACGCTGACCGTCCTGCGGTGGCCTGGCCCCTGGTTGCTTTGCTGTGGGTCACGCTGACCATGCTGCGGTGGCCTGACCCCTGGTTGCTTTGCTGTGGGTCACGCTGACCATCCTGCGGTGGCCTGACCCCTGGTTGCTTTGCTGTGGGTCACGCTGACCGTCCTGCGGTGGCCTGACCCCTGGTTGCTTTGCTGTAGGTCACGCTGACCGTCCTGCGGTGGCCTGACCCCTGGTTGCTTTGCTGTAGGTTACGCTGACCGTCCTGCGGTGGCCTGACCCCTGGTTGCTTTGCTGTGGGTCATGCTGACCGTCCTGCGGTGGCCTGACCCCTGGTTGCTTTGCTGTAGGTCACGCTGACCATCCTGCAGTGGCCTGACCCCTGGTTGCTTTGCTGTGGGTCACGCTGACCGTCCTACGGTGGCCTGACCCCTGGTTACTTTGTTTTCTTCTTCAACATTTTTAAGTAATTGTACAAAGGAGTGGTTGTGCACACAGCAGTCCCCAGCACAGCGTGCCCCCACCCCACACTGGCCATTTACAGTCTTGTTTCCTAGAGGAAGAAATACGTTTGCTGCTTGCTGAAGCGATGTGCACCTGTGTGGCAGGCTGTCCACAGAAGCAGAGCGCTGGGCTGCATCGTGCCCACGGCCTGGCGTCTGCCAGCGCTGCCTCGGGGTCTCCGGCTTCCAGGGCTCACGGGGGGCGCCGCCGGCCTTGCCCGAGCGCCAGACAGGGCTCCTGCTGGGTATGTGCGGTGTCTCTCCAGGCAAGCTTCGCCTACGGGAGGACAATTGGTAGAAAGAGAAATGCTCCCTCCTGCCGACCTCCCCAAGCTGACCCGACGCACCGGGTGTTTGTCTGTCTGCGCGGACCCCGGCATTTGAACGAGCCATTCCACTCTTCTCGCAACGTCTCAAGGATCTGCCCCGCGGCACTGTCCTCCCCCGGCCGCTTCCTGCCGGCCGCTTCTGTGTCCCCGGCTGCGTGGTCCTTCACGCCCGCCCCCCCAGTGGACACATCCACTCAAGTCCTCGCGGGCTCTGCCCTCCTGCGCTCAGCTCACGTCCGTCTTCTGGGCGCTTCCCCGCCGAAGGGCTCTGCGGCCCCTTGCGGGCCCCAGCCATGTCTCCTCCTCAGAGTGCTCTTCCTGGGACAAGATCCCCGAGCGATTTCCCCCCCAGGCCCACACGACCCCCGAGGCCCATGTGACCCCAGGTCTCACTCAGTTCAGTCCCCCCCGGCCCCCAGCCCAGTGGTTCCCACCACTCCCATGTTCCCGGGCCCTTTGTGCTTTCCTCCCCTCGGTCCAGACACTCACTTTAGTTGCTTTGTAGAAGCGACTACACTGCGTATAACAGGTGCTTCATTATTAATTTGGCTAAATGAAATACAAATACATCTTTCTGCTTAAGAGAAAAGCCTGATCGATACAAGCACACATTCTAATGTCTTAAGAGTGAGCGTTTAGGAGGGTGTTTTTTTTTTTAAGAACAAAAGGTAGCGGCGAGGCTGGGGCGTGGCTCGGGGCAGAGCGCGTGCCCGGCGCGGAGTGCACAGCGCTGACCGAGCGGCTCGGACGGAGAGCCTGCCCGTGTGGTGCGCAAACCCTGTGAGCTTCAAGCTGAGGTTCTCCCCGCGGCTGTAGTTTGTGTGTTCTTTGGGAGGGGTAGAGCTCAGCGAGTGCCTGAGAACCTTATTACCTACCGTTCTCTTGAGCATGTTGTCAATTCTCCCTGGGAACTCAAACAGTTAAGGCTGAATTTACAGAATTTACTGCGGTGTCTCATCTAGAAACACTAAAATAATTGTCTGAATAGAAATACCTTCGATTCAGCATGATTATGTTACAGAAAAGTATTCGGCTTTAATCTCCCACATGTCTTGAATGAGAGCCGACGTGCGATATAATTTTGAAATAAGTAAAAGTTGATGTGAAGATTTTGAAGTCTGTTCGACAAAAGCTGGGAGCCACGCGTCCGTGGGTCAGCGCCCGTGGGTCAGCACCCATGGGTCAGCGTCCGTGGGTCAGCGTCCGTGGGTCAGCGTCCGTGGGTCAGCGCCAGTGGGTCAGCGTCCGTGGGTCAGCGCCCGTGGGTCAGCGCCCGTGGGTCAGCGTCGGTGGGTCAGCGCCCGTGGGTCAACGTCGGTGGGTCAGCGCCCGTGGGTCAGCGTCCGTGGGTCAGCGTCCATGGGTCGGCGTCCGTGGGTCGGCGTCCGTGGGTCAGCGCCCGTGGGTCAGCGTCGGTGGGTCAGCGCCCGTGGGTCAACGTCTGTGGGTCAGCGTTGGTGGGTCAGTGCCCGTGGGTCAGCGTCGGTGGGTCAGCATCGGTGGGTCAGTGCCCGTGGGTCAGCGTCCGTGGGTCAGCGTCCGTGGGTCAGCGTCCGTGGGTCAGCATCGGTGGGTCAGCGTCCGTGGGTCAGCGTCCGTGGGTCAGCGTCGGTGGGTCAGCGTCGGTGGGTCAGCGCCCGTGGGTCAGCAGGCGCACCAGCCCGGAGCAGACCAGCGGGCACGCCCTGCCGCCGGCGTGCGTGGCTGCTGAGTGCTGTTTGCGTGTGGCGTGGGGCTGCTGAACCCGCTCCAGAGAACTGTGTGAGCGCGGGAAGCCGGCCCGGCCTGGCGCCCTGGCTGCTCGGGATTTTGGCGAGCAGCTTGAGAGATGATTTTAGGCTTCTGAAGTCAGTCTGCATCCCCTGGTCACGTGGTGTCAGCGGCAGCTGGCAGCCTGGCAGGAGGAAGTGCTGCTGTGGGTGAAACTTCTAGTCACATGACCTCGCTCTGTTGCTGCGGAAGATGACACAAATTATTACTTACTTTCTTCTCCACCGAAACAGACCCAGACTCGCAGATCCGGAACTCTGAGTCCCATGTGGACGAGCTGCCGGCCTGGCCGCATCCGCGAGCCGTGGGGGGGGCTTTCCTGATTTCCACGTGTGCCGCTCAGCGCCAGCCCGGGCCCTGTCCCCTCGCCACCGGAGAGCTTGCTAGGAGAGCGGAGACAGCCAGCCCGGAACACGAGCTGCGGGCTCCCGCGGGCCCCGCTCCTCGGCGGCCAGCCCCGGCCAGGCCGGCCAGGGCCCCTTCTAGGCCAGGCGGATTCACAGACCAGAAATCTCCACGTCCTCTTCTTCCGATGCTCGGACGCGCCACTGCCAACAGCTGCGGTTCAGAAGTCGCTTTGCCTGGTGTCAAGCGACCAGGGGACTGCTTGCCTACTGCTTGTGTGAATCTAAGTGACAACTTTGGTTTTTTTTTTAACTGTATTTTTTTTGTCTTTTCTTTTTTGGTACTGGGGATCGAACCAGGACGTTGCACTTGCTAGGCAAGCGCTTTACCACTGAGCTACATCCCAGCCCTAAGTGACAACTTTGGAAAACATAGTTGAGGACGGAGAAGAAACCATTGAAGTGGCATCATCCGGCCACCGGGGGCCATCGCGGAGCGGATGGGAACTGCGCTCCCAGTTCAGAGGGTGCCATGACAGCGCGTCACCTGCGCCCCGCGCAGCACAGTGGTGTGTGGCATCATGTTGCACACAGATAAAAGCAGATACTGCCGCAGGCACCACGCCTACTTTCCCTAACAGAGTTACCACGTAGGCCAGGCGGGCCTCGGCCCACGACCCTCCTGCCTGAGCCTCTGAGTGCTGAGATTGCAGGCGTGGACCCGACACCAGCTCACCCCATTATTGCCACCCAACATTGCCGTGGCATAGTTGTAAAAGTTAATGAGCCAACAGCCGCGTATTATACTTAGCCTACATGTGTGTGTGTGTGCGTGTGTGTGCGTGTGTGTGCGTGTGCGTGGTGATTTAGTTATTGTTGATTTCTTTTTTGGAGACAAAGCGTTGCTCTGAAGCCCTGGCTGGCCTAGAGCCGACGGTGATCGCCCTTCCTCTGCTTCCCAGCCGCTGGGATTATAGGTGTGCGTCACCGCACCCACCGTGAGTCCGTCAGGAAGATGTGCTGGGTTTTGTCGGATGCTTTCTTCCGCCTCTGAGAGACGGTGTGGTTCTGATCCCTGGGTCTGCTCGTGTGCCAGGCACGCACTGTGGCTCCATACATACGGTGACCGCACGTTCCTGGGCACATCCCGCTGGGCTGGGCTGTGTGTTCCCGTGACAGGTTGAACTCCACTCAGAGGACTTCGTGGAGGATTTCCACCTCCCAAGTTCTCCTCGTGTCCGAGTCTGGCTTTGGTGGCAGCCAGCCCTGGCTTGTGAAGCAAAGCGCTTCCTCTCCTCCAGGGTTTTGGAAGAGGTTGAGAATCGACATGACTTCTTCAAGTGCGTCATACCAATCCATTTGTGAAGCCAGGCTTTTCTCCAGTGAGAGACTCTGGGCTTCGGACGCAGTCTCCTTGTGGACTTTCTCCACTTTAAGAGACTGCTTTTGGGGGGCAGCAAATAAGCATCTGTGCCGTCATCTAGTGTCTGAGCGATGCGCCCCGCCCCGGTGATAATGCAGCGACCCTAGAGGACTCACAGCTGTGCACACGCTCCGCGCCTCCGGCCCTTCCAGATTGTAAGCTTTACTTCCAAGCATATGCTTAACTCATTATTTTCTTACAACAATGTCCAACACCTGGTTCTCAGGAACAAAGGGCCCTCTAGAAAGGCTCTCCACCAGGCCTGTGAGCAGGTTTTTTCCTGACCTTTTATGAGCACTGGACTCTATCAAGCCCTTCGGTTTTTGCCAGTGTCAAAAGAAAACAGAGTTACACTTCTTTTTCTTTTTAAAACATTTTATTACAAAGGCAATGTACAGAGTTATTCTTTTTTCTTTTCCTTTGTCAGCCATGGGGCCTGAACTCTGGGCCTGGGCGCTGTCCCTCAGCTCTTCAATTCAAGGCTAGCGCTCTACCACTTGAGCCACAGCGCCACTTCCAGCTTTTTCTGATTATGTGGTGCTGAGGAATCGAACCCAGGGCCTCAGGCATGCAAGGCAAGCGCTCTACCACTGAGCCACCTTCCCAGCCCCAGAGTTATTCTTTTTAAATTTGCGCCTACTGGGGCTTGAACTCAAGACTTTGCTCTCTCACTTAGCCTGGCAATCATGGCTGGTGCTCCACCCTTGAGTCATACCTTTAGTTCTTCCACTTTAAGTTCTTTTAATTTTGTTTTTTCTCATTCTCTCATTTGATCTCTGCTCTCTTATGGTTTTCCCCATTCTAAAATCCTGGAAAACATCTGAAGGGTCTAAAATTCAGGTAATTTGTTATCCCCAGATGACAAAGGCTGGGTTTCCCCCTCTAATTTTAAGCTTTATTTCCTACTAGATAGTTTATTTGCGTTGAAATATGACTAGTATCATCCTTAGGTCATGTCATTTTACTCCTAAAACTCTATTAATCCAGTATCCCCTCCCCCCTCCTCCTCCGTCCTCTCTTGCTCTCTCTCCTTCTCCTCCTCCTCCTCCTCCTCCTTCCTCCCCTCCCCCTCTCTCCCCCCCCCCTCCCCTCCCTCCCTCTCCCTCTCCCCCTCTCCCTCTCCCCCTCTCCCTCTCCCCCTCCCTCTCCCTCCCTCCCTCTCTTCCTTCTGCCATTTCTTCCTCTCTCTGCACAAATCGTTTTCTGTTCTCCTGGCATCAAAGCATCTTTGAGGTGTGTTTCTGGTGTAGGTTCTTCAATGTAACTTTTTCCTGGAACCTGATGTGACAGGTTTATTCCAGCTTGTCTTTCTGTGGACATTGTTTGTCCTCATGACCTCCCTTATCCAGCAATGGAGGAACGGGGGGAGGGTTTCTGTCTGCTGCCCTGTGAGGACTGTGAATCTCCCATTGCTCATCATGAGCCGCCATGCCGGCCAGACACGAGCCGTCCTTGACGAGAGCCGTTTTATCCCAGTGGTGTTTGTCACCACAACAGATACAGCCAAGCAGGTTCTGAATAATAGATACAATAGACTTCAATCGGGCGAGTGTGTGGTGCGTGCCCGCCTCGTGCTAATAGAGTGCTAAGGACAGATGGATGCTCTGGGATCGAGTTCAAGCACGGCCACCTGCCATGCTGCAGGGCTTGCGGGTGGGACTCGGTGCTCCGTGAGCGATAGTTGGGTGAGCGCCGCCAGAGAGGACCGAGCTTTCTGGACTGGCCTCCAGCACCTGTCAGACGACGCGCATGGGAATCTGAGGACGAATCTTCCCAGTGTTTCTCCCACCATGGAGCGGTCCGATTTTTTTACGGGAACTTGGCAAAAACACGATGCTTCAGCGCCACCTTCCCGGAGCGAGGGGAGGCCTGGCTGGGGCCTCTCCGAGTCTCGCGTTTCCTGTGCCTGCACAGCACCCGTGAGAGCAAGGCTGAGGATGTCCCTCCGCGCGCGGGAGGCGCTGCCCGCTTTTGCCTGAAAGCGTCTGGCAGGGGGGGAGTCTTAAGTCACAGCAATGCGTCCTAAAGAAGCTGGTTGGCGGGGTCTCCCCTCAGGGCGACCCGCCCGAGCGCCTCACTGTAGTGCGTATCCAGGAGGCCCGGTCAGCGCAGCCACGGCCCGCACGGCACCGGTGGGGAAACTGAGGCACAGACGGGAGGCAGGCGGCCCACGGTCACCCTGCCGTGAGGTCTCGGGCGCGCTCTCTCCCCCTCTCCAGTCGCTGCTTTCTCCACCTCCTCTTGCGAGCGGGACAGATCCGTCACTCCTGGTGAAGAGGGTGCTTTGCGCATCCTCGGCGCCACTGTGGACTCACAGCTCCTGGGGGCCCCAGAGCTCACGGAGGGCCGTGGCGGGAGGGACGTTCGCAGAGCAAGGGCTCCGTCCGTGGAGCCCGAGACCATCGCCCACTCTGGCAGGACGCCTCAATGAAGCCATCCGGGAGATGCCACAGCAGCTCCCGGCTGTTTCTCAAGTTGTAAGAGCAAATTGGAGCGGGCTCCCGAGACCGTAATTACTGCGGCCAGCACCACACACGTGCGGCCCAGGCAGAGCCCTGCGGAGGCACACTCGGGTTCTTTTTAATATGTAAAGAACTTTCCAGGCCTTCACGTTGCCAGCGTGTCAGCAGAGTTAATGGCAGATGTGGTTGTGGAAACGTTCTGTATTTTCAGACAACCTTTAATTAAAACACTTTGTATGTCTCGGGGACCAAATCATATGCTGCCACTTGAAGGCTGGGGGGGGAGGAAGTATACAGAGATTCTAAAAGGAGCTTTGCTTATTTTTATCTGCGATGGAGTGAGGGAGTGTGCACGGGGACACAGCGCTCTCTTGCTTCAACATCCTATGAAGTTAATACACAGGGAAAATGTGCAGATGGCCCAACACGCTCAGTCTAATGCTGACAGACAGCGGCTGGGGGGGGGGGGCTCTGGCCTGGCCCCTACACGCACCTGACCGTGAAGATCTTGGTAACAAGTGGGGACAATCACTCCCTGGCTTGGTGATGGGCAAGGCTCCCTCCGCGGTGGACGGGTCAGCATCTGGGTGGACATGCTGGCCTGGCTGGAATGCAGAGGCACAGCATCAAGAGTGTTGAGGAGGTCTGTGGCGTGCCTGGCTTGGGCCTTCCCAGCCATCGCCCCACCCGCACCCCTCGACACCCCTTGGGCCGGTGCAGGTTTCCTGCAGCTTGGAGGCAGAGCCAGGCTGTGGCCGGCCCACGGCCATGCGCGGTGTGGACGTCTGCCCGTGTCAGCGCCAGGCTGCCCGCGCGGCCCGGAGGAATGGGGCACCATTGTGATCTGCAGGCATCTCGTAGATAATTGCAGAGCTCCGCTTGTTTGGATAAAGCCTTGACTCTCAGGCGGGGCGTGTTGCTTTCACCTCTCGGATCTTGGGCCCTGTCCGTCGCTGGTGGATTACAGGGTTTTGTAGAATGGAGGCTGACCTTGCAAAACCTAGACTTCAAATTTAAGGCTTGACTCTTTCCATGGACTCCCAACAAATTATTTAAATACCGAGCAATTAGTTCCGGAGTCTGATAGCATCACCCTTGCGGGAGGAGCCGGTGTGTCCCCCGGCCGCCTCCCACAGCCTCCGAACTTCCTGTGGGCGGAGGGGGGGGTCACTGAAGGCCTCAAATGCATGGAAGGCCCCACGAAGTCATTCGCTCATTACGCAATTACATCTCCATCTTGTGTTCTCTATCTCTGCCTTTCCGTTTTCTCTCTCTCTCCCTTCCTCCCCCCTTTCTTTCTTGTCTTGGTGTCTTCCTCTCTGTCTCTGTCTTCCTCTGTCTCTTTCTGTCTTTCTGGGGATTCTAGGGCTTCCTGCTTGCTAGGCCAGTGCTCTACCACTTGAGCCACACTCCCAGCCCCGTGGCCTTCCCTTTGCTTTTTAGACTGAGCCTCTTGCACTAACTTTGCCGGGGCCTTGAACTGTGGTCTCCTAATTATGCCTCCTGAGTCATCTGGGCTTAGGTGTGAACTGCCATGCCCAGTGCTCTTGCTCTCGCTCTCGGCTTACTTTTGAGGAAGTGGCATCTCCCGGGCCGGGCTCTGAGGCTTGCAAGTGAAGTTGGATGGATCTAGAAGGCCCCGGTCACGGAGGAGGTCGGAGTGCGGGTGAGGACTTCGTCGGAAAGCCCCGGGAGACTCTGGACATTGTGCGTTTCAGGATGAGGTGGGCAGTACTTGTAAAACCTGCAGAAATTCAGAGAAAGGAGGGAGCCGCGTGGCCTCCTGCAGCCCAGGCGACCTTGCAGCAAGCGAGACTCGAGCTCCGCATTGAGACGGAGGGGCAGAGCGGGGAAGAGGCCCTTTGCCCTGCAGGAGGGCCTTGCTGGCACACCGGAAACAGGCCCAGCACAAGATGTCCACAAGGCGTTTGGGAACGGGCTGGAGGCCAGGGAGGAGGCCTGGAGGCCGCTAAATCCAGAGTGGCGGATAGCAGGGGGCGATGGTGGCCGTCTCCCCTCCGCCCCTGCCGGCCCCAGACGCTCTGGGGTCGGGTCCTGCCCCGCCCCACGCTTTGGAGGCCGAGGTGAAGTGTGAGGCCAGCGAGAAAACCAGGCGGCCAAGACTCCCAGGGGTCAGGGGACATTTTCTTACCCATCTGTTCTTCTGATTTTTAGGGTCTGCCGCCAAGGCCACTGTGTGAACCATTTGCAAATCTATTTATCTGGCAGTCTCTGAGGCCAGTAAGGATGGGACACGAGGCTACAAGTTCAGCGTTGGGTTGGGTTGGGTGGGTGTAAAGGGACAGCACTGGCCTTTCTGTGGCAGCCCGTGGACTTCGGTGTTGTTGGCTAAGAGGAGATGAGCGGTCCCGGGTTGGAGCGGAGGAGGGAGGAGGGGTAAGATGCTGGGGGGGGGGCTAGTGGAGAGAGGGCACTCCACAGAGGGAGCATGAGACCCCCGGACCCCCCAACTGGGCCGGCGAAGCCCCGTGCCGCTCCCTGCGACCCAGTGTGAGCAGGCCACGCAGCACGCGTGAGCTGGCGTGTAGCAAGGCGCCCGTGTCAGTGCGGGGGGCCTGCTGCAGCCCTGGGACCCCCAGGCTGAGGAGCTCCAGGTGTGGCCTGGTGGAGTCCCCGATGGGCCACGTCTGAATTTCTTCTTGGCACCCCCGTGGATGGAGTCCCGTTTTAGGAGCAGAGGGTTCCCCGCGCCTCTGCTGACACGGCATGGGGGGTGGGTAACACATCTCCGCGTGGTGGGGGGCCCCTGGACGCCTTTCCTAGCCCGGTCACAGGCTCTGGTTAGGTGTAGTGACTGAATACACAAGGAGGAGGTGGTGGACCCTGGGGTGGCCGGACCCCGAGCCACGCCCGGCCGGCCGGCGAGACATCTGGAGACGGCTCCAGGAGCCCCCGGCTCGGGCGTGCCGGGGCTCGCGGGCGGCACGGCGGGCTCCTTTCTCGTGCATGCTGCCCCGGCGTCTGAACGCCAGCCTCGTCCTGAGCGCGGCTGACCCCGGAGACCCACAGGAGAAACGCCGCTCCGCCGCCGCGTACCCTTTCCTGGCAGGCCTGTCTGCTCCCGTGAAGACACCTTCCTGGGGCCCCACCCCTGCCCAGGCTCTGGGAGCTGCTTGCCTGGCCCCGACCTTCCCGGCCCCCCGGGGCAGATACAGTGACTTCTCAAGGTCTCGTAACTCGCTTGGAAATGCACCCTTGCTCACACTAATAAAACTCTCCCAGCCGTGAGTTTTCCTGCATGACATCATCGTGTTAAGTCACCGGCTTGGATTTCCCCCAAAGACTGTGGGAAATCGGCCGCTCCTCCATGCTGCTCGCTCTGACATAATTGCTCCTCATTATAGAAGAACGCTGCAAGCGACTTGGATGGAAGACTTTGGTCTGTGTTCAAGAGCCGCTGGCGGGGCGCGGATGGGCATCCCCGAGGTCAGCAGGAACCTCTGAGCAGATAGATGTGAAGATCAAGTCCCTGGCCGGTCACGTGACACGGTTATGGGCCACAGCCCCATCGTGGCACATTGGATAGAAGCAGCTGACCTGTGCCCAGCTTTGACCACGGAACCGTGCAAAGACCCCCATGCAATGCCAGCTGAAACTGCTCATCAACCCGTCATTCATGTCTTCCTGTCACCCACCCGTCTGCCACCTAGCCATCTATTTTAAGATGAAGACTAAATATTTTAATTGCTAAGATAAGATGATCTGGCAGAAATGATTGCTTTCTAGGAATAATTGTTAGTAAGGGAATATTTGTATGTATGTGTGAGAGTGTGTGTGTGAATCAAGTTAGGTTTTTGGCGATCTGAGATTTGAACTTTCCTCTGGAGCCATGTGTTGCCTGTGTTATTTTTGGGGTAAGTTCTCGTGTGTCTGCAGGCTGGCACGGGGTCACGCTCTCCTCTTTGCACATTCCACGTCTCTTGGGATGGCAGGTGTGAGCCGGCACACCTGGCGTGTTGGTTGAGATGGAGTCTCACTACTTTCCCCCAACCCTCAGGCCTGGCCTCACGCCACAGCCTTCCTGGCTCCAGCTCCCCCAGAGTTGGGGTTTCTGGCCTGTGCTCCACCTGTCACCTTGAAGTTCAGTTCTGGTCCGTAGGTCTGAGCCTGCAATTAGGGAAGCTGGCCACGAGGTGGCTGTAGTTTCCCAGTCACCAGTCTGTCAGATCCCAGTGGCTGGTCAACGGAGAGGTGCATGTGCTCCCGGTGCGCCGGGTTCAAAGCCAACCTTGCCGCCAGAGCCAGGCATATTAGTGAAATGAAGGCCATGTCATTGGCTCACACAGTGGAGGATTTACGAAGACTTTATAGCATAAACAACTGTACAAAGGGGGAGTTTCATTGTGACATTTCCGAACCTGCCTACGCCTCTTCAGGCCCTGGGTCTCTCCCTCTTCTCCCCGTCCCCTTCATTGTTCTCCTGTCATGCATGCACGTAGAGCACCGGGACCTGGGAGAGGAGGCTAATGGAATGGATGTGTGAGGTGGACGTGATTGGAGCACAGTAGAAGATTTGTACAGAGATTGTGAGAAGAGAATCACTCACACCCAGCAGAAGGAAGAGACTCGGGCGCAGCCCAAGCCACCCAACAACGCAGGGGTGTGGTGATTGAATAGACTAGATTGGAGTTCATCCCTTGCAAACGGTTGTGGACATTTCACTGAATAACTATGAAAGGCAATTAGATCTGAAAGAAAATCTTAATGCACTTCAAATGGGAGATATTGTCTAGTCAACTTGCTGCAGTTCCAGCTGCGGTCACGTAGGCGCACGCCGAGCCCTGCTCCGAACATTCACGTGAACTTGTGCGTGCAGCTGCCGAGTTGGTGGTGGACAGTGAGTTGTTGGTGTGAAACACTGCCGGCCCTGGAAAAACGGACAGGAGCAGCAGCCCCGGCTCAGGTCAGCCCGACAGGGTGGCGGTGGGTGAAGCTGGCCCCAGGTCTGCTCCACCGTAGAAAAGAAGGCAGAGAAACTGACGGGATCCAGAGCAAAGGACAGCTCCGAAATTAGAAGACAAGAAGTGACAGAAATGAACCAGAAATCCCTCTCTCTGATTACTTTGTGATGAGAAGAAGGAAAGGTAGAAATCGCTCTATAGCTTAAGAAAATAAATCGGGCCTCTTCAATGAATCCGAAGGAAAATGTACCTTTGAAATTTTGCACGTCTTGTGAAAAAATGTTGAACGATTGAACCATGAAGGACTTGTTTGCGGAAGTATCGGCGCTCACAAAGGAGCGGGAGGCGGCTGGATGGGCCGTTTAGGAGTTAAATACACAAGATGTATACAGAGCAGAGAGATTTACAGTCTCCTCACTCATTTCTAAACAACCAAATAACCGCAACGACACAGGCTTCCTCTAACAAGAAAACCTTCCAGAACACTAGCCTGGCTCACACGTGGCCCTGGGTTCCACGCCCTGCGCTCCAGCTGGGGCCGTGAAAATACCACAACGCCAGCCGGGTGAGCCCAGGTTCTACCAGACAGAGGGACTCCTGCCCCCAGCCCAGCACTCCCGGCGAGGGGATGCCCACCGCACCATCCGCCCAAACACCATAGCAGCCTAAATCCCTCACTGGAGGGCCATCATGAGCTAAAATGGAAAATTCTGCCTCACTGTGATCAGATTTCTGTGTCTCTCTCTCTCAAGCCAAGTGTTAAGAACTGGTGTCCAGCGCCGCGCCAGCTATGAGGTTCAGATGGGCTAAGTCCTCGGGAGCAGTGCGGGCTGGCGGCACCGGCGGGGCTGGGCGGCTGGTTTCCGTGTCTGTGGACACTTTACTAAGGGAGCTGGTCTGGTCCCGTGGGGCTCGATCCTGTAGGTGGAGGCAGAGTCTGCTCCTTGCTGCCGCTGTTTTGGGGGCACTGGGCTTGAGCTCAGTCCTTGCTCTGCCACTTGAACCAGGCCCCCAGCCTTTTTGTGCTTTTTGTTATTGTTTTTTAGAGAAGTTCTTGTGCTTTTTGCCTGGGGCCAGCCTCACACTATGACCCTCCCTCTCTCCCTCCCTCCCTCCCTCTCTCCCTCCCTCCCTCTCTCTCTTTCTCTCCCCCCCTCCTATGTGTGTGATGGGTTGAACTCAGGACTTGGGAGCTGTCCCTTAGCTTTTTTGCTCAAGGCTGGTGCTCTACCATTTGAACCATGTTTCCGCTTTGGGCTTTTTGCTAATTTAGAAAAAGAATCTCTTGCTTTTGGTTAGCCGGTGCTGACCCAGCTGATCTTTCTTCTACCTTACTTGAAGTTTTACATGGATAATTGCTTTTTGACGTTGGAGAAATGTTTATTTGTGACCACAAAAGCAATCTGAGAGTGGAAGGCGTCAGTCAGCGTTAATCTCAGCGAATATTGCAAAAGTCCTGTTTTTACAGCTGGTGGGTCATCCAAGAGACTATTACGTATTTGTGAATACATGATTTTCTTCCTCTTTCTTTACAGCTGGTATAAGACCCAATTCTGAATTCTCAAAAAAGCTGAGTGTCCATTCCCTCAAATCGCTCCTATGTTGCTTTCTACCTTTTAGAGAAAATAACTGTTTCCTCCTTTGGATGGAAAAAATGGTGAAATTCTGGGCTCAGTTCTGCTCTGTGCCAACAGAGGTGAGGCTCGAGGTCTCTGGGCTTGAACAGCCCCGCCGGGCTGGTCTCTCCTGGCCCTCAGCCAGCCTGGCTCATTAGCAGCAGAGAGAAGGTTTGAGACTCAAGGTAGCTTTAAAAGCCTTATACCTTATAAAATCCAATTGCTAGTTAGAGTGAATGGCGGTGTTAAATATAGTCGTTCCTCTATAAGAGATATAAAAGCACTCCTTAATTGGAATTGAATGCAGACTCAAAAAAATGTGTCTTGATTAGAGAAGGGAAAAAAACCACCAAAAGGCAGATGCGCGCAGCTCTCTCCGCGCCTTTGTCTGCCGATCTCTGTTTATGTTTGTGTCTCTAACCACAGGCAAACCAAACCCATGCGCAAATCTACACACACTGCTCACCTCAGCCACAGAGGTGTTTCTGATGGGGTTTCTGGTAATTTCTAATGAGAGGTGCTGGGGTGGGCTCTGGTTTACAGGTTATAGCTTAGGGCGTTTTACCTGAGAGCATGGGGACTTGGGCGCGTGGGAGCTGCGGTGTGGAAGGGGCCACGTGGACAGCGAAGGGTCCGCGTTGGGGAAGAGCACCCGCCCGCCACCGGTGGGTCCAGCTTCCCGGCTGCCTGCCCGCGCCCCTTCTTGTGCAGGTGCAGGAGGCTGGCAGCTGGGATGGTCTTCTGGGCTGTACTGTCTGACGTGCACCCCCAGCTCTGGCAGAAGTGGGTCCCGGGGGTCCCCGGTCCCACAGTGCTGATGGTTTAGCCTGTGCTCTCCCCTCCCTGGTCCACAGGGTCATCCTAGACTCTCCACACTAAACACCCTCAGAAAATCACATGTGCCCAGGAAGTACGGCGTATTTAAAATGAAGAGTCACCTAGTAAAGCAGAGCAGGTCATTAGGGGTTAAATGACCAGCCTGCCACCACTCAACCTGAGTCTGTTCGTCCAGGTCACAGCCGGTCGCCCCTTGCTGGACCAATGAAAAAACCACAGCTCGGCCCTAAGCCATGTCCCCTTGGTACCCAGAAAGCCCCTTCTGGTCAGGGCTGGCTGGGGTGCCAGGGTGAGGCAGGGAGGAGAGGGAGACCTGGTCCACTGGCGGGAGCTTGACTAGTGTAGACACTGTCCCTGCCCCACGCTGACGGCTGGTCTCTGGCCTGTGTCCTGGGCTGTGTCAGAAATGAGTGATGGAGGGCGCTGGGCAGGAATGAGTGATGGAGGACACTGGGCAGGAATGAGTGATGGAGGGCTCTGGGCTGGGCAGGAATGAGTGATGGAGGGCACTGGGCAGGAATGAGTGATGGAGGGCGCTGGGCAGGAATGAGTGATGGAGGACACTGGGCAGGAATGAGTGATGGAGGGCGCTGGGCTGGGCATGAATGAGTGATGGAGGGCACTGGGCAGGAATGAGTGATGGAGGGCGCTGGCCTGGGCAGGAATGAGTGATGGAGGGCACTGGGCAGGAATGAGTGATGGAGGACACTGGGCAGGAATGAGTGATGGAGGACACTGGGCAGGAATGAGTGATGGAGGGCGCTGGGCTGGGCATGAATGAGTGATGGAGGGCGCTGGGCTGGGCAGGAATGAGTGATGGAGGACACTGGGCTGGGCAGGAATGAGTGATGGAGGGCGCTGGCCTGGGCAGGAATGAGTGATGGAGGGCGCTGGGCAGGAATGAGTGATGGAGGACACTGGGCAGGAATGAGTGATGGAGGGCGCTGGGCTGGGCATGAATGAGTGATGGAGGGCGCTGGGCTGGGCAGGAATAAGTGATGGAGGGCGCTGGGCAGGAATGAGTGATGGAGGGCGCTGGGCTGGGCAGGAATGAGTGATGGAGGGCGCTGGGCAGGAATGAGTGATGGAGGGCACTGGGCTGGGCAGGAATGAGTGATGGAGGGCGCTGGGCAGGAATGAGTGATGGAGGGCGCTGGGCAGGAATGAGTGATGGAGGGCGCTGGGCTGGGCAGGAATGAGTGATGGAGGGCACTGGGCAGGAATGAGTGATGGAGGGCCGGGGCCGGCACGGCTGACCCAGGTCCAGCGGAAGGACCCATCGAGCGTCGGCGCTGGTGGTGGTGTTTGGTGGCAGGCGGTGAGGCTTGCTCGGATCTGTGGCCGGGGTCGGCCCACAGCCTGGTCCTGGGCAGGTTCATCACCGGCCGGCCTGCAACCGGGGCCAAGGGCAGGACCTTTCATTCCTGGGGTGGCCCCAAGGACTCGAGGGCCCTAGAGGGCCCAGGGAGCTGGTCTGTCCCTTCGTCCGGGAGCTGGGCCGCAGCAGGGAGGCCGGGCTGGTAACTGCATCACTGGGACCTTCCCCCGGAACGCCAAGGTCTGCTCCCTCCTCCCGGCAAGGGTCAGAACACGGGCCTGAGGGCAACCTTCCTGCCCTGTCTTCTTATTTCCTTCCCTGAGTGGTGGGGTCTGGGAAGCCCAGACCCAGGCCTTTTCTCATCCTGGGATGATGAGCCAACAATGCTTTTAGAGCTCTTCAAGAATGTTTTCAATTATGACTCACATGACTCGGCTCTGTGCTTTCAAAGTTCTGAGTTAGGAGGCTGACTGTGGTTGCCAGGGCTCAACCGGTCCCGAGGCCGGAGCCCGCACTGGCAGAGGGGCGCTGGTCACAGAGATAAAACACGTCGCCATGAAAGCTGTGTTCTGTTGACAAAACAAACAAACATACAGTTCTGCTGCAGCGTGGCATTGCTCCTGAGTACGAGTTTATATGGGTATGTGTGCGCATGCATGCACACACACATGCACACATGCGTGCACACACACAAGCACGCATGCACACGCACACACATGCACCCACACGCATGCGCACACACGCACACACATGCACATGCACATGCACACACATACACGCACACACATACACGCACGTGCGCACACACATGCACGCGCATGCACGCACACGCACGCACACGCACATACACACACACGTGCACACACATGCACTTGCACGCACACACACATGCACACACATGCACACACTCACACGCACACACGCACACACACGCACACATGCACACACACGCACACATGCACGCACACGCACACATGCACACACATGCACGTGCACACACACGCACACGCACACACACATGCACACACACACACACACACACACCTTTAAGTCTCAAGGCTGTGGATGTGCAGACTATGTGACCACACCGGCCGCCCATTCCCTCCTCCCTGCCTTTCTGCTAATGTCCGCATTGTACTTCCTGCGTCATGTAATGCCTGCGATGCATTGTCTACATCAGATAAAACGTAACGAGTTTACAACCCTCACGTTGCAGGCATTTCATTTATTTCCCATAGCCTTGCTGTCATAAAGTTGAAGAACAATTTGCACTTTATTTTTGTCTTTGTGGAAGAATTTGAAAAGAGGAGAGGTCTTTACATCTGCTCTCCAGGTTGTGCAGGTTTTATTCTCCTCCTTTTATCAAGGGAGCTCAGAGCCCCTGGCCGCCCGGTCACCGGCTCTGAAGGGCTCTTTCTTCCTGGCTTTTGTTTGAGTCAGTCTTGGTCATTCAGGAGATTATGTACAGAACACGGGCCGGTGGCTCTGTGTGCTGAGGAGCGTGGCAGCCTGGGGATTGGAGGCTGGCTGGGACAGGCTGCTGAGGGCCGGGCAGGGCGGCAGGTGCCTAGCCTTGGACATACTCCTTCCCTGCCAGACCCAGGGGGCGGCGCAGACTGCCTCAGGAGACCGCTGAGCTTGCAAAAGGCAACGGCCACCAGACCTGGGCCATTGCCTGAGTGGATGTAGTCAGAGCTGCAAGCCAGCGCCCAGAGCCCAGCACCCGGAGCCCAGAGCCCAGCGCCCAGAGCCCAGTGCCCGGAGCCCTCCGGAGAGCCACAGTGCCCAGCACCCAGCTCCCGGAGCCCAGCGCCCAGAGCCCTCCGGAGAGCCACAGCACCCAGCACCCGGAGCCCTCCTGAGAGCCACAGCGCCCGGTGCCCGGAGCCCGGAGCCCAGCACCCAGTGCCCAGCACCCAGAGCCCAGAGCCCGGAGCCCGGAGCCCAGTGCCCAGCACCCGGAGCCCAGAGCCCAGCGCCCAGCACCCGGAGTCCAGAGCCCAGCGCCCAGAGCCCAGCAACCGGAGCTCTCCGGAGAGCCACAGCACCCAGCGCCCAGTGCCCAGCACCCGGAGCCCAGCGCCCGGAGCCCTCCGGAGAGCCCCAGCGCCCGGAGCCCAGCGCCCGGAGCCCTCCGGAGAGCCACAGCGCCCAGCGCCCAGTGCCCGGAGCCCAGCGCCTGGAGCCCTCTGGAGAGCCACTGTGCCCGGCGCCCAGCGCCCGGAGCCCAGTGCCCAGAGCCCTCTGGAGAGCCACAGCGCCCGGCGCCCGGAGCCCAGAGCCCAGCGCCTGGAGCCTGGAGCCCAGTGCCCAGCACCCGGAGCCCAGCGCCTGGAGCCCAGAGCCCGGAGCCTGGAGTCTAGTGCCCAGCACCCGGAGCCCAGCGCCCGGAGCCCTCGTGAGCACGCCGGGCACATCGGCAGCTTGTGGAAGACGTCAGTGACGCTGGCTGCCGTGGAGGCCGTGAGCACGCACTGAGCGCGGTGAACGGCTTCTCCCGCGGGAGCTCGCGCCTCACAGTGCAGCTGCTGATGAAGACCAAGTCGGGAAACGGCGCTCCGTGGCTGCCCAGCTTCGGAATCCGTCAAATAAGAACTTACCACTCCAGGAGGACCATGCGCTGCGGCTTCCTTTCAAAACTGTAGCCTCGCTTACATTCATGTTCGTTCTTATTTACATCTTTTCCATACTCTTTCAGAAGTTATAACAACTGTAGGTCTTTTGCTAGCATAGAGATCCAAAGAGGGGAGGAGAGAGAAATGTGAGCCCGATTGACACAGGGAAGGGAAGGGACAGTGGCCGGGGGGGCTTGAGTCTAACCCTCAGTGAGCTCTTGAGCATTTCCCATTTGCAGCGATCACAGAGGATTGGGAGATAAAGTGCACGAGTTATAGGCCACTGCTCCACTCCCTTCTCCAAAGCTCTGTGGGGCCTGTCTGTCACAGCCCAGGGAGGGAGGCCCGGGGGCTGCACTGGACTGGGAAATAGCGAGTCTCAAAGAGGGAATTGTTCCCCAGAGGCAGGGAGACGTCGCTGTGCATTTCATTTTTTGGAGATCAATGGTGTGATGAAACTCGTATAAAGGAATCGCAGTTTGTATAAAATTAACAAAAGCGTTTGGGCACAAATTATACCTTATACAATAATATAGTAGTGATTTTCAAATTGAATACTGTCATTGTTGCAGGAATACAGTTCCTGCACACAAAATTGGATCCAGTGGGATATTTCCAATTAATGTGAGGGCTAAAGAATGCTGCGTGGGGCACGGCGTTGAAAAAAAGTGCCACATAAAATAGCATTTCATACCAATAACTGATATGAGAAATAAAACATTAAATGTATAGTTTAAAGCATCAAGATGACATGTGATAATTTTTGGCCTTTGATTAAAAATGGTTTTTAATTTTGACTCTGTCTTTAAAAGCTTCAACTTTAAACTCCATAATACTTTACTAAGCTTAGGATGGGAAACTAAAATATGCTCAATGACTCAGAGACGGTAGAAACCTCCAAACTGTAACGCATTGACGTGAAAGTTTAACCGATTACAGATCATTTTCCCTACCATGGTGGCAGACGCCATGCTCTGGTATGGTGCTCTTGCCTGTGCAGTCCGGCCATGCATTAGAGCATCTGTACCTGGGTGTGAGCCAGGGTCTCAGCTGCTCTGGCTGGGATGTTGTGTGAACATTTGTTTGTTGGGTATTTAGGGAGGCGCTGACTGTGTGTCACAAGAATGAATCTCGCATAGAACTCCAGGTGAGTTCTCCGGCCTGTGAGGGAGGTCCAGGCAGGCTGTGGTAGAGGAGTTTTTGGTCTGTGAAGTTGCTCTGCCTCTTGTTGACTTCTTGACCCCTAGCAAGAGAGGAACCTCCAGATCCCACAGCTCACCCCTTGGCCGTTATATAATCTCAACAAGTCCCTTACTTGCTTTGATGCTTTTTACGTTATCTGTATGAGCGGTGGTGTGCACAGCTCCCGACACAGGGCTAACACACCACAGCTGCCAGGCCCCCCTTTCCTAGGGAGGCTCCTTTCTCTCTCCTGGCCCCCCGAAATTTCTTAGTTCCATTTAAGCCCCCAACTCACTCAGAGTGAGTTTACTGCTGTGGCTAGAGTTCTGCCTGTGGTCACTCATTCATGACTTTGGGAGCAGCCATCGCCGTCCTGGTTTTTCTTAGACATGGTGGGATTGCGGGCATGGCTGGTCAGCAGGCTGACCAGAGCTGGCTCACACAGTCTGGTCCCCTGTTTTGGTTTTTTTTATGTCGGTCGTGGGGCTTGAACTCTGGGCCTGGGCGCTGTCCCTCAGATCTTCAACTCAAGGCTAGCGCTCTACCACTTGAGCTACAGCGCCACTTCTGGTTTTCTGGTGGTTCATTGGAGATAAGAGTCTCATGGACTTTCCTGCCCAGGCTGGCTTTGAACCACGATCCTCAGATCTCAGCCTCCTGAGTAGCTAGGATGACAGGCGTGAGCCACCGGTGCCCGGCTCGGTCCCGTATTCTTGACGGAGAAGCTTGCGGTGGATTTCGGTCCCGTATTCTTGACAGAGAAGCTTGCAGTGGATTTCTTCAGACAGGATCCTTCCCCTTCCTTTCAATCAGTGCTTTAATAGTGAGAGGCCCTCTGAGGTAAACTGAGTCAGGCCTCCAGCTCCCTGTGGCTCTGGGAGGCCCCGGGTTGGGGGCGCGAGCCCCTCCCTAGTGGCCAGTTCTGATTTTTGTTTCTCCATCTCTGATCTTTCCCTCAGCACCGCCCCATTCCCTACCTCTGTAACGTAAGGTCCATGTATCGGAAGTGAATGCTTCTCAAAATAAAACTCCGGAAGCACACCGACACTCAACCTCAGGAAGCTATGCCGCCAGGGACCATTTCCACCAGGCTCCTTCTTATTATTAAATGAGCAGCCTTCCTGCACTGAGGCTCCTGCCACCATGCCCAGCTGTGTTCGTGCGTAGAAAACGCTGCTACGCTTCTGCTCTCCACCTCAGCTCTGTGACTAAATAGTATGTATGCAGAGAGCCCTTCTATTTTTTATTTCTGATATTTTTTGTGCAGTCCTGGGTCTTGAACTCAGGGCCTGGGTGCTATCCCTTAGTTTTCTGCTCAAGGCCAGTGCTCTCCCATTTAAGACACAGCTCTGCGTTTGCTTTTCTGAGTGGTTTACTGGAGAGAAGAGTCTCACGGACTTTCCTGCCCGGGCTGGCTTTAAGCCGAGATTCTCAGATCTCAGCTTCCTGAGTAGCTAGGATGACAGGTGTGAGCCACCAGCGCCTTTATTATTATTAAAAAACATTGCTTACAGTGGAGTGAAGTGTTTGTCTCCCCACCCCCACCTGTGCACCAAACAAGCTGCCGCTGCTGCCGCCTCCTCCTCCCCCTC
>NW_012267231.1:626202-628517 GCF_000151885.1 Dipodomys ordii | reverse complement strand
CCCCCCGCACCTGCCCACATGGACCGCTGGTGTTGAAGTTCACAGAGCTTAGAAGAGCAGTGTGCAGACTTGAACTGTGGTCTCTCTGACTCTAAGGCTTTTGTTGCCGTGTTTCCTGTGAATTACTCTTAACCGTGATGTGAAGCAGTCCGTGCAGATGCCTTCCTGGGATGCCACTGAACTGTGGGGCCGGGTGGCAGTGTGGGCGCCAGGGCCCCACACCCCCCTGGAGGGATTCATCTCCAAAGAGCAATGACATGGTTTTCCCTGAGATCAGTCCCCCGCTCTTCGGATTCCTCCGGGAAGGTGTGGCTCCAGCTCTGACACTTCAGCCAGAGGGCCTGGCGCTCCTTGCCTGGACACTGGGAGGAGAGGGTGGCAGCCGAGCCGTTACTGCCGTCTCCTTCGCTAGCGCACGTTAGCTGAATAAAACATGCAGCCAATGAAACACCACAAAACAATAAAACTAAGCCCTTTGGAGCTCCCTTACTGGGTGTTGCGCAACCCAGAAACCTGCGGCCATAAGAAGGGCAATGAGGGCGATGTGACACTTGCAGGACAAGGCGCTCAGGCCCTTGGCTGGGAGGTGCTCTAGCTGGGCTCCAGCTGGAGTCTCGGCCCCCGGAAGCAGTTGGCTTTGAATTCAGCTGCCGTGTGTGCAGGGCCCTCGACGGGTCTCGCTGGAAATGTGTGCAGCGTGTGCGTTCCACTGGGCCTAAGAAGCGTTTCTTTTCATAATAAATTTGCCAGCTCGCGCAGCCCTTCTCTTTGGGGGCACCCCTCCCCGAATCTGGAACTGTGGTAGACGCCACCCAGGCCTCTAGGCTGTGATTCAAGAAAGTGGCCTTTGACTAGTAGAAAACTGCAACCCGAACCTCACACTCTTCTCTTCCTGGTTGGACATTTCTGTTCTTGGTGTGTGTTGGACTTGCTGTAAAGCCAGCCAGTGCAATTTGTCTATTTTAGGTTTTCACACAAGATGTATGTCAGATACCTTCAGGACTATGTCCGAAACCCCAGACGGTTCATTAAAATGGTTTCTTTAGGGCCTAGTTTACAGCAACGGTGGTTGTTGATGGTGGTGGCAGAGAGCGGCCGAACCTCAGTGTTGCCGGCCTGTGGTGCTGAGGGACCTCTGCACGTTTGTGAGGGATTGGGGACCCCCTCCCCCCCACACGCCGGGAGGCACCATCCCCCCCACTCGCCGGGGAGGCGCCACCCCAGTGGGAGAGAAGCAGCGGTCCTGGGGCAGTCGAGGTTCGTGGCTGAGGGAGGCTGCTCCGAGCGGTCCTGAGGCAGTCGCGGTTTGTGGCTGAGGGAGGCTGCTCCGAGCGGTCCTGAGGCAGTCGCGGTTCGTGGCTGAGGGAGGCTGCTCCGAGCGGTCCTGGGGCAGTCGCTGTTGGCTCATGGCTGAGGGAGGCTGCTCCGAGCGGTCCTGGGGCAGTCGAGGTTCGTGGCTGAGGGAGGCTGCTCCGAGCGGAGCCCACGGCACTTTCCTTTGGCTTCATCTCCCTGCCCTGCTCCAGCTGCCTTGGGGTCTTGGTGCTGTGTGCAGTGTGTCTGTAAAACTCTGCAAGACGCGTGGGCCAGGCTGCAGCGTGTGGCTAGGCAGGGGAGGTTCCGAATGCGTGCTGGTGGGGGAGGAAGGCTTCCAGGAGGTCACGGCCCCCTGGGGAAGAGCGGGGTCATGAAGGCACGCCAGGACGGGGCTCAGAGCCGAGCCTGGAAAGTGATCCTGAGGATTGGGACGTGAGGCAATCACCCCACTATGGTTTCCTGGTTATGGCGTCATCGGTGTGATGTAACCCAGAGATGCGTCAGGTCAGAACTTTAACAGAAATGGCCTTTGTACTCCACACTCCAAAAGCCTGGGATTAGAGACAAAAAAATGCATTCTATCCTTCCGTTCCTCCGGAGATGATCGACTTAAACTGGTAAGATACGTCAAAAAATTTCAGGGAAGGGCTGATGGTCAGCTGGTCCTCAGGGACATCGTTCCTCCCCCACTGCTGTCAGTCTGTCCATACTGTCAGTCTGTCCACACTGTCAGTCTGTCTGCACCGCAGTCAGTCCCTCCGCACTGCCGTCAGTCGGTCCACACTGTCAGTCTGTTCTCATTGCTGTCAGTCTGTCTGCACTGCAGTCAGTCCATCCGCACTGCCGTCAGTCTGTCCACACTGTCAGTCTGTCTGCACCGCAGTCAGTCCATCCGCACTGCCATCAGTCTGTCCACACTGTCAGTCTGTTCTCATTGCTGTCAGTCTGTCTGCACCGCAGTCAGTCCATCCGCACTGCCGTCAGTCTGTCCACACTGT
>NW_012267231.1:609290-625702 GCF_000151885.1 Dipodomys ordii | reverse complement strand
AGTTCCATCCGCACTGCCGTCAGTCTGTCCACACTGTCAGTCTGTTCTCATTGCTGTCAGTCTGTCTGCACCGCAGTCAGTCCATCCGCACTGCCATCAGTCTGTCCACACTGTCAGTCTGTTCTCAATACCATCAGTCTGTCCCGTTGTTGTCAGTTTGTCTTCAATGTCACTATGTCATTCTTGGGGAAGGGTTACAGGAACCTCAGCTTATCTGATAAAAATGCCACTGAATCCAGCTCAGGGCCTTATCGCTTTCTGCACCTTTCATTCTTCATAGCTTCTGAGTTGACCGTGTCTCAAAATCTGAGGGCTGGCGGGTTGTTGCTCAGAAATATTTATTCCTCCGGCTCCCCCTCCTACACCGGGCTCAGCTGCCATTTTCTCTGACCAAAAGTCAAAAGGAAAGCCTGTTTAGCTGGGCTTGCTTTCTGCACTTCGCTTTCCTCCAGGAAGAAGGTTCCGGCCCAGGCCAGCCCACTAGCTCCAGGAGAGGATCACACACAAGTGCAGAGCTCCGGGCCGGGGAGCCCAGGACGGGGTGCGGTGGGTGAGGCCAGCCACCCCCACGGCCACAGATGGACAGATGTGTGGACTGAGCACGTGCTGTTTCCCTGTGGCACGAGAGCTTACGCAAACATGACTGAAGTACCAGAGACACACTGTCATGGCTCATCACCAGACTGGCGTCCACTGTGGAACCCTTGGATTTCATTACGATGACCTTGTCTTCTTTTCTGTCGTCTGTCCGGGACATCTGTCCTGTACTCTCAGGTCTGATTAATCCTGGAGTTCTGTCTCAACTCTCTCCTTCTCCTTTTAGTGAGGAGGACGGGAGTGAACCAAGGAGGGGCTGCTGTCTGCGGATATTCAAGGTTTTCTCTTACCTGAGTATCTGCTGGAATGCCTTCTCGTTGAGCTGTCATCCGTTTTTCCTCTCCTCCTCCTGCTCCTCCTCTTGCTCCTCCTCCTCCTCTTCCTCCTCCTCCTCCTCCTTTTAACCTCCTCCTCCTCCTCTTTCTCCTCCTCTTTCTCCTCCTCCTTCGTTTCCTCCTCCTCCTCCCCCTCCTCTTCCTCCCCCTCCTCCTCCTTTTTTCCTCTTCTTCCTCTTCCTCCGCCTGCATGACTGAGAAGAGACCTCGTGTATGCATTACTACTGAGCTACATCCCACAATTCTTCATTTACCTTCAGACACCTTTTCACATGGCTTCCTGGACTTCTGGGTTTTGGTGGTATTATGATTGTTATTATTATTATTAGCTTTTCGCTTGTAATGTTTTGAACCTTATTATTTTCCATGGTATTTCCTTAAATACCATACAAACAATCGGAAACAAGCAGAGACCGCGTGTGCGATGATTTCTGTTATACAATGATGTGCTTTAGGTTGGTGCCAAGTCAAGCCAGACCTGGACCCGGCCTCTGCCTTTGTCTTTCTTCTGTTATAACGAGTTGGCCGGGGTCCGTGCCTGGGTGACTTTGTACCTTCGCAGTGACCTGTGTGATTTGTGATGGAGGAAGCACCAGAAGCAGAGGCTTCCGAGCTTCACTGGGAGGAGGCTGAGGCCCCGAGGCCCGGCGGGCACTCCCGGGCCCATTCCTTGGGCGAGGTTCTGGTGGCTGGGTTCTTATGGCCCCAGAAGCTGGGATGGGTGTTCTGGGCGCTCTTGGGCCTGCACGGACCCAGCATGTCGCCTTGGCCTCGTCCCTCCCCGCCTCCACCATGGCCCACCGACTGGCCTCTCTCCTGGTCTTACACCTGACAGACCACTTCCTGGGCGGTGGCCCCTGCGGAGGCTGGCGGAGGACCCCACTCTTGTGTCGTTGTGAGTCAGGGGTCGGCGTTTCTCCGAGGTCTGTGGGCACCCCCCCCGCAGCTCCCTCCAGGCTGTCTGTCAATCCCAAGGCTTGATTTCCCCAGGGGCTTCCTCTCAAGGCCATGTGACCCTCGCTGTCTGGGTGCCCGGCTCCCCGACACCAGGAGCCGGTGGGCGGTTCTCTCCAGAAAGTGACGGGTGGGGTTGCTTGATGGAAAGTGTAAATGGCTGATGCTTCTTGCTTACTTCAGATGGAAACCTTCTACCCAACCTCCCCTAACTGCACAATTCTTATAAGTAAACAACCCTTCTTGGATTTTATGACTGTGGGCTTCCTGCTGAGTGTAAGCAGTCTTCCTCAGTGGCCTGAAAATCCAGTGACATAGAACAGAAAATTCGCAGGGATGGGGGAGGGCGGGCAGAAGGGAAGGAGGGAGGGAAGGAGGAGGCGCGGATAGGGGCTGTTTCTTTGACAGCAACAGGCCTGAGGCTGCTTTTGCAAAGGGCTTTGCTTGGCAAGGCTCACGGGAGTCCTGCGTTGTGCGGCCGGCGAGTCAGGAGCCCGCAGCTAGGAGACTCCGGAAGGTTGCAGAGTGAGGTGGTGCTCCGCAGAGCTGGTGCTGCATGCATCACCTGCCCATTGGGAGAGCAGCCCTGCTCTATTTTGAACACCAACGTGTGAAGTCAACTGTCTCCTCATCCGCACAGCTGGGACGGTTCCAGGGTTTTGGATTAAATATTCCAGTGCAAATCTCTTTAAAGCTTTCCCAAATAAGAAATGGCGCGGGGCGATCCAAGGCAAGATTCTTTCTTCCCGGGAAATTAAAACATGGTTCTGTTTGCCCCACTTGGAACCAAGGGGCTCGGGAGTCCCTCTCTGATTGGCCCTGCTGAGCCGCGGCGGGTAGGCCCCTGCCCTCCCTGAAGGCTGCAGCCGGCTGGGCTGCCGTTGTGCTCACGAGGTTTTTCTTTTCCTGCTTTTATTATTCATCTACGTCTAAGGGAGAGGATTGTCCTAAAGTTACCCCCCAAATGAACCTTTACAGCCAGAACGCTCAAAGAGAATCCTGGCCTGTGCCACACTGCTGGAGGGCAGTTGACTCCGTTTGCTTGAGAGAGCAAGGTGGCTTCCGTGTGTTGTGTAAGGTGCGGATGCACCCACATTTTATGTTTGCCATTTATTTTCTCTCACAGACTTGGGAGAGATGATGTCCTCTGCTGTTGCTACTCTGTAGGTATTGGAAATGAAATTTGCCTAGGCTTCCAAGTGAGGCATGAAATCATTCTTCTACATTATTGAGCCGTCTGGTAGAATGTGATTGCATACGTGTGGCCACAGGGTGCTGCTGTGGCCTAGCTGCTGTGGCCTAGCTGCCGTGGTGGCCTAGCTGCCGTGGTGGCCTAGCTGCTGTGGTCTAGCTGCCGTGGCCTAGCTGCCGTGGTGGCCTAGCTGCCGTGGTCTAGTTGTGGCGGTCTAGCTGCCGTGGCCTAGCTGCCGTGGTCTAGCTGCCGTGGTCTAGCTGCCGTGGTCTAGCTGCCGTGGTCTGCCGTGGTCTAGCTGCCGTGGTCTAGCTGCCGTGGTCTAGCTGCCGTGGTCTAGCTGCCGTGGTCTAGCTGCTGTGGCCTAGCTGCGGTGGTCTAGCTGCCATGATCTGCCGTGGTCTAGCTGCCGTGGTCTAGCTGCCGTGGTCTAGCTGCCGTGGCCTAGCTGCTGTGGCCTAGCTGCTGTGGTCTGCTGTGGTCTAGCTGCCGTGGTCTAGCTGCCATGGTCTAGCTGCCGTGGTCTAGCTGCGGTGGTCTAGCTGCGGTGGTCTAGCTGCGGTGGTCTAGCTGGGTCTCACAGTAGTCACTAATGACCTTCTTCTACCAAGTGCTTGCACGACTTGGGATCTTTTTTAATCCTGCAGGTTGTGGGGCTGCCTCTCAGCCGGGTTGAGATGGTCAGGCTTTGGTGGTGCCGTGGCATGAAGAGACTCCGCTGTGACCCCCCCCCTTGCGTGTGATGTCAGGGCCTGGACGTGGGGACTGGCCTGAGGAAAGTGGGCGGAAGGACTGGCTTGCGTCCCTCCGAGGGACGGGGCTGCCGGAACTCCAGGGGAATGTCAGGAAGGGCTTTTCTGTCCTCCTGGTCAGAGAAGGGGTGAGTGCCGGAGGGCGGGATGCGGAGGCTCCGGGGTATGTACTCAGCCCAGGCCAGCTCAGGGGGCCACACTCAGCCCCAGCACTGACGTAGGCCTGAGCACTGCTGGCAGAATCCAAGGAGCTGTGACACCCACAGCTGGACAAGTCACCCGCAGGCCACCACGGGCGGACACCGCAGGACCGTAGTTTGCCTCCGTTTTTCATTAATTTTTTTAAAGAAGATCTTTTGTCAGCATGAGTTAGCTGTCTAGGGGAGGCTTGTTGTGACATCGCGTGTGTGCAGCTGTCCTTCACGTTGGGGATCTCAAATCAGGCCACAGGGGAGCCACGTCTTCCCACTCAGGAATACACAGAGGTGCAGCAGTGCATCGTGGGACTCTGTGAGAGCCCGCCCACCAGAGGTGCAGCCAGCGTGTGTGGGGTGCGATGGGTGTGGTGTAGTCCTCACCCCGCTGGACGGGGGGGGCTGCTTCTGCTTGGAACCTTGTAAGGACAGCCTGGCACAGGTGTCCTGGGACCCGCCACCCTGAAGCCAGCCGGCCCGAGCAGCAGATGCTGCCCCATCCTTAGTGGTGTCTTGCGCTTCCCGGGGAGCTGGCCTGCCCCCTGTCCAGCTGTGGGCCGCTGTGGGTGCTGCTGCTTTCCTCCCGCCCCGTCCGCCCGGCTCTCCGAGGCCTGGATACCTCCGTTATCTCCCTCATCCGCAGCCCAGTGCCTGGCCTGTGTGAAGACTCTTAATAATTTATTTTTAATGGATAATAAATAAATGGCAGATTGAAAAAGTAACTGAAGCTTGGATTTATTATTTCCTACTTAATAGAACCCTCCCCTGACTGTATATTTATTTTCTTGGTTTCTGGACCTCATCAGACTTCCTTTATAATTTCATAGGATAATTTGCATAGCTGTGGGGAAAACTCTAATACATGCAAACCGAAGTAGGCCTCTATTATTCTGGCTGCAGCTCCGTCTCTAGCATTCAGTGGTCTAGTTTAGCCTTCCTGTCGGGTTTGTAATAATACAGCATGTGCCTCTGGGCAGCTGACAAGAAAGGTAGTGCAAACTAATAATCACTAAAATTACACAAAGACACTTAAGTCTTATTCCTGATTCCTGCTTCAGGGATTTGCTTGAAAGAGAATAAATGAGAAATCAGCTGCAATCTCAAATCTTATCCTAAGAGAATTCACTCCCTGGCATCTGAATCAAGCCATTAGACGCGGGTTTTAATTTAGTCCCAACCATTGCTTACTTGAGTTACTAAGGTGGAAAAAGAAAAGAGGAAACGTGTCTGAATTCAAACCCGTGTAAGTGGGAGCGCCCCCATTTTCAGATCCACTTAAAAACCTGGGCTGCGTGTGTGTGAGCGAACTTGAGAAGACTGTGTCCGGGCACAAGGCTGGACACTCTCGGTGGAAGGTTTAATGTGCCAGGTTGAGAAACTCTTGCTTGGGGATGGGTTATAACTAAAATACGATGCAGTCAACGAACACGGTGCTGAAGGCGGGGAGCGCACCCGCCTCAGACACGTCTCTCCCTGACTCTAACCCCCACTCCCTCCCGCCTCAGACACGTCTCTCCCCGACTCTAACCCCCACTCCTTCCCGCCTCAGACACGTCTCTCCCCGACTCTAACCCCCACTCCTTCCCGCCTCAGACACGTCTCTCCCCGACTCTAACCCCCACCCCCTCCCGGCACCGCTGACCTGTCCCCTGTCCTTCTCTGTCTGTGATGGGGAGTCAGGCTGGATGCCGAGGAGATGTCTTGAGCTTTGTGGATCCATGTTTTTTCTCCCCACCTCATCTGGAAGACGCCTGGTGTTGCCTGGGCGCATTTCTGGCTTTCAGGACTTGGGAAGTACTGCAGGCATGTAGTGGGTAGAAGCCAGGGGTGCCAGCTCACCCCCCAGCATGCAGATCAGCCCCCATCACAAGGGTGTCAGCCTGTGTGAGCGCCGGCCTGGGGAGAACCCTGGTCCTCTGTGCTAGCAGCATAAAAACAAAGAACTCCAGCACTTGTGTGCCCGTTGGCCTCTATGCCAGTTCCAGGTGACACAGCAGAGGACCTCGGCAGGACAGGCAACGGGAAGAGCCCACACCCAGACCGGGCCTAGAGCCGGGGGCAGCCTGGGCTGCTGCTCCCTGTGAGGGGAGGTGAGCGACCGTGCTGATCGTGGCTAGGGGGTCTCGCCTGTAAATGTGAGCCACAGCTCCTGACCAGGCTCTGCTGCACTTGCTTGGTGGTCTCGTGGGACCCACCAGACGTGCTTGACGCTCTCCGTGTCCACTCCAGCACGTGGCCAGAGGGGAGGGAGCCCCACCCAGCGGGCTTTACTCTGCTTCACTTCTGGCTCTCCTCTTTGTATCCTAGTTGACAGTTGTTAACTTCTGGGCTTCTCGTCATCGAACTGAGTACATATGTATGTGTGCATGCATGCATGCACACACGTGTGTATGAGTGCACACATATCAGCTGCATGCAGAGGTACAGGAGCCCGGCCCGGCCCACATGCCTGGGAGAAGTGTAGACTTCTCCCTCCTGGCTCAGGCCTCAGGCTGTGCTGAGTCTGTGTGGAGAAGAAGGCTTTTCACCACGGAAGGAGACTTCAGCGGCTGGGCACGGAGCCTGTGTGGTGGGAAGGCCCAGGCAGGCTCGGTGCTGGAGGGCCATTTCCTAGTTTATTGTGAGAGGTGAAGATAGATTAAGCGCTGGTTTGGGAAACTAATGGGAAAGTGGCCAAACTGCAAGTTGCTGTTTTCCCGTGAAAATGTCTACTTAGTCTCTGAACAACAGGAGTTAATAGTAGTTCCAGTCTGCTGTTCAGGCAGCGTTCTTGCAGTTAGCCCGGATGCCTGTGCTACACAGTTAGCCCGGATGCCTGTGCTACACAGTTAGCCCGGATGCCTGTGCTACACAGTTAGCCCGGATGCCTGTGCTACACAGCCCGGATGCCTGTGCTACACAGTTAGCCCGGATGCCCGTGCTACACAGTTAGCCCGGATGCCCGTGCTACACAGTTAGCCCGGATGCCTGTGCTACACAGCCCGGATGCCTGTGCTACACAGTTAGCCCGGATGCCTGTGCTACACAGTTTGTCTGCGCCACCTTGGCTCGGACTCTACCACCGCAGCGTCCTGCGGGCAGCCCGTCCGGAGCTACCGGGGGCCCTGGTTGTGACTCCTCGGGGAAGTTTCCCTGACCCTGGGTCGTGCAGTGGTGTCTGAGCCGCGTCTAATCAAGAGTGCATGGCAGCTGTTCCCTGCTGCTGAGTGTGAGGAGGCCGGGCAGCGTTGTTCCCCGACGACCTGGCATGGTTTCTTTGGGCCGTGTCTACACAATGGCCCAGCGGGTGCTCGGGCTGCTGCCTCAGCCACCCACTTCATGGGGAAATTAAATGAGCCAACATGTGTATGGGAGACATTGGAAATGTGACTCGCCATTTATTCTTGCTTAGAAAGATCTGCTTTGTGTGTGTGTGTGTGTGTGTGTGCTCCTGGCACACTGCTTCTTGCCAATCTCTCCAGACAAGCGGATCCTCCCAGGGTTCGGAGGTGACCGAGGGCTGGGCAGCGCGTTTGCCCCGGGGGGGGGCGGCTGGTGACGTTCCTGCCCTCCCCCCCCAGAACTGCACAGGACGCGCCCTCTGCTCCCGAGCCTTCCCTCAGCAGACATTCCTATCCACAAACACATACTCTTGACCTCAGAAGAACCTTGGGAGCTGGTCCTCGAGCTGAGCGGCCAGAGGTTCCGACAAGGCCCGAATGTCATGGCGGCTCTGTGCTTCCTGCTGAGTTGTCAGCGTGAGCGGGCTGGCTCCGCGGCTCTGCCCCTCCTCACGGTTCATGACTACAGCTCTGCGCCTTGGCCAAGGACGTCAGCTGTTGCTGATTTATTTTAGATCTGAATAAGAATCGTGATTTTTTTCTTTTACTTCAGCTCTCACCAGGCTCGCTGGAAAATGGTGTACGGGGCAAGCTGGTGAAGGGGCTTGCAGTTTGTCTCCACGCACCTCATCCTCCGTGGGCGATGGAGACCCAGGGCTCAATGCTCCCCGTCTGAGAGCCGGTGGACAGGGGGTGTCTGCCTAGGATCCGGGTGACCCGAGGGGGAGGAGGGAAGGAGAGAGAGAGACAGACAGACAGAGGGACAGACAGAGGGACAGAGAGACAGAGACAGACAGAGAGACAGACAGAGAGGGAGACAGAGAGACAGAGACAGAGACAGACAGACAGACAGACAGAGAGGGAGAGACAGAGACACAGAGACAGACAGAGAGGGAGACAGAGACAGATAGAGACAGACAGAGAGACAGATAGAGACAGACAGAGAGACAGATAGAGACAGACAGAGAGACAGAGACAGACAGACAGACACAGAGACAGACAGAGAGGGAGACAGAGAGAGAGGGAGAGAGAGAAAGGGATAGAGAGAGACAGAGAGGGAGAGAGGAGAGGAAAGAGAGAGACAGAGACAGAGAGACAGACAGAGAGAGAGGGAGGGAAGGAGGGAGGGAGAGAGAAAGAGAGAGGGAGGGAGGGAGGAGAGAGGAGAGGGGGAAGGGGGAAGGGGAGAGACCTTGCTGGGTATCTCGGGTCAGGTAGCTAAACTACCCTCTGCCCTTCCAAATCATCTAGGCCCAACGCCTCTGTCCTTGGGCGGAACCCCTCCTCAGTGATTGTAGGAAATGGTCAGAATCTTGAGCCATGCTGGTCTCCAAAAGAAAAGGTTTTAGTTAGGATTCAGTAAAGTTCTTAGGCAACCCCCGTTGCACACTCTTGAAATGCGCAGCCTTAGTGATACCACGCAGAAGACACTGGACACAGGCTAAGACCCGCAGCCCGGCCTCCCCGCCCGGCTAAGACCCGCAGCCCGGCCTCCCCGCCCCGGCTAAGACCCGCAGCCCGGCCTCCCCGCCCCGGCCGGACTCACCCCGAGGGCGGGTCAGGCTGCCCCTGCCGGCGTCCAGGGCTGGTGGCTTGTGACTGGGGACACACATGAAAACATGCGGCCTTCGTCCCTCGGCCCCGCGGCCTCTCCTCCCTCCAGCCCCAGAATCCACAAAGGAGCCAACATTCCCAGGACCAATTCCGTTTTGTGACTTGTCTTTTCCTGTCTCTCCGTTTCCCTATTTTCTACCACTAGAGCACTTTCATTGGCTCACAGTTATCCACTCCTCAAAAGAATCGCCAGGTCTCTGTTGTCCAGGTCAGCGGCTCCGTGCACGTAGGCTGTCTGCGTCGGCAGGCACGGCGGAGCTCAGAGTCCTTCCCATCTCCATGTACTGCTAACTGCCTTCACTCAGGAGCCAGCACAGAACCGGCCACTTCGCTCCTGTATTAACAGCATAATGAATGGTTCGAACAGGGCATCACTGGCTCTCCTAAAGGCCAAGATGTCACGAGATCACACTGAGAATGCCACCCTGGCTTAGACGCGAATCCAAACCGTGGCTAGCTTGGATTCGTGTTTGTGTGAAGTATAAGGCCCTGGTGCAGCCTTTTCTCAGCGTTGTGTACAAAGGGAAGCACTCTTCATAGCAACACGCCTCGTGCCCCGCCGGGGCCACAACGCGGTCCACGCTGAGCTGCAGCACCCACCACAGGGTCCACACTGAGCTGCAGCACCCACCATGGGGTCCACGCTGAGCGGCAGCACCCACCACGGGGTCCACGCTGAGCGGCAGCACCCACCACGGGGTCCACGCTGAGCTGCAGCACCCACCACGGGGTCCACGCTGAGCTGCAGCACCCACCACGGGGTCCACGCTGAGCTGCAGCACCCACCACGGGGTCCACGCTGAGCTGCAGCACCCACCACGGGGTCCACGCTGAGCTGCAGCACCCACCACGCGGTGCACGCTGAGCGGCAGCACCCACCACGGGGTCCACGCTGAGCTGCAGCACCGGGGGTTTTCCTGATGCATCAGTGTGTGGTAAAGAGGGTTCTAGAAGACTGTCTTCTCAATCCTGTGGAAAAGCACAGAGGAGAGCCAGTTCCTTCTGATCCTGTTTCTCCTTCTTTGAGTCAGGTCAGGAAAGCCGGTTCTGCTTCTGCAGGAGGAGCCCTGGCCGCCGTCCCTCAGCGTCTCTGCCCGCTGGGGCCGGGAGGGAATCGCTGGTTCTTCCAGTGCAAGTGTGTGTTCTGGGTGCCTCACGTGTTTGTTATTTGTGTGGTGAAACGTGTCCATGTGAATGGATGAACTGTAGATTTCTCCATAGAGTCAGAAGTTGCACGCCTATAATCCCAGCTGCTCAGGAGGCCGAGGTCTCAGGATCGTGGTTCAAAGCCAGCCTGGGCAGAAAAGTCCCTGTTGAGACTCTTATCTCCAATGAAGTGTTCCAAAGCCGGAAGTGGTGCTGTGGCACAAAGGTGGTAGAGCGCTGGCCTTGAGCTAAAAAGCTCAGGGACAGCACCAGGCCTTGAGTTCAAGCCCCATGACTGACAGCAAAGAAAAGAAGTTGTGAACTCCCGTTTTTCCCAATAAAGAAGCAGCGCACCTGGACCCCGTGCTGGGCGAGGGCTCCATGCAGTTTTTGCCAGGCTCTGGGATCAGGAGCCAACTTTTACTGATGGGATAACTTCACGCAAATCCCACGTTTCTAGAGTCTGTGGACAAGGGACGTGTAGCGCTGGAATTTTGGCTGAAGCGGCGTGAGGGCCGCTCGTGGGTGGCACAGGACTTCGCCCAGGCGGTTCTCTGTTCATCTCATCGCAGGGGTTTCAGGGGGATTTCCTGCTTGCAGCCCTAGAAACTTGCTTTCAGCCTTCCCATCATCTTGCGCTCAATTGCAGAGGAGAAAATTGAGCCCTGGGAAGGGAAGTGACTTGAACAGAGAGATGAGGCCGAGCGCCAGCCAGACCTCCCTTCCCAGCCTCCCATGAGGAGTTCACCTGCAGAAAATAACTTCTCTTCCTCTGCCTGAAATGGGGCAAACCACAGGAACGTGGTCTGCTTGGAATCGAATGTTAAAACATAACGGCACCGGATGGAAACTGAAAATTGAATCTTGAACTAAGAAGGAAAAGAAAAGGAATGAATGGAAAAAAAAAAACACACCGAAGGGTGAAAACACGTTTTACATTTTAGGAGTTTTAATTAAAAGTCTAGAAATGCTTACTCTTGAGGAAAGCTAGGAAATCATTTTTGAAAGGAAGTGATGGTTACACAAATTGCCAGATTAACATACCCCGTACCCTGGAGATCTGCAATAATGAAATGTTGGCTGCGTTTTAAAACCTGAAAGTTACGGAATGGAACAAACAGATTAATTAAAGCTATGATGTGCAGCCCCAGCTCATGTTCGGTCTTGGCTTTTCAACAAAATAAAACGCCTTCAACTCACTTTCTTGCGTGCAGAGGTTTAGCGGATCGTACGGATTCCTCGCCTCCTGCTTTTGCCGTAAGATGGGAATCGCTGGCTGTAAGTTGACTAAGCACACCTGGGGTCGGCAGAGTCTCGCCACAGCTCCGTGAAGAATTCGCCTTTGGCCTGGCCTCTGGCGGTCATTCGAAGAGTGAGGACCTAGACCTGCATTTGGAGTATGTGTCTAATTTTTTTATACCATTTTGTGTCCATAGGATAAAAGTATCACAGTACTTTAGAGTTGAAAGGGGGTGACTCTCCCAGTCAGGCAGTGAGGGAAGGTCAGAGTCAGCAAGCAGTTCTCAGAGCAGACGTGACCTTCCTCGCACGCCTCCAAGTTCAGGGAGTTTTCAGCGTTTAAAACAGTCGAGGTCGTTAATAAAAATGCACTGGGTTTTCCCAAGCAGCGATGGCTCCCAGGATGCCGCTCTCAGTGGGATCCACGCCCCAGCCACCGGCATTGCTCTCACGATGTCAGCAAGTCTTTTGAAAATCCTTGTCATAGGTATTTGCACACTAGGCGCATGTGACTGCTGGGTAGGAGCGCTCCCCGGTTCCCGCCGATCCCAGCGCGGTGGATCTCCCCTGGGCTGGGGTTCTGATGTACCCAGTGTCCCTCCCCGGCCACTCTGAGCAGAATGCTCCGACTGCCAGAGAGCATGCCTTGTCCCCGCTGCTGGGCCCACGTGTGAACGCTCTGCTGTCTCTGCGCGCCTCTGGGAGCCTGGCTTGTCTGGAAGGCCCCCCCCATCCTAACCAGTGGTCCTGGGTTCCAGATGCAGGGCTTGGACTGTGGGCCCCAACCCTGGCGCCGCATCCGTTGGAGACAGCACAGCTGTCCTTGTCCAGTGGCTACCAGGGTACCATGGAGAACAGAGACGGCCGTTTCTGCCATGGAGACGCTTGCCGCCGTGAGCATACCATTTCCCGTTTGCATTTCTCAAGCGCCTGTGGAGAACTCCTTTGAAACCATAAACACGCTCCTGTCCACCCAGCTTCACCCTCTGGGGTTGGCTGCACGGAGGAGTCGGACGTGAATCATTTCTCACCATGCAAGCGGCCAGCTGGCGAATTTTTTTCTAATAAATTGATGAATTCAGTCTTTTGAATGAACTTAAGAATAATTTTATTAAACGCTTACACTAAGCTCAGACGGCCACAGAAGCCTATTTTCTCAGGATTCTAGATGCCAACTGGCAACTCTGGTCAGGGGCTCCTGACCTGAAGACAGTGCTGACCCACTGGGCCTGCTGGTGGCTGGGGGACTTGAGAGAGAAAAGCCACCATGCTTCCTGCTGGGGTGGAGTCTGGCGAATGGTCTCACAAACCGAGCTGTGATCCTGAGTAGCTAGGATGACGTGACAGAGAGATGAGGCCGAGTGCCAGCCAGACTCCCTTCCCAGCCTCCACCACGTTCAGCTTTGCTTGCTAGTCTAGCCATCTTTTTTTTATCCTAAGTATGCCGTTTTAACTGTGATATATCTCTCCAAACAACAAAGTTGAATTCCAACACTGACTCAATGATAGAGGTTGCCTTTCTAAGTAGGAGCGTAATATATTCACATCATCATGGCAAGTGCTGTGTCTGTCTGTCCTGATTTTATACTTTCTGTTCCTGCGGCCTTAGCAGTTTCTTTTTTATTGTGTTCCTTCTCTCTTGTAATAATCTTTTGTTCAGATTTTACTGGCTTGCTTTCTTTCTAGCATTTTAAGAAAATATAGATACCATTTTCTTTTGTATTCTGGTTACCTCGATATAAAATACATTAACATGAATACCTTTCTGTCAAAATAAAACATGAGAACTACTTTGTTTGCCACATGTGGAAATGTGTCATGTTTTAACTCTATCTCTATCCTTTGGAGCAAGTTATAATCTAAAACTAGTTTGGAGGCATTTGTGCCTAGCAGTGGCCAGTTCTGAAAATTGCCAATGTCTGTCCTGAGCTGCTTTAGAAAGGATGCTTGGAGCGCTTCTGATCTACATTCTCCATGCTCTGGGTGTGGAATTTTGCTGGGTTATTAAGACTATTATAATGGTATGTCAGCTTTCTCTTAAGATTGCTTCTTTTCAAAGCTGTTTTCAAATATTACTTTGTCTTTATTAACTGGCTGTCTCTAGTTACCACCTCACTGGATGGGAAGTCCAAACCTTCACCAGCAGGGTCCTGAGAAGACGTGAATTGCTCATTATGCGCTCTACTTTTACTCAGCCATGTCTCTCATCTGCAAATTCCACTTATCAAAAAATGGAATTGAGTGATAGCAGCTTTAATAGAAAGGCTTTTAAACAATTTGATGTGATTTAATTTACATGGAAGGGCCTTTCGTGGTAGTCTTAGCCATATTTATGTAGGATATGATAATGTGTGAGGGGCATTTAGTCATGTGTTCCTTAATTAATGTAGGCTTTGAGCTTGTGTGGGGTGCTGGGGGTGGGCTTACTGGGTTTCGGAGGTCAGAGGTCGGTGAGTGTGCGTGCAGGTATACATCCTTCATCGTCTGGTAGCAGCATGCCATAAAACCAGATTCATGACTGTGTCAGGAAATGCTACAGCTAAGATATAAATAAAGCAAGAATGGACAGCAGCCAGCTGGTAGAAAGTAGCAACGAAGTGAGGTCAATAGGCTTTGAGTTTAAAATGTGTGGCCCAGAGATTCTGTTCACAGCCAAACTTGTTGGTTCATAGGTAGCAGTGAAAGGAAGGCATTGTCGGCCTGCCCGGTTTCCTCCAAGGCCGTACGGGAAGCTACGCACGGGGGGGGGGGGGCGATCAACGCAGGGCACAAGACAGAATTCTGGCACAAACACTGCGAAGGGAAGCCCCAAATAGCCCAAAGACGAAGTAAATATGGATGACCACTCTAGCCATGGATGCAGAAGGTTATTTCCATGCCTCAGAAAAGCACTCGAAGGTGAGCTTCATGAGGGAGCAATGGGTTTGTTTCCTGGTGTGCACGTCTGTGTGTGTGTGTGCGCGCATGTGCATGTGCATGTGTGTATATATGGGTGGTATATTGTGTGGTGCAGGTGTGTGTGTGCTGTGTGTGTATGGTATATGTGTGTATGGTTTGTGCATGTATGTGGTATATATGTGTGTGTGTGCATGTGCATGTGTGTATATATGGGTGGTACATTGTGTGGTGCATGTGTGTGTGTGCTGTGTGTGTATGGTTTGTGCATGTATGTGGTATATATATGTGTGTGTGTGTGCATGTGCATGTGTGTATATATGGGTGGTATATTGTGTGGTGCATGTGTGTGTGTGCTGTGTGTGTATGGTATGTGTGTGTGTGGTTTGTGCATGTATGTGGTATGGATGTGTGCTGTATATGAGTGTGTGTGTTGTTGTTGTTTGCTGGGGGGGGATTGATTGACTCCACAGCATTCTACCAGCTCCGAGGACACACAGAACCACTGAACTGGTTCAGTGTCCCCCACACCCGCCCCATGAAGTGTGAACATGGGCACTGGTTTTGGAGAGCAGTGTTTTTAAGCCTGGTCACTAAAGGCCTTCCTGCTTAGTCGCAAGCAGGAGAAATGCTGTTCCTTAAAGAACCATGAGTCACGTTGCTTACGGGCTCATTACAGCCATCTGCCCTCGTGGTTTGTCTAGCTCTACTCTTGGTCAAGGCAACTGGAGCCCATTTTAACCTTCAGCTCCAGAGTTTGAGAAAAGCAGAAAGAGGAAAGGCAGGAGGAAAACCATTCTTCTGACAGGAACTATGCATGCTCCGTGCCACTCCCGATAGCCCCGACAGGAGGAGAGCAGCAAGGAGCAGCAGGAACGCCAACACCCGGCCTTCGCTCCTGCTAGCAAGAGCTTTCCCGTGTGCTCCGGCAGAATGCATAAAGTGAACTTGGTTGTAGCTAGTGTGTTAGTGGGGCCTCCTCTCAGCCTCTTCCTGAGACCAGGGAGTCCGAATGGCAGGGCCAAGGGTAGCTGTGGGTTTGGGTGGGAATTGGGAGTAAATGGAGGTGTTACCATGCATGGACAGACGGGAATTTGGCCAGCCTGGACACCCCTGCCCCGGGACCATGGTTATGGACACTTACACAGATAGGAGGAACCAACTCTTTCCAAACCAGACGGTGCCTCTCAACTACCAGCCAACACAAACTCATTGCGTTTCGGTAGTAGGTGTATGGCTTGAAAGCTTTGATGAGGTGGTTTTTAATAGCTTTGTCAGACGTGTGCATTTGTGGTTTCTGGCTATATACATGTTTTAAATTGTGAGTTCATCTAAAATTGGTTTGCTACCTGAGTAATGGGCAAGCAGATTCTGAAATTTCCAAAGATTGGCCAAAGATAGGTTTTCTTATTTTCTGTGTAAAACACTATTTTTTTTTTTTTTTTGGTCACTCAGGCCTCTGTATTTCAAATGTGACAAGATCTTTGTTATTTCTGATTTTTCTGATGTTTTAGGGTGCATTTTTCTGGAGTTTTCTATCAGTTTAGCTATTCCTTGGCTAATTTCTCTTGTTAACCTTCTACATATTTCTACCAATCAAAAACAAGGCTGAAAGAAAAACAAAATTAACTGGAAACATGTTGCTAAATGTTGCAATTTTCATTTCTAATAAGGAGCAATTTGGCAGTTCATAGAGAAATTAGAGATGAAGTGTTAAATTTACTTAAACCATAGGAAAAAGAAGAGTTCTCAAAGAAAATGCAGATTACATGTCTGCATGCCAGCATTCTCTTCTGCTAACTGTAATTACAGAACTGTGAAAGCCCAGATGTAAACGAGTCAGAAAAGCTACAACCCAAAGACATTGAGAGATTTCCAAATTTATTTGTTAAAAACCACTGTTATCTGAAGAAGATGTTGAACTTTTGGCTGTGATAATGACATGTGTAATAGTTTGAAAGCAAGATTTCCTGACCAGACACTGAGGTGGTTCTGCTAACGTGGCTCAGTCAGTTGGGGGAAGAGGTCTGGGGGTGTTGATCAAGAAGCCCATGCTGCACCTCCAGCAGCTCCGTCCATCTGCTGTCTGTCCAGGTGGGGAAGTAGTGGTGAGCTGGTGTGTGTGCAGGAGCCGGGTGAGCTCCCAACAGACATGGATGCTGGCTACTGTCCTC
>NW_012267231.1:603061-607971 GCF_000151885.1 Dipodomys ordii | reverse complement strand
CCCTCAGGTTGCTCCTGTCCACATGGTGCCCACGGCAGCCATCTGCGTACCCACCTGTGGGTGTGGCGGGCCAGGCACCCCTTTGGTTCCCTGGCACCTCAGGAAAGATTTGTTGGGTCCATGAGCCTATGGCTGGGAGATGCGAATTGTCGGGGTCTTTGCCATCTTCAGTACAGCCAGACTCAGAATCAGCCCATCAGGACAGCCCGGACTCTTCCACCGCGGTGTGTGGGCTGAAGCCCCTGTTAGCGTGTGTTTTCCTGTGCCAGGTCTAAAGCCCAACACAAAAGAGGCCCAGGGAGCCTTTCCCAGACCCCTCCTGGAGCATTTCCCAGACCTCCCCTCCAGCCTTTCCCAGACCTCTCCTCAAGCCTTTCCCAGACCTCCCCTCCAGCCTTTCCCAGACCTCCCCTCCAGCCTTTCCCAGACCTCTCCTCGAGCCTTTCCCAGACCTCCCCTCCAGCCTTTCCCAGACCTCTCCTCGAGCATTTCCCGGACCTCTCCTCGAGCATTTCCCAGACCCCTACTCGAGCATTTCCCAGACCTCCCCTCAAGCATTTCCCAGACCTCTCCTCCAGCCTTTCCCAGACCCCTCCTCAAGCCTTTCCCAGACCTCCCCTCGAGCCTTTCCCAGACCTCCCCTCGAGCATTTCCCAGACCCCTCCTCAAGCCTTTCCCAGACCCCTCCTCAAGCCTTTCCCAGACCCCTCCTCAAGCCTTTCCCAGACCTCTCCTCCAGCCTTTCCCAGACCCCTCCAGCCTTTCCCAGACCTCTCCTCGAGCATTTCCCAGACCCCTCCTCAAGCCTTTCCCAGACCCCTCCTCAAGCCTTTCCCAGACCCCTCCTCAAGCCTTTCCCAGACCCCTCCTCCAGCCTTTCCCAGACCCCTCCTCGAGCCTTTCCCAGACCCCTCCTCCAGCATTTCCCAGACCCCTCCTCGAGCATTTCCCAGACCTCTCCTCGAGCATTTCCCAGACCCCTCCTCGAGCATTTCCCAGACCCCTCCTCGAGCATTTCCCAGACCCTTCCTCGAGCCACTCCCAGACCTCCCCTCATGCCTTTCCCAGACCCCTCCTCCAGCCTTTCCCATACCTCCCCTCGAGCCTTTCCCAGACCTCTCCTCGAGCATTTCCCAGACCCCTCCTGGAGCATTTCCCAGACCTCCCCTCCAGCATTTCCCAGACCTCTCCTCAAGCCACTCCCAGACCTCCCCTCGAGCCTTTCCCAGACCTCCCCTCGAGCCTTTCCCAGACCTCCCCTCCAGCCACTCACAGACCTCCCCTCGAGCCACTCCCAGACCCCTCCTCGAGCATTTCCCAGACCTCCCCTCGAGCCTTTCCCAGACCTCTCCTTGAGCCTTTCCCAGACCTCCCCTCGAGCCTTTCCCAGACCTCCCCTCGAGCCTTTCCCAGACCTCTCCTCAAGCCTTTCCCAGACCTCCCCTCGAGCCTTTCCCAGACCTCCCCTCGAGCCTTTCCCAGACCTCTCCTCCAGCCTTTCCCAGACCTCTCCTCCAGCCTTTCCCAGACCTCCCCTCGAGCCTTTCCCAGACCTCTTCTGGAGCCATTCCCAAGGTGGTGCAAAGGGCTGGATTCCGCCACGGTGTTGAGAGTCTTCCTTTCCAGGCTCCTCGGGACCGTGGGCTCAGGGGCCTCTCCAGAGGAAGAAGGCCCTGCTTCTCACAGGCCCGGCTGGATCCTCACATCTTCCGTTGCTGTTTGCAGTTTGTTCCTAGAAGCAACACATCCCTTAGCGCCAGGGGTGTTGTCCAGTGGGGTGAGGGGCAAGCAGAGAGGAAGGGCTTAGAGCTCCCCCCAAGGCTGAGCTGTGGGAGTGGGGCCCTGGGGGGCCCTGGTCATCTTCACTCAGATCAGGGCAGTAATTCACGGCGAGACTAAACACGTGAACAGCACCTGCATGGAGGCACGTGGCAGCTGCTTTGGAGACCATGTCTGCTCTCAAGGACTGGCCGTGGCGTGCATCGATGAGCCCTCTGGGGGCGCCCAGCACAGAGGTCCCCGCCTCTGTCTCAGTGGTGTGGATGAAGATCGGCTTCTCACCACAGGGCCGGAAAGTCCACCGCACTTCCTTCCGTTTTCTCTACACCTTGTTTTGAGAGCATCAACTCCACGAAGTTCTGCGTGTGCAGCCTCTGCAGCTGTCTTCATGGGCGCCACCAGGGCTTTTGTGAGATGCGTGGAGATAACTACAGAAAAAAATTACATCTCCAAGAGGCGCTGGCGGAATGAAGTGGCAGGAGGCTTCAGGAAGGGCACGCATGCGTGCGTGACCTGTGAATGACACCGCACCTCTCCAACACCCTTTCTGGGCTGTGTGACGGCGCTGGGAGCTTAGATGGCTGTTTCTGTGGTTTTCATGGGACAGAAACAACATCGTTAGTCCAGTTTGAGAGCTGATGTCTGCTTTTTCCCATGTGAATATCAGCCTCTCCAAAGAAAGCTGAAGTTTCAGCTGGGCTCACTCACCTCCTGAGCAAAACTCCCACAGAAAGAGGTTCTTGAGAAGACATGCAAATGTGCCAGTAACCCAGATAGGAAGGCTGGCCGCCCCGCTGAGCGAGCCTGCTGCCCGGAACCCATGGAAACAAGGAAAAATAACATGCCGTTTTGTATGCGTTGCTCCTTAAAGCACCAGAGTTCTCCAGGGCCCTCTCTGTTTCTCTGTCTGTCTGTCTGTTTCTCTCTCTCTCTCTCTCTTTTTGGTTGTTTTTATAAAAGATTGGTTATGGGGAGACATTTTCCTTCGTCTCTGTGTCTTTGCCAGGCGACACCTTCCAGGTAGATGTCATTCACGGAGTGAGTGCATTTGAGGTTTTAAGGAAAGCAGCAGCATGGTCCTCTCACCAGCCACGGTGGCAGCCGCATTAGCAGCACCCAGACATCGGGTATAAACAGCACACGTGCAAAGATGCCACCGCCTGTCTCCCCCCGCCGGGAAGGAGGGCAGGGACACGCAGGAGCCAGTTTGGGGTTTTAAGGTCAGTCAGTCTCACCGCTTGGTTTTTTGGAGGTGGTCTTCCAGAAGTCCATGCTGGTGGGGCAGGCGTTGGAAATTTGGGCTCATTTCTTCTGGGTGTGTGGAGACGTGCCTGTCCTGAGGAGCCGCAGCTCTATCTGCTCCTGTGTCCTCCTGCGGGCGCAGTAGCGTGCCCCGGATGAGTTGGCACAACGGCATGCGGCCACGCACCACTGGCAAGCTTCACGTTCGTCAAGAGGGCCAAACGGTGTGAGCTGTGGCCACGGAAAGGTGACGCCAGGCTCACCTCGGCACTTGGCCAGCGCGTGCCCCAAACACTTAAAACTGTGGTCAAAGGACCCTCAGAGACTTAGAACCTCAGACTCATGATGATGGTTGGAATGACCGAGCAATGCGGATCTTATGCCATGAGGGAAATCAAGACGTGGAAAACTAGGGGGAGATGATTGTAGAAAGGATAGGAACGCCCAAGGAGTTTGTACGGTTTGGGTGGATTCATGCTCAGGCAATACAAATCGGCTTCATACTAGCTTAGAGAACACAGTGGCAGTGAACAAGGGCTCATGGGAAATCCATGGGGAGGGCAGGGGCCCTGAATTAATAGAGAAGGCTTTGAGGCTCCCTCTTTACCTCCCTCATTCCCTCTTCAGGTCTCTGCCTTCCTAAGCTGTCTCTGTCTGCCATCTGCGTTCTCCATGTGTTGGAGGACATTGTCCCCGGCAAGTGTCTCTAATCCTCAGGATTCTCACTGCATCTGGAATCTAGCCAGTCCTCTGCCATGTGCACGTTTTCTGGGTGTTTCGCTCTGGGCTGTGTTGCTGACTGGAGCCTGTCGACGTCCACGTTTGATGCTGTGCCCACGCTGTCCTGAGGGGAGACACAGGCTCTTGATTGTCAGCCCCACTGGTATTAGTAGGAGTTTGGAGGGGATCCTTCAAGGGAAAGGCTGTGCTAGGAGCAGAGCAAGGGAGCGGCGGCCGTCAGGAGCTGGGGGCCTCGGTCTCTTCCTTCCCCAGGCAGGGACCAGCGGCCAGGCCCGGGATGCACCTCACGGCTAGGTTTGTTTGTGCCCTGTGGCTGGATGGGAGCAGCAGTGGAGAGTGAAGGATTGTAAAGCAGATGCAGACCTCTTTGTGACCACATCCTGAGAGAGAAACCCAGAAAACGAGCCCTCGCAGGGCACCACAGGAGTCACTGAGCGGGAAGGAGGTCCCGTAGGGATTGTATAGAAAAAGGGCTGGAAGAGAAGGGCCGGGGTGCGTCTGGCTGGCACCGCTCGGCTTCACGGCCTGGCTTTCCCAGGCTACTCCAGCATCTTTGCTAGATGGAGACTGGCAGGAGCTTTGTGTGGCTTGTGCCTGCCTCCGGCTGGCTCCATCCGGCCAGGGGATGTCCGTGCCCTCGTGTGGTGGACTCCGTACAGATGTGAGGCGGGGGACACGGGCGCCTGTGTGGGGTGTCCTGCCCGAGGGGCCGGGCCATGTGCTGTCAGCTCAGGGACGGCCGTGCCTTTGATGCAGCCTAGAGACAGCAGGAGAGACGGTGGGGCCTCAAGACTGGAGCAGAGGCGCAGTGGAGGGACGGGGCGGGGGGGACACAGTGGAGGGACGGGGCAGGGGGGTCACAGTGGAGGGACGGGGCGGGACAGTGGAGGGATGGGGGGGTCACAGTGGAGGGACAGCCGGCCAAGGGTTACTTACCTGGCAGGCTCTCTGCCCCTCTCCCTAACCTGGTGCCATCTTGAAGCTGGAGCTAAGCCTTCCCTGCCTGAGGTCACAAGGTGCAGGTGGTGGCTGGCTGGATTCTTCCGGCTCCAGGAGGGGTCGGCTCCCCAGGCCCCGCTGACATGGCCAAGTGGCGTGGGCTCGGCCCGGGGCCCCGTGTCCTCTGGGAAGTGTCGTGGGCTCGGCCC
>NW_012267231.1:595937-598791 GCF_000151885.1 Dipodomys ordii | reverse complement strand
GTCCAGACGTGGGCCGGTCCTGGCAGGGAGCGTCCAGTACATGATGCGGGCCGGTCCTGGCAGGGAGCGTCCAGGCGGTGCCGAGTCGTACAGGATGCGGGCTGGTCCTGGCAGGGAGCGTCCAGCTCCGATTTGTTCTCTGGCCCTGGAGAGGGAGGGAGCGTCTTGATATAACACTCCTCTACTCCACACAGCGGCTCATTCCCGCTCTTTGTCCATCTGTTCCTCCGGCCCAGGGCTACGCGAAGGCTGTCAGGCAGAGTGGAGTTTGAGGAAGGAGGAATGGGGGAAGGGCAAATCCAGAGGTGAGGATCCAACCCCAGTCTGTGGGGTGGGGAGGGGGCAGATTTCCCAACCCCGTGTGGGGAAATCGCCAGGGACACAGCTCTTAGCACCAGGAGGTGGAGAAGGGAAGAAGCTTCCCGTGCTCAGCAGGAGCACCCGTCCCGTCTGTTCCGGGAGCTGGCTGATGTCTCCTGAGATGCTGCCCGTATGGCCGGCCCCGGCTTCCTTGCCCAGTCTCCTCCTTCTGGAGTGTGTTCACCTATGGGCTCTGGAATGGAGCAAGGTATTCGTTTCTCAAGTAGGAAAATGGAGGAGATGCTATTAGATATATCTGTGTCACATTCTTACCAACTCGTTTAAGATTCCAGGTTCTCCATCTCAGGAGCCAGGAGGAATGGCAGCAAGAAAATCCACAGCCGTCTTCCTTCCTTTCCCCTTAGAACCAAGGGCCCGCCTGCGCCCGGGACCAGAGTCCTCCCTTCATCTTACCACAATAGTAACTAGAGGCTGGGAATTAGGTTTTATCCCCAGGAAGACCTCATGCTGGAGAGATGCAGTTGGATCAGAGTCAACTAAGTGAAAAAATTGAAATTGCCTCCATCTCCGCTTCCTCCTCCTCTTCCTCTCTTCAGAAGCACCAGGCTTTTCCCTCCCTGGGAGGGCTCACGGGCAGCTTCCAGAGGGGCAAACGGCTAAAAGAGACTCTGGCTGGACTTGTTCTGTGCAGTTTCCCACATCCTTCTCTTGCAGCCAAGCTTTTCGCCGACACAGAAGCCTCCAGGGCCCTTCATCCACTTCAGTCCTGTCTCTGCGGGCAGCAATCCCTGCCAGTGAGGCCAGGCCCGGCCATCGCAGGTGCCCGTCCAGGGCCATGAGGGAGGTAGCCCAGACTTTGATCTTAAACTCCCTGGTTTCTGCTGTGCATTTCCCCAAGGCTTGGTTAAATGCCCGTTGGAACCAGTTTCTGATCCCTGGATCAAAAGCTGAAAATATAAATGGATAGAAGAAGGTAGTTATCACAATACTCTTTGTAACTCCATATAATGAGGCAGATTTTTTCAGTGTCCTTCCACGGATGCCGGACAGGAAAGAGGGGCCAGGCTGTGGCCAGGCCTGGGCCGGTGCGCCCTTGTAACCACCGGCCACACCCGTCCACACACACTTTGCCACACGACCCCTTTTGTTCTTAAACTAGCTCAATGCTTGGCTCACTTCACCTTTAGAAGATAGTTTAAAATACCAAGGAGAGGGGAAGGGGCTTTGAACAAACACATTCGGGAAAGATGGCTCAAAATTGTTCTCATAAATAAGAAAGGGGTAATTATTAGAATGTCGATGTATATGCTAAATGGGTGGCAAAGCACTGGAATATATTTGGAAGTGTCTGCTTTAGTGTCTGTGTCTTGGCAGTTGCTAGGTTACACTGGTACTTTTAATAACATAAAGGGAGCTAGAAATACTTGTAGATATTTTCCCCCATTGAAAATATTACTGGCAAGAAAAGGGACATATTGCTGGCGAGTGTGGTGGGATATTATAAGCTCTCTGCTGCTCATTAAAATGCCTTTAGCTGTTCATATTATGAGAAGCTCTGTTTAGAATTTTTCTTTAAAATAGCTCTACCTTGGGATAAGTGACACCTGGGTAGTGGGTTCTTTTGTTCCCCCAAACATAATTATATTTATTGCCATTCAATCTTCCTTCCTTCCTCTTGACTCAGGAGACCTTTGCGGCGTACCTACTAAGTGCTAAGTGCTCTTTAGACTTGAGACATGGAGGATTTAAATAAGGAATTTTTAACGGCAGCTGGGAAAGAATATCATTTCTTTTACTTGAAACTATCGCAAGCGATGCTTCCTTCTACTTTGGTGTGTCCTGTGGCTTCTGTGGAAAGGCACGCTTGCTCTCCACTTACACTAGAAAAGCTGTGTAAAGCTGTTCATTTAAACACAGTATCTTCATCCCTCTGAGTAAGTTTAAATCGGTCTCACGGGAGCACAAAGCTGGTGATCCTTTAAGTGTGGCTGACAGAAAAAGAGGAAAATTGGAAACTTGGAAGAGGTGGCGAGCTGAGAGTTGAGGCAGGTGACAGGGCTGAGGTGGGAAGAATGTTTTGAGCCCAGAAACAGGAGCACGCGCTCTGCTTGCTGACGCCAGGCAGCCTCCAGTGCGGTGCTTAGCTGGCGCTGGCTCGTTTAATCCTGGAACAGTATTCAGAGGCTGGCAGCCTTACCATCCCCCCCACGTTGAAATGGTTCAAAGTGGCTAAGTCACGAGATCGAGGTCCTGCGGTCACCACCGCCCTGCGCTCTGTGGGCCGCAGCCTGTGTGGTTCTCGCGTGTGAAAACAGATCACAGCGCTGTCCAGGCGCCTGGTCGCCTCTGCTAGAGCAGCATTACAAGTGCCAACCGTGGGCTCCATCGCCAGTGCTGCCCTGCCAACCGCGGGCTCCATCGCCAGTGCTGCCCTGCCAACCGCGGGCTCCATCGCCAGTGCTGCCCGAGCCAACCGCGGGCTCCATCGCCAGTGCTGCCCGAGCCAACCGCGGGCTCCATCGCCAGTGCTGCC
>NW_012267231.1:573214-595812 GCF_000151885.1 Dipodomys ordii | reverse complement strand
ACCGCGGGCTCCATCGCCAGTGCTGCCCGAGCCAACCGCGGGCTCCATCGCCAGTGCTGCCCGAGCCAACCGCGGGCTCCATCGCCAGTGCTGCCGTGCCAACCGCGGGCTCCATCGCCAGTGCTGCCGTGCCAACCGCGGGCTCCATTGCCAGTGCTGCCCGAGCCAACCGCGGGCTCCATCGCCAGTGCTGCCCGAGCCCAGATTAAGCATCACCTCGTGTGTGTGTGTGTGTGTGTATGCATGTGTGTGTATGCATGTGTGTATGTGTGTGTATGTGTGTGTGCATGTATGTATGTGTATGTGTGCATGTGTATATATGTGTGTGAGTATATGTGTGTACACGTGTACATGTGTGTATGTGTATGTGTGTACACGTGTACATGTGTGTATGTGTGTGTGCATGTGTGTATGTGTATGTGTGTGTGCATGTGTGTATGTGTACATGTGTGCATTGTGTGAGTATGTATGTGCATGTGTGTGTGCATGTGCATATGTGTGAGAGTGTATGTGTGCATGTGTGTATGTGCATTGCGTATGTGTGTATGTGTGTATGTATGTGTGTGTGTATGTGTACATGTGTGTATGTGTATGTGTGAGTGTATGTGTGCGTGTGTGCATGTGTGTATGTGTGCATGTGTATGTGTGTATGTGTGTATGTGTGCGTGTGTGTGTGTGTGTGTGTGTGTTTCTAGATGATATTAGCATCTGAAGCTTGCTGTTGCTTCCAGTGAACAGAGCTGTTGCCCTCTGCAGCCCCAGGGCCTGGTCTTCCTCTCTGCTGCTCTGGACTGGGTCTGGGATTTCACCACTGGCCCCCGAAGGCCATGACCTCCCAGGTCCTGGGAGCCGGGTCTGCATGCTGCACCTCCTGGCTCTGGCTCTGTGTGTGTCCGCAGGTTTCTGTTCCTGTGATGCATGTTGCTTTCTCTCTAGAACCCTGACTCTAGGCATCTGAGAATGAGTTTTCCTCTGGACAGGGCAGATCCTGGGTCTTGAAGCCCCCACAAAAGCCTCTCAGCGTTGTTTCTGCTTAACTATTTTGTTGCTGGCACTGTGTGGTTCCAGGTACATTTAGGGTGCTGTTTCATTCCAGCATGAAGGGTGATCTTGGCACCTTCTTGGGAGCTGGGCTGAGCCTCGCTCTGTCCCCAGGGCAGAGGCGGGGGGCCCAGCCAGGGGACCATCCGTGCCTTGTCCATGCTAGCTGCGCGGCTGTGGGCTCATGGGGGTTCACTTAAGTGGAGCATGTTGGGGAACGCTCAAGCGAGGTGTCTAGGAAACATGAAAACAAACACAAAACACAGCAGTTAAACTGGAAAATAATCAGTGTAGGCTGACTTTGAGAACTTTCTACCCAGTCGCTGGCAAAGAAGAGAATTTATTTATTTATTTATTTGCAGCAAATCATTTGTTTTTCCTGGACAAGGATGGATCCTGCGGCACGGGTCCACGTTTGTTCCCCTGGGAGCATCCGGTGTGTCCCCTAGGGCCCTGCCCCCCAGGCTGGCAGCCCCTCCACCTGCTTCCAAGTGGAGGTGTTGGGTGGAACTTATTTCTGGGAAGCAATTTTAATTTTTTTCCCCTCAAGATCGGAGGAAATGAGTTATGGAAAGTTTGGAGGGAACATGGAAAAGTATTTGGAGCAAAGCAATTTGGCTTCTTTCCCTGGGGAAGAGCTTTTCCTTCACAAGCTTTTATTGAAAATCCATCAATATCACTCTGTGTGTGTGTGTGTGTATGTGTGTGTCTGTGTGTGTGCATGTGTGTGTGTGTCTGTGTGTATGTGTGTGTGCGTATGTGTGCGTATGTGTGTATATGTATGTGCGTGTGTGTAGGTGTGTATGTATGTGTGTGTATATGTGTGTGCATGTGTGTATATGTGTGTGCGCATGCGTGTGTGTCTGTGTGTCTGTGTGTGCATGTGTGTGTGCATGTGTGTGTGCGTGTATGTGTGTGTCTCTATGTGTGCATGTGTGTGTATGTGTGCATGCATGTGTGTGTGTGCGTGCGTGTGTGTGCGCGTGTGTGTGTTGGAGCACTGAGAGGTTCAAGTTCTCCTCAGCTTTTGTTTTGCAAACCTCACGGGCCGTCCCCCAGCGTGCGCTCTGGACAGGGCTCCTTGAGCTGCCACTCCACCTTTCCTGGAGACCCCTGGCTGAGCGACTAGCCAGGCCACGCCAGGGCCGCCGGAGACGGGCGTCCGGGACACGGGCAGGCGTGCCCACGTGACTCGCGTTCATATGGCACCCTGGCATGTGGGTGATGCCAGGGGGGAGGGGGGCAGGTGGTCACTCTGCCCGTGTGTAGTGGCCATAGGACCCAGCTCACACAGACTGTCCTGGCTCCTGTGCTGTGTGTGGCCATGTCCCCATAGACATCCACAGCCTGTGGCTGCGTACCCTAACTGCAACCTGCAGACAGCATGTTACCAGTGTGGTTATATTCACAAGTATTGGGACAGGAAATGACATGGCTTGTTTGGCAGTGTGGACATAGTAGCAGAGGCCCTAAAAACCCTAGATGGCACCTGAGGAGATGCAAGTCCTGTCCATAGGCCGTGGTGGTGGAAGCAGAGGTCAGGACAGGAAGCAGGGAGGCCGCTTGATGCCGGGTCCCTGGGCCCTCTGGCCAGCCTCCACCAGCAGGCCTCCACCGGCAGGCCTCCACTGGCAGGCCTCCACCAGCAGGCCTCCACCAGCAGGCCTCCACCGGCAGGCCACCACCGGCAGGCCTCCACCGGCAGGCCTCCACCGGCAGGCCACCACCGGCAGACCACCACCAGCAGGCCTCCACCAGCAGGCCTCCACCAGCAGGCCTCCACCGGCAGGCCACCACCAGCAGGCCTCCACCGGCAGGCCTCCACCAGCAGGCTAGCCTCCGTTAGGCATGCCAGGGGAGCAAGGCCAAACACAGGTGTCCAGCCAAATCTAAACCTCCCACCAACTGTAGAGCCGTACAATTTTCAGGATAGACTTAGCTACAAACGTGCTATTTCTAAAAACATTAGAATTTGTTTGTAAGCTCCGTGTCTTATCTGGCGATCCCCTTCCGTCCTGTCTCCTGCCAGGCCTCGCGGGTACCAGCTGCAGGAGCAGAAGTGTGAATTTTCCCGTTTTTTTTCCTCTCCATTTTGGAGACACGTGTAGCTTGGTAGGTCTGGGGCTCGCCATCTGAACAACTGGCAGCGTCCACTTAGTCCCTGTCTCCTGTGACGTCTCTTATGTATTTATCTGATTGCCATACAACAGGCCTTGGTGTGGGCAGCTCACATTTGGGGAAATTCTAAAGGTTCCAGAACTTTCCTGTCACTTCCGGTCACTGGGCCCTTCTCTCAGAACTCTTCTGACTCGGTCTTGTCTGGCATCTTGAACACCTCCTTACCCAGGGTTCTGTGGGCCCCACACTGCCCTGTGCCACAGGGCCGTGGTGAAGGCTGAGGAAGCCTTGGGGGAGGCGGAGACCCTTCCTGAAGAGACCGCGGAGTCTCGGAGCAGGTGGAGACCCTTCCTGAAGAGACCGCGGAGTCTCGGAGCAGGTGGAGACCCTTCCTGAAGAGACCGTGGAGTCTCTGCCTTGATTTCCTATCTCGAGAGAGAGGACTTTGCTTTTTCTTTGCAATGCTATCCCAGAATGAACGGTGTTCCTGGAACAAGCCACCTGTTTGGTGGCTTCACAGGGGGTCATAAGCCTACTACGTTCCCATGACCCCACTTGCACGATCCCCCTCCCCCAGCCCAGGGATATGATGGAAAGAACTCGGGTCTTGTTGGCTTTGTGGTTTCCTTCAGCCCCTTCTCTCCTCTTTGAGACTATCTTTTGTAAACTGACATTCAAGGCTGCCTGATCTGGCTCCCTTCAGCCCTGGCTGCCACGGTCCATTTCAAGGCCAGCCCTTCTCAGGACCGCTACCACAGGAAAGCTTCTACCCAAGCATGCTTGTTTATTGAGAAAAGCATGCTTAGAGCTAGATGATCTCCCAAATCATGCCGGGTGAGTGCAAGATGTTAGCTTCCATGCAGCCAAAACAATTCCTTTGAGATATTATCAGTGGGCCTTTTCATGTTTTTGTATTAATTTTTTTTCAGTTATTATAAAGGTGATGTACAGGGGGGTCACAGTTACATAAGTCAGGTAAAGAGCACATTTCTTTTTGGACAATGCCACTTCTTTATCAATGTGCTTATTATTTTCCCAAACAGAAAAGGCTTCAGTGTTCCAGACTGTAGAAAGATTGGAAAAAGGAACAGAGAACAGAATTAAAGTAATCCTCATCTTGAAATGACATTTTTCAGACATTTTACTCAGCCAGCACACAGACGCACACGTGCACACACTCTGACACCCCGTTTGTTGTGGTTTTATTTAAAAAAAAATAGTGTATGGCTCCTGTAGCTATGTTTTACTACAGCAATAAATCCACTCTGGATTCCCAGGAACTTAATAAAACAAAGATTTATTCCTGGTAAGTGGTGCTTTGCCAGGCCAGGTTGGCAGGCCTCTTCTCTGCTGCTATTCAGCCAGCCAGGCTAGTGGAGACTACTGTCTCATTCCTGCACCATCTGAGCCACATGCTGGCAATTACAGGAGAATAAAAATAAAACAATAAGACCAGTTAGACAATAGTGGGCAAAAATAGAATTAAAGAGTCAATAGCCAGGTGCCAGTGGTTCACACCTACAATCCCAGTTACTCACAAGGTTGAGATCTGAGGATCTCGGGTCAAAGCCAGCCCAGGCTGGAAAGTCTGTGAGACTCTTAACTCCAATTAACCACCCAAAAGCTAGAAGTGAGCTATGGCTGTAACAGTAGAGCACTAGCCTTGAGCACAAAAGCTCAGACATAGTGTCTAGGCCCTGAGGTCAAGCTCCAGGACAAAAAAAGTCACATTGTCATTCACTTTTAACTTAATTTAAAGAATTTAAATGGGGATTAGAGGTATGTCTCAGTTGTTAGAGCACTAGCCAGTGAGTGAAACGGTCAGGTAAGGAGTTTGTGTCACGGTTTAAACAAAGATTAAGATTAAACACTTAAGACTTTTACAAGTGGAGTTGGAAGCATGACCCAGTGGGTAGGGTGAAAGCATCCGACATCAAGTTCAAGTCCTGGTCTCAGACAAAAACAAAACAAAACAAAAAAAAGACTTTCATGAGTTATTTTGAAAGTCCACGCCAGGGCTGCAGGTCACGCTCGTGTAACTGTGGCTACAGAGGTCCTTTTTTTTTTTTTTTTTTTTTTTTTTTTTATATGTAAATATCAACACCCAGGCACTGAGCTCAATCCTCACATCCAAAAAAAAAAAAAAAAAGGTAAGGAAGAAAAGAAAAAATAAAGAATTCATTTCAATTTTTTGTTTTGTATGAATCATTTCCATGTGATATCTCTTGTATTTTTCAAGTGTATTAATATATTCTGTATAGAACACTACCTTAAGATTGCTTTCTTGCAGTGTTCTTATCTTACGCACTCATTAACTTAGCCCTTGGCCTTTGCAAAAGGTAGTTCTACAGAGGTCCTTTTTCACTTCAGTAGGGAATTTGATCAAAGTACCCTTCATTGAGCTGCTTTTATTTGCAGAGAATTGATATCTCAAATTTCCTTTCTAATTGGTGATATTTAGCACACATACACATAAAGATATTTACATGACTCTGAGCTGAGGTAAAACAGATACATGCAGACAAAGAGGACTGATCTTACTCCTAGCAAACAACAATGATAACAAAGTCTACATTAGGAACAAGACAAGAAATTTCGGGCTACCATCTATGTGGGAATAACCTAAATAATTAAAAAGCATCCAATGGGGTTGTGTGCAGTTAGAATTGATTTCCCACGAATGAAAACAGATGACTGTTGGGAATGGTAAGTGTTCTGAGGAAAATCACTTCTGAACTTTGAATTCTATACCTAGCCAAACTATCAGCCAGGAGAGGAGTTAACACTAAAGCAATTCCAGATACTTAGGAAGTGAAAAATGTTTATGTCCTATGCACCTTGTCCAAATAAAATATTTGGGTCTATGTTCCCGAAACATAAACAAAAATTCAAGAAAAAGGATGATAAGAAATAGAAGAAATAACTAGCCCAGAAGTTAAAAGAAAACCCAAAGTGATGATTTTACAGCAGGCTGAGGGAGTCGCATAGCCCCCAGCCCTTCCTAATTGGCGTATTTCGCTCAATAACAACAGTCCTTTAGGCGTCCTCATTTAAGTATCTGCTGCTGGCTTGATGCCTCGTGTGGGACCTGAATGGGAGTCAGAGGTGTGGCTGGACCCATTTATCTGTTCTCCCTGCAAATGACACCTTGGCTGCCTCTGAGTCTGTGCGGCTCTGAACCGGCTGTGGTTGTAGAAACCTACGTGCAGAAGATGGGTGGGCCCACAGCCTACCTTCGCAGGGAGTGGCAGGGGCGCTGCTTCTTTGCTTGTTTCTCCTTTCTGGAGGGGCACTCGAGATTCAGAGACGTTGAGGGGCCCGCCACAGTGGGCACAGCTCAGTCTCGCTCCACGGCCGGAGTCACCCATCCAGGTCTGTGGTACTGACCGTCAGGTGGCAGCTGCGGGTTCCACATTGGAATAAGTCATTAATTAGAAATAGAGCCACAGCACAAGAGTTTGGAGAAAAACCAAGGCCATTAAAGAGTAGACTCAGCGCCGACACCAACTTCATGATGTTTATTTTTCCGGTTCATGTGCCACTTAGCATGTCTCATGTCTTTTTAATGAGACTGTGCTATTAATGCCTCCAGGATTGATTTGAAGGAAGCATTAGATACAGCAAAAGAGGACTGAGATCCATTAGCCCAGCCCTTCCTTCCTAACGTCAGTGTGTCTGAAACCCGAATCTGAGCAGGGAGGGAAGCCCTCCGTCCAGCGTGGTGTGGGGCACTGGCCCCTCCTGAATGGCCAGCCCGGGGCCCATCTCCCTGCAGGGTGTGAGATGGGGAGCAGCCGACCCCCAGGCTCTGGGCCCGGCAGTCACTCACTCATCAGCGGCTCACAGACCCGATGCTGAGAGCCCCGAGCCCGCGCTCGATGCCACTCCCGCCCCGCCGTGGGGCCCCCCCAGCACGCTCCCGCCCCGCCGTGGGCCCCCCAGCATGCTCCCGCCCCGCCGTGGGCCCCCCAGCACGCTCCCGCCCCGCCGTGGGCCCCCAGCACGCTCCCGCCGTGGGGAGGCTGCCTCGCGGCGCTCACCCTGCTCGTGAGAGGACTGGAGAGGATGGTCGGAGGAGCCTCTGGCCTGCCGTGGGGCCGTGAGCGTTAGCTGCTGTGTCTGAACACTAACACGCCTCTTAGACACGTGCTGGGCTGTGTATCGCATGCTTCTAGTCACGGGCTTCCTCACCCTGCACTGACCCTGGGGAGCTCTGAAGTGTGGAGAGCCGGGGGAGCGGGGGGAGCCGGGGGGGGCCGGGGGGGAGCGGGGCCCCGGGCCCTCACTCCCAGGCTCGTGGAAGCGCCCCACAGGAGGATGCTGGGACTCGGGACTCAGGAGTGTGTCAAGGCCTCTGCACATCCTAGGTGAAGCAGAGAAGCCGGCGCAGAGGGTCCGTCCACACACCGCTCCTCAGAGGACGCTCCTCGGGAATCTCATGGCTGACAGCTTACGGTTCCCCTGAGCTTATGCATGGAGTAAACGTGCACGTTCTTGTAGTTTCTCTTCTCTCCATGAAGCTCACGGACCCCTGGCACCATGCAGGGGCAGGGCCCCTCTGTGGGCCACGACACGGCGTCTCGGGACCCCTGGCACCATGCAGAGGCAGGGCCCTTCTGTGGGCCACGACACGGCGTCTCGGGACCCCTGGCAGCCATGCAGAGGCAGGGCCCTTCTGTGGGCCATGACACGGGCGTCTCCGAAGGAGACTCAGGTCATGGGGCCACCCTCCATGCTCGTCCACACAGGGCCTCGCAGGTCAGGACCTCCAGGACCTCCTGGCTGCCCTCCAGGGAACACTGACGGACGCACAGCACTCTAGGCAGACGTGGTGTTCTGCGTTACAGGGAAGTGAGGGAGCGGCCGGCCTGGTGCAGCAGAAGGAGCTGTTTTCCTGGATGGACGGCAGAGCCCCCATGGGGAGCTCAGAGGCCGGGGGGGGCAGGGGATACCGTTCACCCGCACATGCTCCAACATCCATGACCCACATGCTGTCTGAAATGGACAGTGGAGCTGCAGAAGGATGCAGAGGCAGGAGAGCAAGGAGTCTGAGGCTGTTTGCAGCCAAGACGATAACCACAACACAGAACCAGACAAAAAGACCCGAGGTTATGGCTCCCGGGGTTTGGGTTCGTATGCCGGAGGCCCTGGGTGCAGTGCTCAGTACAGGAGGAAATAAACAATTACAAAGGCCCTGGGGCTTAACCTTGGCGGTCACGCATCCCAGCCGCGTGGGGAGTGGGCCCGGCCGTGCCCGATCGCCTGGCCTGAGAGCCCCGGGGGCCGTGGCGGGCGTGAGTCCTGAGAGCCCCGGGGGCCGTGGCGGGTGTGAGTCCTGAGAGCCCGGGGGCCGTGGGCAGGTGTGAGTCCTGAGAGCCCCGGGGGCCGTGGCAGGCGTGAGTCCTGAGAGCCCCGGGGGCCGTGGGCAGGCTGAGGTGCGGCCCCGGGGCCGGTGTCCATCTCCGCCCTTCGTTCCAGTGTCTTCTCGGGCTGATCCGCATAGGTTGTTGCTGAGCTTCTGCCCACCGCCCCCAGGTCCGCAGGAGGAAGGTTTGACTGGGAGTCGCCCAACGCCGATCCTTACTGTTAAGCAAGGCTGACTTGCAGTCTGGAGCCCAAACGCAGACTTGTCCTGGCATGCACCAATATCACACGCATTTCTGTGTGGACTGCACCCTGCACGGGAGGGTGGAGACCAGCTGCATGCCAAGGAGGGGTCTAGCTGTGGAAAGGAAGTGGGGAGAGGGGTTTCACAGTCCTGCCATGATGATCTGTGAGATGACAGAGCTGGACTTGCCGTACCTCTGTGGCGTAGCACGAAGTGGCCACACCCGTCCCCTCTGGGAAGGGGAAACGCACCTGAATCCACTTTGATGTGCAACAAGTAGAACTTTCTCCTGTTGGCATCCCCCCGCCTTGATCAAACAGACTTCTCTCACATTGTTCTTTGAGACATAACGCTAGCTATCCATTTCCTCAGATTGCTTCAGGTGGGAATTAGAGAGATGTGTAGGAGCGAGCTCTTCTTTATTTTTGAAGAGCTCTGTGCGTGAGTGGACTTCCTGCACAGTCGGTGATGGCCGGGGTTGCTGTGGACAGACAGGGCATGGCAGCCGTCAGCCCTTGATTGCATCCACAATGCCACCCACCTTCCGTCCCCAGCCAAGCCCTGGCTCCGGCTGCCAAGTCCAGGTGAGAAATCGCATGGCCCTACACACCAACCGCCAAAGGCTGGGGTCTGCGACAGGCTTTGATTGGTTTAATCATGTCTACTCTAAACATAGATTAAGTGGCTCTTGTGGGGGCCTGGGAGCTTCAGTCCATCCCTGCTCTCCAAGAAACCTCAGTCCACGAAACTTGCTGGTCTATCTCTAAGCAGTTCAAAAGATGGCCAATCACTTCTTTGGAAAGTTGTAGGGGAGCCCGAGTTTTGTGTCGAAGATCAGAGAGGCTGAGTGGGAAGTTCTAGGATCAGAGAGACACGGTGCGGCGCCTGAGCAGCAGAGAGAGCCTGAGGCAGATGGACAGTGATGGACGTCTGGGACACGGGGGGTGGGGGGGGGTTGGAAGCGTGGTTGGGTTTGAGGACGGGAAGAGAAGGGAGGTGTGGATTCTCTCCAGTCATGAGAGTAGATCCCCAGCAAAGGATTTGAGCCGGGAAATGCTTCAAGTGTGTGGTCACTTGTGAATTAAAAACCTCGTCCTGGAATGAGCACAGAGAGTAGCGTGGAAGGCACAGCCCCGTGATGAGCCAAGAAGATGCCGGGGAAGAGCAGAGGCGTCTCGAGAGCCCGAGTCTGGTAACCAGGGCCTCCACGCACTGGCTCGTTGGTACGAGGGAGGAGACCTGGCCGAGATTAAGTTTTCTGGAGCTGTGAGACACGGGTATGGTAATAACGACCCTTCATTTGTACGTCGGAATGCGCAGTGCAGACCACCCGCCCCGGGGCCCCGGCGGACCAGAGGCTGCGTTACTGCCCCCAACGTGCCCACCATGGGGCTCTTACTTCCAGACCATGGCTGGAGTCGGCGGGGCTGGAGCCCCAGGCTGCCCTCGCACCCGGCCCTGTCCTGGAGACTCTCCAAGGGCCTGGCCCACCCGGTGCGTCTCTGCCTGCCTCCCTGGCCCTCCCTGGCAGACACCAGGCGATGTCCCCAGTGAACTCTCTGCTGCTTTGACCTTTGGGTCCCCTGTGACGCCGCTTGCTCCAGCGCTGTCCTCTTCCTGTCCATCCCTTTAGACTTTGGAGGTCTGTGGCCACCTATGTCCTCACTCCATTACCAGCCACCGCTCAGCGTCACGGCCCTGTGCAGGTGGCAGCCACCGCTCAGCGTCACCGCTCAGCGTCACGGCCCTGTGCAGGTGGCAGCCACCGCTCAGCGTCACCGCTCAGCGTCACGGCCCTGTGCAGGTGGCAGTCCTAACGGGCCCAGCTCACCTGGGGTGCTTCACCCTAACAGAAGTGGTGACCGTGAGCTGAGCTCAGGCTCAGGGCTTCTCTATGGTCTTGTTGGTCACATGAACTGGACAAAAAAACAAAAGCTTTCTCTAGAATCGGCATCTCACCGCACGAATCTGATCGGCAGGAACGCTGGGAGGGCTGGCTCCGCAGAGTGAGACGTAGCCATGGCGTTGCTGCGTTGCGCTGAGCCGAGGGCGCTGGGGAGACTGGGAGATGTCCAGGCCCCCCATGCCCTGTGTGCACCTCTGCTTCCGTGACGTCCAGGCCCCCCACGCCCTGTGCACTCCTCTGCTCCCCCACGCCCTGTGTGCTCCTCTGCTCCCCCACGCCCTGTGCGCGCCTCTGCTCCCCCACGCCCTGTGTGCACCTCTGCTTCCCCACGCCCTGTGTGCTCCTCTGCTCCCCCACGCCCTGTGCGCGCCTCTGCTTTCCCTCATCTCATTCTAAGGCAGGCTTCTCCACTGGGGCAGGACTCCTGTTTGGAATATTCGCGGTGGGTCTGTCCTGTGCCTGAGGTTTTCTGTGACTTACCGGGAGGGCATTCTCTGCCCCCCACCCCCCGTTGAGGAACCACCATGTTTATTCCGGAGCACTCTGTCGCTCTCCCACGCAGGGTAGATGTGGGGAACGCCTCATGTATCGCTTCCAGCATCTGAGTGCTTTGTGCAGGTGGCCAAAGTCGAGCACTGTTTGGGGGACCCTAAGTGCCGTGGCCGAGCTGCGGGTGCCCAGAGCTTCAGCCAGTCCTGCCCCGCATCACACCAGAGGTCGTTTCTAAGGCTTACCAACCGGAGGAGCCAGACGCAGGACAAAGAGCCGGCCCTGCCTCCCCTGGAAGGGCTGCGGCCCTGTCTCATCCGGAAGGGCTGCGGCCCTGTCTCATCCGGAAGGGCTGCGGCCCTGCCTCCCCCGAAGGGCTGCGGCCCTGCCTCCCCTGGAGGGCTGCGGCCCTGCCTCCCCCGAAGGGCTGCGGCCCTGCCTCCCCTGGAGGGCTGCGGCCCTGTCTCATCCGGAAGGGCTGCGGCCCTGCTTCCCCTGTCTCCCCTGGAAGGGCCACCGGCAGGTTTCTGCAGTTCTTACAGGACACGGTGCGTTTGGTCATTTGTGAAGGAGACGTGGGTATGTTCCGGTCAAGCTCTGTCTAAGGAACTTGCATGGCTATGGAAGGAAACGTCACGTGTGGATGACGATTTCCCTTACTCCGTGTCTCCTGCGGCTCTGTGTTTGACGGTGTGAAGCCTGTTTCTGTAGTCGAAGGAGGCCAGAGCCTCCTGATTTCCCAGCCCTTCACACCTTGTGTCTCCATCGAGGCTCAGCTGAGTGCGCGGTGAATTGAGACCATGCCCCCGGCCGGGTTAACTGGGTTCGCCCGCCACCAGAGCTGATGCCATCTGCCTGTTTACTGACAGCCTTGTCAGCAAAGCCTGGAGTGGAGGGTGGGCGGGCAGCCAGCCTGCTCTCCACGGTCGCTCCAGTGCCGGGAGACAGATGTTGTGCTGGTGCCTGGGCTGCTGCTGGCACATGGCTGCGCGCTGGAGTTCTGTGCCAGAGGGTGGAGGGACGCAGGAAGGGATCTGAGTTTTCCAGGAAGGAATGTCTGTTCTTTTCCAGGTTTTCTGTTTGCAGTAGTTTAAAAGAAAAAGTATTTGCAACTGACTTTTTAAAAATGTGGAAGAATGAGCTTATTGTTCAGCACTGAAAAGAAAAGGTCCTGAAGCGTGGAAGCGTTCCAGGGCTGGGCCAGGCGCCTGCCCGCGCCGCGTTCCCACCGGCTCACCGCAGCCGTCGACACCTTGCAGTTGGCCCATCACACAAGAGCAGCTGAGTTTTTCTCCACAAATAAAACCCCAGTCACATTAGGCTCTCACCCTAACCAGTGCAAGTCAGCCCAGCTGTCCAGTAAACAGCTAAATGGTGAGTGGTTGCGGGGAGAGGGCCGTGGCCATGTCTCCCCCAACACGGGGTCTTCTGGACGTGCCCTTGTTTTTCCAAGGAGGAAATAAGAAGAAAGACATAGCTTTGAAGAGATGGCTGCAGCCTCTGTCCTGGGAAATCTCTCCAGGCAGGAGGGCGCTCTGGAACGCAGGTGTGCGGCACGAGGCTGGAGGGCGCTCTGGAACGCAGGTGTGTGGCACGAGGCTGGAGGGCGCTCTGGAACGCAGGTGTGTGGCACGAGGCTGGAGGGCGCTCTGGAACGCAGGTGTGCGGCACGAGGCTGTGAATGAGATGTGAAACATGGTGTAGGCTGCCACACCTTTGCGTTTGCTTTCTTCTTCTTATGAATAAAGAGCAGAGCTGAAGGTAAAGTTGGGCCCTGGACCAGTCAGTTTTTGTAGGCTGTGAAAGGGGTGTGTGTGAGTGTGGGAGTGTGTGGGAGTGTGTATGAGTGTGAGTGTGGGAGTGAGTGTAAGAGTATGTGTGAGTGTATGAGTGTGTGGGAGGGTTGCGTGTGTGGGAGTGTGTGTGAGTGGGAGTGTGTGAGTGGGAGTGTGTCTGAGTGGGTGTGTGAGCGTGAGTGTGTGTGGAAGTGTGAGAGCGTGAGTGTGTGTGAGTCAGTGAGTGTGTGAGTGGGTGTGAGTGGGTGTGGGTGTGAGAGTGGGAGTGTGTGGGAGAGTGAGAGTATTTGAGTGTGTGTGGGAGTGTGTGTGGGAGTGGGAGTCTGAGAGTGTGTGGGAGTGGGAGTGTGAAAGTGTGTGGGAGTGGGAGTGTGGGGGGAGTGTGAGTGTGTGAGTGCATATGAGTGTGAGTGTGGAAGTGAGTGTGTGTGTGAGTGTATGAGTGTGTGGGAGGATTGCATGTGTGTGGGAGTGTGTGTGAGCGTGAGTGTGTGTGGGTGAGAGTGTTTGAGTGTGAGTGTGTGACTCAGTGTGTGTGAGTGTGAGTGTGTGTGGGTGTGAGAGTGGGAGTGTATGGGAGTAGGAGTGTGAAAGTGTTTGAGTGTGTGGGAGTGTGGGAGTGTGTGTGGGAGTGGGAGTGTGGAAGTGTGTGTGTGGGAGTGTGTGTGGGGAGTGTTGTGTGAGTGTGGGAGTGTGTATGAGTGTGTGTGTGAGTGTATGGGGGGAGTGTGAGTGTGTGTGTGGGAGTGGGAGTGACTGTGTGAGTGTGTGTAAGTGTGTGTGCATGTGAGTGGGAATGTGTGGGAGTATGTGTGAGTGTCAGTGTCAGTGTGTGAGTGTGAGTGTGTGGGAGTGTGAGTGTGGGTGTGGGAGTGTGTGAGAATGTGAGTGTGTGTCAGTGTGTGAATGTGTCAGTGTGTGAGTGTGTATGAGTTGTGTGTGGGAGTGTGTGTGGGAGTGTGTGAGAATGTGAGTGTGTGTGTCAGTGTGTGAGTGTGTCAGTGTGTGAGCAGTGTGAGTGAGTGTGAGTGTGGGTGGGTGTTTTGAGTGTGTGTGAGTATGTATGAGTGGGAGTGTGTGGGAGTGTGTGTGGGAGTGTGTGAGAATGTGAGTGTGTGTGTCAGTGTGTGAGTGAGTGTGAGTGTGGGTGGGTGAGTGTTTTGAGTGTGTGTGAGTGTGTATGAGTGGGAGTGTGTGTGTATGAGTTGTGTGTGTGAGTGGGAGTGAGTGTGTGGGAATGTGAGTGTGTGGGTGGGGTGAGTGTGAGTGTGTGTGAGAGAGTGAGTGTGTATGGGTGTGTGTGAGTGAGTGTGAGTGTGTGAGAGAGTGAGTGTGAGTGTGCATGGGTGTGTGTGAGTGAGTGTGAGTGTGTGTACCCGGGCAGCCCCAGGCCAGCACCAGGGCCCTGAGGCCCTCCTGCCTGTCCCTCCTCGCCTCTCATCACCCCCCAGAACTTACCCAGTTTCTCCAGCAGTGAAGAGGAATTCTTCCTCCTTCTCAGTTCCCTTCCATACCTCGCTCTAGTTTATTCTTTAAAAAATATACTAAAATTATTTTCATTAAAAGACATTTGAGTGTGCATACTTGTGCAGAGAACTAACAGATTCGATACACCCACCGGATAGGCTGAGCAGATGTTAATTTATTTGCTCTTATCAGCTTTGGATCCTTCATATCTGATTTATAAACCAACTTTGAAAATGTTAAAGTAGGTGAAGATGGGCCTCTTAAACTCAAGGAGTTATGACACATTAGAAAGGAAATACAATATATATTAATAAGCTATTATGAAAATGAGAATATTACATATGAAAACCAGTGGAAGAATGCTAAATCTACAACGATAACAAAGCCTAAATCTGTTCACTATGTGCCAAGACTTGATGAAGCTAGAAAAGCAAAAGAACAGCAGACAGCCATGAGAAAGACAATAAAATAATGCAGACAAAATGAGAAATAAACCAATCACGAAAAGTAAAACACACGCCCAGGAAGAGATTATATACAATAGAGTTAACGTCTCCAGAGTATTACGATATGGCTTCCTGCCAGCCTAGCTCCAATGCCCGCTCTCCCAGAGAACAGCCCAAGGAAAATCATGGCTAAGTAAACTCATTACACTCATCTGTATTCTGGAGAGCGTTATTGAATGTAGAAATATTGTGACCAAGCAGGGATTAAAACACAATGGAAGCTGGATTACTGGGAAGTTTATTATCAAATATATAATATTAGATAATATGAGAAAAACATCATTGTCTGACATCCACAAAATAAATTTAACATTACAAAATGAAGCTAGGACACATTAGGCAAAGTAAAATAAGCTGATCGATCACATCAATGCCAGAGCCGATCACATCAATGCAAGAGCCGATCACATCAATGCAAGAGCCTATCACATCAATGCAAGAGCCAAGCACATCAATGCAAGAGCCGATCACATCAATGCAAGAGCCGATCACATCAATGCAAGAGCCACCCAATTCCACGTCTATGCAGCACCTGGAGTTGGCAAACCTCAGAGACAGAAAGGGAGATGGTGGTTTCCAGGGTCTGAGGAAAGAAAAATGGTGGCCGTTGTTTGATGGATACAGAGTTTTGGTTTTGTGAAATGGAAAGTTCTGGAGATGGATTTCGAAACATTGCACTGATAAAGTGTGAATTTAAAAAAGGGCAACTTAGCAAATTTTGTTACATGCATTTTTCACGGTTTTTACAACGGAACAAATCAGAATGGTGGCTTTAAGGTAAACTAGAAATATTTAACCTCAATTTCTGGCCTAAATTTGCATGAGGTGCAATAATAGTACAATTATTAGCTGGTCCTAAAAATGTTAATGGTTTGCCATTAAACTAGAGAACTGATTAATCAATGGTTTCCAAAGGGAAAAATTCTAATGCATTTTCAGTAGAAAACTTCTATTTGTGAATGACAATGGAGGGCATTTTGTCTGGATTTTTTTTATTAATGGCTTCCATTTGTTATTTTCACCAAAGAATGGGATTCCTGTTATTTTGCTTAAGTGCCCTGAACTTAATTTTGAAATCAAAATCTGTACAGTTAAGTAGCCCCAAATTCCTGAAATCTGGTGAGCTCTCAGCTTTAAAACGTAGATTTTTTTCATCTCTATTAATTCCACTTTCCTACCTCTCTTTGTTCGCTTAGTTTTGTTATTCTCATAAACTGAAATGAGTGCACTTAATAATTTCCTCTATTTTTTCTTTTTTACATTTCGTTTTTCCTTCAGTTTTTTTTTCAATTTTACCAATGTTACCCTTGGAAACGGCTCCGCCTGCTACCTCTTCAGGATGAATTGTGCCCTTGCAGGGGAGCTCCGCCAGCACTAACGGGTCTGTGGTCATTGCACGGGAATTTAAGCATGGCGTGGAGAGCGACGCCAGCCTGCAGGAGGGAGGGGTGCGAGGGCAGATGCTCTGAGCCTCGCAGCCAACCCCATGTGGATTTATTTTCCTGAATCAGTGTAGACGGACACCCTGCCTCCCAAGGCAGCGACATTTCTACATGTAAAGTTGTCTTTCGGCGTAAGCCAGTGTGCTGTGGCTTGGAGATTTGGGTTTTCCCCGGCAGCTCTGGGCCCCTGCATGTTTTGGGCTCGAGTGTAGAGCACACTAACAACAAGACGTGAGAGGTGGGGTCACTGGAAGGGAACATCCTGCGCAATTTGTAGGCAGACGATGGCAAGGTGACACTGCGTCCCTCATTCAACGAGAGAAGCCTCAAGTGGAATCAATAGACAGAGATGCAAATCTGCATTTTAAAGCCAAAAACTCTCCAGATTTCAGGAATTAGGGGCAGCTAACTATATGGATTTTGATTTTAAAATGAAGTTGAGGAACTTAAGTAAAATAACAGAAATCTCATTCTTTGGCGAATAACAAATAGAAGCTATGAATAAAACCATTCCAGACAAAATACCCTCCATTGTCGTTCACAAATAGAAATGAGCATACAGTATTATATATATGCACATACCAAAGTGAACCATCTTAAATTAATTGATGGTAATAAGGAAGGAAGAAAGGGAGGGATGGAGGGAGGGGGGAGAAGAGGAAGAAGGGACGGAGGAGAGAAAGGAAAAGAAAAAAGGGAAACGGGGAGCTGGAGAAGAGAAAAATGACAGGGAGGTGAGTTCTAGCTGGATAATTGTAATCATGTATGGAAATGTCACAATGAAACTTCCCTGGTACAATTCATGCATGACAGTAAAGTGAAAAAAGAAAAATATATAGTTAAAAATAGGGTGTAAATGAGAAGAATCTGCAGCATCCAGTTTACGGTGATGATTCAAGCGCATCTTTAATTTCTTATCCTTTTATTTTCAATTGAAATAACCACAGACACATACAGGAGCCATTAATCCTGGTAAAACTTGAAAAATCCGTTGTGTGGGCACTCTCTGGGATTTCTTCTGACCCTTCTAGAAATCCCAGAGACCATGGTGTAACAGGTGTGGAATGGACAATGTCCCCATCAAAACCATGAAAAAGGAACCTGGGGGAGGGGAGGGCTCCCGCCGTAGCCAGAGACAGGGATGTGGGCAAGGTGGAAGCCACAAGGGGTCTGGGAGCAGGCAGATGCCGCGAGCCCAGCCGTCTGCCGCGGTCCTCTGTCCTGGACGCGATCAGGGAGACATGGTGTTTAAAGTAACGCGCGCGGTCTCTGTGAGAAGTACTGGGTACTGACCTAGCTAATGCAGAAACATCAACAAATGAGCAGCGGTGGGCTCCTCGATCTGCTGTGGTGCTGCAAGGTGCCACGTTCCCAGTTCTGACCCCAGGTACCCTTTCCATGTTTATTCATTTTTGTTTTCTTCAATTTCAATCTCCTGATCTTTGTTGAGAGCCAAGTGGCTTTTTGTTTCTATGGAAAGAAGTGATCTTTTTACTCATGGAAACATTAGTCATCCTGGCCCTCATTTAAAAACTTTCTTCTCTTGAGAAAGTGCCAGCATCAAGGGTGCGCACTCACTCTTTCCTCTAGGGATGCCTCTCAGGGTTGTTTTTCATAGTCATCATTTCTTTAAATTGAAGCATGATACGTTGCAGCCTGTGATTGTGAGTAAAATCCAGGTCTGATGGATGGCTTACCACATGTTTCCAAAGATTTCATTTACAGTAGTATCAAATGAACTGAGATGAATGAGCTACACCCTTCCATGGAAACTTCTAGATAAATATTAACTGAAGCAAAGGTTAAGAAATAATATCCAATTGTTGTCTTTATTAGCGAACTTAAATTACATCTGCCTTGAAAAATCTCATATTTCTAAGTGAACACATTAATCTCCCAAGGAATGAAAGAAGAAATTGTCACGGACTTTGGTAGAGAGGACAGTGTACTCTTGACTGTCCTCCTCTCTCCAGAGCAGAGTGAGATCAAGGATGCTCACTCTTGATTGTCTCTGCTCTCCAGAGCTAGATCAAGAATAGTCAATAGGTTCTCTCTAGGGGATGCCAAAGCAACACCCACGTGCTGATAGGCAAATTACTTCCCCTATGTGTCAGTAGGATCTGTGGTTTCCCTGTCCCCAACAATGCATGGGAAAGTGGCCAGATACCATTCCTGTCATTACACAGATGTGTGCATATAAATATATTATGCATATACAGATTACGCATATGTACACATTATGTAAATATATACACATCACAGTCAGCCTTTCCCATCCATGGGCTCTGCATCTGTGAATTCAGTTAACTGATGATTGGAAATATTTGGGAGAAAATTGCATCCATATTGAATATTTACACACTTTTTATTTGTCATGTTTCTCCACATGATAGAGCATAACAATTATATAGCAATAATGTTGTATTGCAAGTCATCTAGAGAATTTTTAATATGTAGGAGAAATTTTGTAGGTTATATACAAATAATATGTCATTTTGTGTAAGGGACTTATGGGTTCATGGATTTTGTCCAGGAACCAGTTATAGACCAGTTATAGACACTGCTGATGGCAAGGAAGACCCTTTCCCCACTGATGTCTTTGAGTAAGTAAGCTGCCTCTGAACTCACTCTGTAAAGCCAGTCTTATCTTGGTGCCAAAACCTGAGGAAGGCCCAACTAAATAGAAGTTGGAGGAAGAGGAGGAGGAGAAAGTGAAGAAGTAGAAGGAGGAGGAAGAAGAGAAACAAGAGAAGGAAGAGGAGAAGCAAAAGGAAATGAGTCAATATCCCTGATGGACATATATGAAAAAATCCTCAATAAAATATCCAAAAGTCAAGTTCAACAACACATCAACGAAGATGGTGCATTGTGATCCAGTTAGTGTCACTCCAGGAATGCAAGGATGGTTCAATACACACAGATCAATAGAGATGAGGATCTGTGATCTAGAAGAGATGGTCCAGGTATAAACTCATGTTGTGAGCAGCTGATTCTCTCTGAAAAGGAGTCAGAAGCATGCAGAAGATAAGAAGTACTCTTGAATAAATAATGCTGGGGAGACTGGATATTCACACATAGAGGTAGAAATGAAGTCACAGTCTCTCGCCATGACTTGTACTTTGAAACTTGTTCACTGCTAAACCACACATCTCCTTGCCAGCTCACACAAATCTACCTCATTCGATTTCATAGTCAAACATATTCCACTTTCAGGATGTTTCAGTATTCACTCAGGAATTCTTTTTATTCTGAACATGGAAATCTTTCCCTCCCATTGTTTTTTTAAGATAGAGATAGGGAGACCTTATGTATTTTAATGTCCGTATTCAAATACATTTTTAAAAGTAGGGTCTTTACATGCGTTGCTGCATGAGTAGGGTGTAGACATTTTAGAAATTGGCAGGCAATGCTCAGCTTCCCTTCTTGAAGATTGTTTTGATTCACACTCTGGAATGCACAGGACACTCACATCCACAGCAACATGCTTGATGTGTTAGGTCATTTCATTCTTTTTCAATTTGCCAACATGAGTGAAAAAATTAGCCATCTTTGACCTTCTCTCCTTGAATTTTTCACCTGGGGAAGGGACTTCTTTTCTCTAGTTTCCTGCTCTCTTATTTATAAATTTACACTTGGCTTACATTACTAGATTTTTCTAACTTGGAACTATTCTTATATTCTGGAGAGTGAATTTTGGTAGTAATTGTTGTTTCATTTTGCTACTGGATTTTACTGGACAGCATTTTACTTAGACTTAGTAGACACGAGTGATTTGCAATCCTCCTTCATGAGTCCTGTCAGCTTTTGTCATAGGGTTTGGTGAGGCATTTCCATGTTCTCTGTGCTCTGAAACCCATTGTATAAATGTTCCTTTTTAGAACTCGGTTGCCCTTTCTGACCACTGGGCCTTTCAGGCTGAGAATTTAAAACAAGGATAAAGTCTTTATCCTCCCATTAAAAGTATAAAGTTACATTGGCACCATAGCACCTTCTGGAAACATCCCAACATGCACCCTGTACATGGGACTGTAATCTGTCAACAAGCAACATACAGGGTCCCCCTAATTTAGGTCAATAGAAGGAGTTAGAGAAGAAAGTTCATAGAAACCTCACCTGGAGAGGAGTTGCTGAAGCATTTGGGGATGGTGTTAGTGTCTTCCAGACACAGACTCGGTGCAGTTTCCTCTTCAGCTGGATGGCAAAGCTTCTCCTGCTCTGTTTAGGATTCTAACGCATGGCTGCCCTTGTCGCAAAAAGTTCTCTTCTCAGAAGATTAACAGACCAAGGTCTAATTTTACTTTGCAAATATGCAATGAGTTTAGCACAGGCTTGGGTTCGGTAAAAGTTGATTTTCATCTCCCAGACTCATAAAATAATTTCATTTCATCTAAATGGGTTTCCTTCTGCACAGAAGAGAAGGGAGCAGGTCGAACTGTGTGTACCTTGGGAGCTGGAAATGAACACCAGCTGTGGGAACTTCAGCTGCAATCAGAATTCCATGGTCTCAACTAAATATAGCTGGATATAAAAATGGGGCTAAAGTCATCTTAGAAAGGCACCATATGGATCTGAGACTTTTCTTCAAGACTTGGCAACTCAGGATGGGATGCGAAGATGCAGGCGGGAGTTTCCAGATTGATGGATGAAGTGTCTACAAGCAGGAACCCTAGCTCTGGACCCAAGTCCAGAGCGGTCGCTGCGATCTCAGGTAAAGCCGCCTCCCACAGTTCATTGCATGCATTTCCCCGGAGTTGGTATGACTCTGGTCCTCACAGGAGGTAAGATTTAAAGTTCATTTTCAGCCAGTCACCCAGAGAGCCATTGTTTTAAAGAATGGTAGGACTGAAATAAGCATGTGCTGTGGCTCCATGATCTGGAACATCTACTGGACAGGAATGGATTCCATATGGATTTAGTATAGCCAAAGGTTTGGTATCACACAGGAAGCAGTCTGTGCTCAGAACCCACGCACAATCACTGCAGATAAGCACAGACACCTGGACCCCTTCTCCCTCCCTTCCAGATGTCAGCTTTGCTCAGGGTGTGTACAAGACTAACGGATTCAACTACACTACCTCTGTCCATCTGCACTGAAGCTAAGGCGACCACACAATACAATGTCAGATGCCATGCAGTCGGAGCATTTCTGGGAAAGACTTTAGTTTTTGTATTTTTCCTTGGTGTTTGTTTTTGCTTTCTATCCTTTCCTCCACTTCGTTTTATTTTCTCTGCCCAGGACACAGTATTGAGGTGGATGTTGGAACAGCCCCTTTAGAGTATAACGCACGCACTGATGCTGGTGGGCGGGAGGCGTGCGGAGTCCTGATGGCTCACTTAATGCCATTTCCAGTGAATTATGAATTATAATACTTGCAGTTGAGGATGGTCCATATTGACAGGACAAGACATTCATTCTTCTATTAACTTTAATGACATCGGGTTCCCTCTCATCTTGGCAGTAATAAGATTTGAACTCAGAGCCAGGTCTGTTTGCGTTAGGGTTCATGCCTTTCAGGCTCACGCCTGGCCTGGAGCCCCAGGCCTCCGGTCTACACTGCGTTGACTGACACCGTGGCCAGATGGTCTTGTAGGCTGGTTTTAAACTGCTGTCCTCGCCATCTCTGCTCCTGAGCTGCTGGGACTTTAGCGATGAGGTGCTGCCCTCCGCTGGGCTCAGACAGACAGGAGGACAGCCCACATGTCCGTGTGAGGCGCTCACTCCTACAGATTCTTTACGTGCTCGGGATCCCAGGCGGGCTTGGGAAGGCGTTTGGAAAAGGAGGAGGTCCTGGAAATCACGGGAAAGGAAGGATCCAGTGGAGGGCCTCGGTCCCTGCTGGTCCCCACGTATGGGGACGCCATGAGGGTTCTGAGCCCTGCAGATGCCGCCTCTCAGGGTTTGCCTGTCACAAGAGGCTCCCGTGGGCTGAAGAATCTTCCAGAACTCTGACTGTTGTATCTGAAGCTCTCACAAGTGAGCAAACACATTTGAGAGAGCAGGATCCCAGCCCCACCCAAGAGAGAATGGGCTCACCTGCCCGCTGTCCACACGTCCTGCCGCTGTCCACACGTCCTGCTCTGTCCACACGTCCTGCTCTCTGTCCACACGTCCTGCTCTCTGTCCACACGTCCTGCTCTCTGTCCACACATCCTGCTCTGTCCACACGTCCTGCTCTCTGTCCACACGTCCTGCTCTCTGTCCACACGTCCTGCTCTCTGTCCACA
>NW_012267231.1:567700-571729 GCF_000151885.1 Dipodomys ordii | reverse complement strand
TGGGGGAGTGATGGAGCTGGCTCTGGCGGGTTGATGGAGCTGGCTCTGGGGGAGTGATGGAGCTGGCTCTGGCGGGTTGATGGAGCTGGCTCTGGCGGGTTGGTGGAGCTGGCTCTGGGGGAGTGATGGAGCTAGCTCAGCGGGATGATGGAGCTGGCTCTGGGAGGTTGGTAGAGCTGGCTCTGGGGTGATGGAGCTAGCTCAGCGGGATGATGGAGCTGGCTCTGGCGGGTTGATGGAGCTGGCTCTGGGGGTGATAGAGCTGGCTCTGGGAGGTTGGTAGAGCTGGCTCTGGGGGGATGGAGCTGGCTCTGGGGGGGATGGAGCTGGCTCTGGGAGGTTGGTAGAGCTGGCTCTGGGGTGATGGAGCTAGCTCAGCGGGATGATGGCGCTGGCTCTGGGAGGTTGATGGGGCTGGCTTGGAGGGATGATGGAGCTGGCTCTGGTTTGAATGTTCTCACCAAGTTCGTGTTGAACCCCATCCGCATGGCAGGGCCTGAAGAGGGCCAAGCCTTGCCTGTGGTGACTGGAGATGGGACTGGGGAGGTGACGGAGGTGAACCCAGGCCTCACAGCCAGCAGAGAGCCCTGGGTCCAGGGCTGCAGGCGCAGAGCAGGTGAAGAGCACGGGAGGCCAGAGCTCAAAATGGACACCTTGCTAGGTGCAACCCTCAGTCCTGCAGCAGCGGAGATGGATGAGCTAGTATTCCTTACAAATGGCCCAACCCTGGTGCTGAGCGCAGAGATAAGGCTAAGAGAGCCTGCTTCCAGAGAGGAGTGGCGAGGAGGGCCACCAAGGCAATGCGGTCCCAGACAGCACACGGCGCCTGCCTTTCCCCGATGTGTGAGACGGGACGGGGAGGTGGTGGGTTCCCTCCATCGGCCTGTGGTCAGGGGTCCTTCACAGAGAGGGACTGTCCGTAGAGTGGACTTTGGGGGCGGGGGGACCAGGCGTAAATGACAGAAGCTTCAGCAAACATAGCCCATGTGCTGGGGCAGGTGGACAAGGACGCCAAGGCTCAGCCCCGTGGCTGCCTGGCCCTGGAGAAGAGCGACAGTGCTGGTCCGTGGGTTCAGTGCACATGGGGACAAGAATCGCATGCATAAATGCATTTTGTGTCCAGATAAGTGAAACAGACCCAGCTGGAGATACAAGCAGAGTCCACCTGGGGACCTAACAGAAGAAAGAAGAAGGTGAGATCAAGGCAGGTGTCAGCAGTCTTCCCACAGAGAGCCACATCACGCCTCTGCTCAAGAGCTCGGCTCCAGGCCATGACACGGAGCCAGGCACAATGGCAGGGCCGTCAACCTCACTGACAGAACTGAGATTGAGCCGCAGCTGTTGAAAATGTAGAAGCTAGAGCTCGTAGGCGTAGTAAAGCTAGGTGTTGTGCCTGGGCCAGAGTCTGCAGGCTTTGTGTTAAACAATGAAGGCAGGAGTGAGGAGGGGCGTGGTGAGCAGCTGAGGACACATCCTAGGGTTTCTCCGTCTGGCACTGGCCAGAGTTCTCTCTGCATTCTTACCCTTTAATAGAAATAGCTCCATTTTGTAAGTCAAAATAGAAGTCAAGGGTTTTACTTTTGTTTTAAGCCCTGTCAAACTATTTCTTTCTATCTATCTATCTATCTATCTATCTATCTATCTATCTATCTATCTATCTATCTATCTATCTATCTCTATCTATCTACCTACCTACCTGTGTACCTACCTATGTACCTACCTACCTTACTACCAATCTACCTACCTGCTTACCTATCTACCTACCTATCTATCTACCTATGTAGCTCTCTACCCATTTGCCTACCTACTTACCTACCTATCTACCTATATATCTACCTATGTACCTACCTACCTACCTATGTACATACCTACCTACCTACCTACCTACCTATCTACATACCTATCTACCTACCTACCTATCTATCTACCTACCTACCTACTTACCTACCTACAAACCTATCTACCTACCTACCTACCTATCTACCTATCTGCTTACCTATCTACCTACCTATCTACCTATCTATCTACCTATGTACCTATGTACCTATCTACCTATCTTTCTTATCTATCTATCTATCTATCTATCTATCTATCTATCTATCTATCTATCTATCTATCTACCTACCTACCTATCTACCTATGTACCTATCTACCCATCTCCTATCTACCTACCTACCTATCTTTCTAATCTATCTATCCATCTCCCTATCTATCTATCTATCTATCTATCTATCTATCTATCTATCTATCTATCTATCTATCTATCTATCTATCTATCTCTATCTATCTATCACCTTTTCTTTCTTTCTATCTATCTATCTATCTATCTATCCATCCATCCATCCACCTATCTCCCCATCTATCTTTGTTCCTTACGCTCCTAGGTTTTTGATGCCTCACTTCATGTTTTATAGCAGTTGCAAGCATACCCTTTGGGCGGCCAGGAGGCGAGGCCCGGCCTGCCCTGGCATCGGTGGCTTTATAAGCAGAGGGGAGAGGCCTGGGCCTTGCTTTGTGACGTCCCCAGGCAGTGGGGACACGGAGACAGTGTGCGCAGCCTGTGCGTACCCTCCCAGCACCCAGCATCACGCATTGAACCCGCTTCCCAGCGCCCAGCATCACGCATTGAACCCGCTTCCCAGCGCCCAGCATCACGCATTGAACCCGCTTCCCAGCACCCAGCATCACGCGTTAAACCCGCTTCCCAGCACCCAGCATCACGCGTTAAACCCGCTTCCCAGCACCAGCATCACGCGTTAAACCCGCTTCCCAGCATCACGTGTTGAACCCGCTTCCCTGACTCGGTGCTCTCCAGTTCCGCACAGAGCAGGCTGAGGCAGGCGGCGGCGGCACAGCCCGTGGAAGAGCGTGCCGAGGGCTGCAGACCGTTCCCTCTGACCGTGAGTGGAGAGCGGTGCCTTAGCGCTGGATCCGCTGTGTTTGGAAGCGCTGCCCTTTTCCTTGGAGCAGCGTGTGTGAAATGGGGTCTCCTACAACATTCCTCCCAGGAGCTTGCTCTTCCTAGATGAAGCACTGAGATCATTGGACTTGATTGAAAATTATTCCTGCTGCCAATGAACACGGGCCCATCAAGACAGCCTCTGCCTTCCTCGGCTCCCTAAAGACGGTGCTTGGGTCCTAGTGAACGCATAGAGACGAATGAATGAATGAGTGAACGAATGAGTGAACGAATGAGTAGCTGCATAAGTGAATGAACGGGTTGGTGGCTACGTCATGGGAGCAACTGGAAAATAACTAGATGCTTGAAGCAGAAAATACTTCTAGTGCTGAGCTTCAGGTCTCTATGCTTATAGAATTATAAGCGATTACCTTCTAGCAAAAGCCTTTGGAATAACTGCTTGTTAGGAGGCCTTGGTATTTCCTTGAAGTCATTCTGAGTTACTTTATCTGTGGATGCCGTGTCATTTGCCCAGGAACGCCCCACCTTGCTTACTGCAGAAGTCATCCTTGCTTGCAGTTAGCCCTTTCCCAAGCCCACTGGAAGGGGAATGCAGGGGACATTCGGGTCCTCAGGAGTAAAGACCCTGGGAGAACAGGCATTACACTGATACAGGAATATGATGTATCTGGTTTTTTTTAACCTCAATGAAATAAGAAGGAAAGTTGGGCATTCCATTGACTGTCCTGGCAATCAGTTAGATTTGGTAAGCATGGCGACCGTACCTGAAGTTGATTCATTGGTTTGAGACACTTCTACAGCTACTACCCTGTTAGAAAATCCGGGAGGCACACTGCAATGGTAGATGCAGGGGTCACTGCGGTCACCTCGGGGCAGAGAGGACGGGAGCCGGGGTGACAGGCTCGGGACTCCGCGTGAGCTATGCAGGCCGGGACGGCGTCTCCGCCTCTTAGCTCTGACCCTCCTCCTACAGTAGCCTGGGTGTGGGCTCGGGGGCCGTGAGGGGCAGCCGGGTGTGGGCTCGGGGGCCGTGAGGGGCAGCCGGGTGTGGGCTCGGGGGCCGTGAGGGGCAGCCGGGTGTGGGCTCGGGGGCAGTGAGGGGCAGCCGG
>NW_012267231.1:566606-566877 GCF_000151885.1 Dipodomys ordii | reverse complement strand
GGCTGGGGGGGATCCTCGCTGGGTCCTCCTGGGTGTAGGGGCTGTGGGCCTGGGGGGGATCCTCGCTGGTCCTCCTGGGTGTAGGGGCTAGGGGGGATCCTCGCTGGGTCCTCCTGGGTGTAGGGGCTGGGGGGGGATCCTCGCTGGGTCCTCCTGGGTGTAGGGGCCTGGGGGGATCCTCGCTGGTCCTCCTGGGTGTAGGGGCTGGGGGTCCGGGGGGGGATCCTCGCTGGTCCTCCTAGGTGTAGGGGCTGGGGGGGATCCTCGCTGG
>NW_012267231.1:560960-561659 GCF_000151885.1 Dipodomys ordii | reverse complement strand
TGGGGGCTGGGGGGGATCCTCGCTGGTCCTCCTGGGTGTAGGGGCTGGGGGGGGATCCTCGCTGGTCCTCCTGGGTGTAGGGGCTGGGGGCCCGGGGGGGGGCGATCCTCGCTGGGTCGTGGCTCTCTGTCCACACGTGCGGCGGCCGCGTCTGCTTCCCGCCCTGAGGTGCGTGGGTGTCCCTCGGTGTTGGAAACTGTCCCAGCAACACTGCCACCCAGAGAGTCTACTTGGTTTTTAACACTGCACCAACCATGCTCCTAGCACGCGGGTGCAGCCCGCAGAGTCGAATACTTACTTGAACAAGCCCGCCGCCATGCCGTTCTGCGCACCTCCTCCTCTTCTGGGCTGGGTCCCCAGCTCCCGCCCCAGCGAAGAGGCCGAGGGTCTACGGTACGACAGGACGGGCTGGAGAGGCCAAGAACGTGCTGGACCGAGTGGCCAGGGTCCACGAACAGGGCCCAGCTTTGTGAGTGGTGGCAGAAGCTTCTAGAAGGCAGGCCGTGGCTCTAAGAAGCCATATCTTGCAGACTGTGTCTCTCACAGGACGGGAAGATGAGGAATGGTTTTAAGGAGAAGAGGAATCCGGAGCTCACCTTGGGACTTGGGGGCAGCTTGCCTAAGTCCACGCAGAAGCTGACGACAGAGGGAAACTTGCTTCCTTTCTATTTCATGAAGGGTTTCTGTGCACCCTCCCCC
>NW_012267231.1:551728-560910 GCF_000151885.1 Dipodomys ordii | reverse complement strand
CTCGGGGGCAGTGAGGGGCAGCCGGGTGTGGGCTCGGGGGCAGTGAGGGGCAGCCGGGTGTGGGCTCGGGGGCAGTGAGGGGCAGCCGGGTGTGGCTGGGTGTAAGGGCCGGCCGGGTGTGGTCACAAAGGTCTGTTCTCAGGATGGGTTTCTTTGTGTCTCTGAACATGGATGAGCTCCCGTGTGCGCTGGGCCCCGTGGCCTCCCGTGTGTGCATCGGGCCTCACGGGTCTCCTGGTACACGCGATAAAATGATGCTAAGGTTTTCAAATTACACTTCTCATAAAAAAGACGCTAAACACGGACATAGCTCCCCGCCCTCTGTCGAAGTCTTTGGATTGCGTGGCAACACTGATGCGCCCCGTTATTATTTCTGCTAAGACGTTTGCTTTGTAGGAATTGTTTTTAAATGCAAAGCAGTTTGTTATTTCTTAAAGGAATATTCCATCTCTGGCTGAGGGATGCGCGTGGGTCCAGAGGGCCGTCAGCCCTGAACAGCCCACGCCCACAGGGGACAGACAGACAGCACGCAACTCTAGAACATTCCCAGGGGTTCGGTACAGGGGATGTGTTCAGAACTTGCCACCCATTTTAACAACAGCCTGTGCTACAGAAACACACACATTGGTGTGAAGAGTGTCATGTCTTGGCCTTAAGTAATCGGCTTTCCTATTCATCCACAAGCGGTAAGCGGTGAATTATGGAACGGCACATCGTGAGGAGAGGCAGGAAGAAGGGACGCGTGACATGTCTTCACAAGATGGCCACCGCGGACGCTTCCTTCCGCAGCTTGTGGGCCTGACTCCCAGGGAAGCGCAAGGAGTCCGCCGGGCAATGCGCACAGCCGCTACCTGCGCTGTAGAGGCGGGTGCTCACGTTGCAAATGTGCGCACGTGTGTGTGTGTGTGTGCATGTGTGCGTGTGTGTATGTGTGTACGCGTGTGTGCGTGTGTGTACATGTGTGCGTGTGTGTGCATGTGTGTGTGCATGTGTGTGCATGTGTGTGCGTGTGTGTGCGTGTGTGTGCGCGTGTGCATGTGTGTACGTGTGTGTGAGTGCGTGCTGTGAGTGCACACGTGTGTGTGCGTGTGTGCGTGTGTGTGCATGTTGTGTGTGCGTGTGTGTGCGCGTGTGCATGTGTGTACGTGTGTGTGAGTGCGTGCTGTGAGTGCACACGTGTGTGTGCGTGTGTGCGTGTGTGTGCATGTGTGTGTACGTGTGTGTGTGCGTGTGTGTGTGTGCATGTCTAGATTAGGTCTAGGTTCTTCATATTAGAGAAATCATATGTGCACATTTGTCTTTTTGATTCTGGCTTATTTGTCTTAGCAGCGTGGTTTCAGGTCCAATCATTTTCCTTCAAGCGACATGACTTCGTTCTTTATGGATGAATAATGCCCCATTGTGTACACGTGCCACATTTTCTTTATCCATTTTTTTAATTGCTGAAAGTATTTAGTTGACCTGAATTTTGGGGGGGTTGCTAATAATGTTAATTGTACATCAAATAGAAAATTTTAAGAGTATAGAAAGAGATGACTTAAGTAAGTTACTAAAAATTCTTTTTAACTCTACAGCCTATTTTGTTTCCCCTAACTGAGGATTGTCTGTGAAAAGATGTATCATCTTGGATGGTGTCAGTCTTAGAGCTGGTGCTAAGCCCTAAGTCAGCACCCCACAAATGGACGGGCGGCCTCAGAGCCGAGGTGGACTGTGGACCGGCCTTCCCACGCCACGGTTCTCTGTGTCCATACCAGCTGCCACGTGTACACTGACCTTTTAAAACCTGGCCCGTTTATGTCCATCTCCTCCAGTGGGAATCAGCTGCTCTTAGAAGCTAGTCACGTGACACTGTGTTCTCATAAACCAAGTCCCCAAAACACTAACATGGTGTCAGAGCTAAGAAAAATCTCATCTCCATGTTTCCCAAGTTTGTAGATCTGAGTGTTCTCATGGGCACCAGCCTTGTGTCAGATTTAGGAACAAAATTACATAATAATGAAAATGTTACCAAACGTTCTCTGTTATGTAAGTCCTTACCTTCCCATTGGCTCTGAAGGAGCAGGTGAAGGAGTGTGTGTTTTGTAAGACCTGCTCAGAGCCACCTATTACTACAGGGAAGGGTAGCAATTTGGGAATATTTGTCTGCTTTAAAAATAAAAAATGGTATGCATCCCTAACTCGCTGCCAGACATCTAGAGATCAAGTACTCAGGGAATGCGCAGCACAGACCCATGGTGGGCCTTTGTGTGTGTGTAATTATACCGTAAGGGTTTCTGATAAAACACCCATCCCAGGTTCGCAGATCATGCCCACATGTACATAAAGTATAACTGCATATTCTTGTAAGTTTTATAATCAGTTATATATACACTCATATTCTGATTTGAATGCAATTTCTGTGTGAATTTTTTAGGGTTATTGTGAAGGTGATGCGGTTACATCCGTAAGTCAGGTAAAGAGAACATTTCCTTTAGGACAATGTCACCCCTTTCCTCGCTCCCGATTTTTCCCTCTGGTCCCCACTCACAACTGGCATAGTTCATTTTCAACATACTATCTAGTGAGTGAATGCAATTTTTAAATTTTTTTCTTTAAGCAGTTGCACAAAGGAGTTGCCACTTAAAGTCGTTTATAAATACAATATATCTTGACCAGTGTTTCCCCTTTCAATGTTGAATATAATTCGATGCAAATGTATTCCCCTAATACTCGACATAGGCACAATATTCCTTTATATGTGTATAATCCTGGACATGGCACCGGAGCCTCGCAGACTTGTTTGCAAAGCTCTGTAGGTGAAGCCACAAAACTCTTCACAGAACTTGCAAGCTCTCATGATTAATCACAGCACAATTCAGAATTCCAGATGCCATTTTGACACGCACTTGTGAAATGCACAAAGTTCTAGGACTAGGAGTGGACATGGGAAGTATTTCTAATCGTTTAAAACAAAAGGCTCAAGAAAGGTCCGTGCCATAGCCCTCAGTTTAGGACTGTTGCATACAAAAATAATCTTACGACCTTCATGCTTGAAAATTTGCATTTGAGCTTTATTAAAAATCATAAAGCATCGTGAACAGCTTTCATCTGCAATGGTAATTAAACAGGTTAGTAAATGCTGTGAGAGTTTTTCCCTTAGCATATAATGCAATCACTAAAAGATGATTATAATAAATGTTAAATGGCCATGTTATATTGAGCGAAATGGAGGAAAATAGAAAATTATACATCTAGTATAATCCTTGGAAGGAAAGGAAATGATGATACCATTGCTGCTTTCTTAGTTTTAACTTATTCTGTCACAAATTAGTGGTATGAAAAATGCAGTCGCTGAATAAAAAGACTGCAGGCTGAGGAGCCGCAGGCTGGAGGCCAGTCCGAAGCCCTGAGCGGGGCGAGCTGCACGTGTGTCCCTGCTGTCACGGGCGGCTGTCACGGGCGGAGCCCTTCCCGGGGGAGGCCTGGCGCGTGGCGGAGCCCTGGATCCCTCCTCTGCCCTCGCTTCCCAAGATCCTCCGGGACAACACGGTGACACATGGCCTTTGAAACCCCATTTGTCCGTTCTTTAAGACCAAGAAGAGGAGAGAAGAAGGAAGATGTCCAGTCCTGCTCATTCGTGCCCCACCTGGAGGATCCAGAGTCTCACGGGAGCTCCACCGGCCTCGGGTTGCCCCACTCCACAGCTGTGACCCATTCCAGGACACGGAGCAAAGAGGGGGTGGGCGCGAACAAACTCCTGCGGCCGAGGAGGGGGCCCACAGCTGGGGCGACTCCAGTCACCCCAGCGGTGTGTGTGCGACTCGGAGCCACCTGACTGCCCCCGCGTAGAACACAGACTCCAGACAGCAGGACATAAACCTGAAGATCAGGCAGGTCCCAGTCTTCACGGAAGTCCTAAGCAAACCATCCCCGAACACGAGACCACAAATCCTGAGGCTCAAAGGAGGAGAGCGTGTGCAGAGCCAAAACGCCCGTCTTGACCCAGTCCCTGGCTCTTCCCGGGGTTTTCATGCAGAAACACGCATCCGCCCCCGTCGGTGGCCCGGTGGAGCATCCCCGTGAGGATGGGCTTTAAGATGAAGCCTGCTGCCCGGGGCTTGCAGCTTCTCCTCTGGGGATTCAGGTCGTAGTCTGAGGGACGTGTGCAGCCTCTATGTTGTTACCACCATTGCCCGCATTTGGTTTTATGGGGCTTTAAAGAATACAAAAGCCACCCCACTGGGGCTGGACAGGAGACCAACCAGCGTGTGCCTACCTGTGGCTTGGTGCCCAGACACAGAGCCAGGCTGGACCCCCGGGCTGTAACCTTGGCCCTTCCACTGGTGCTGAGTACCTGGCTGCTGTGTGTGCCAGGAGACGGGGGGGTGGAGGGGGGGCATTGGGAGCGCGGGGGGGGGGTCGCGACCGACTCCCTCTCCACTGGGTGGGCAGAGGGCCCTGCCGCTCGGTGCGGGTCACACGCTCAGAAGAGCAATGGTGGAATCGGGCCTCCGCTACCCTCAGCGGTTTGCCTTTCCTGGGGTCCTGCAGGACCTCCACCTCCGGCCTCCTTGGAGGCTGGCCTCCACACTGGGTCTGCCTACCATGCTTTTCTGGTAGTTATGGTACACAGGGGAGGGAGAGAGATTGTGTGCTCAGAGTGTTAAAATAGTTCTCATATGCAAAGGGAGATAAAGATAGCTCTTACCTTACAGAGTTGTTTTGCAGAATAAATAGGATGATGCATATGAATTTGCTCATTATAAAGCCAGCTCTAGTTATTATTGTGGGAGATACCTGATTAAAATGACTAATTAGACAGGCTTTTTGGAAGAGCCAACTCCGGGTGATGCCTTTGACACGATGTATTTTAGGCCTGTTTAGTTGATTCATGTTTCTTCTTCTTCTCATTAAGCTGTGCATTTTCACTAAGGAACAGCCGGTCTGATTCCTCCTGTCTCACACTGAACCCAGCACCAGATATGTGGCTGAGGCTGGATAAATGTATCTCAAAAAGGCAACGGTTTTTATTTTAAAGGTAATGCAGTGATTTAAGATTCATAGGTCTGGGGCTGGGAAGGTGGCTCAGTGGTAGAACGCTTGCCTTGCATGCCTGAGGCCCTGGGTTCAATTCCTCAGCACCAAATAAGCAAAAAGAAAAAAGCCAGGAAGTGGTGCTGTGGCTCAAGTGGTAGAGCGCTAGCCTTGAGCTGAAGAGCTGAGGGACAGCACCCAGGCCCAGAGTTCAGGCCCCAAACCCGACCCAAAAAAAAAAAAAAAAAGATTCATAGGTCTGCCTGTGCTTGCTTGCTTGCTTGAACAACACATTTAAGTCACAAAGACATTGTAATTCAAGATGGCTGCCAGAATAAATGTATGGGGAACAACGAAAGTACCGCACATAGTCCCAGCGATGTAGGAGGCTGAGATCTAAGGATCCTGGTTCAAATCCGGCCAGGGAAGGAAAGTCCATGAGACGCTTATCTCTGATTAATCAACAGAAAGCTGGACATGGCGCTGTGGTTCAAAGTAAGAGCACTAGCCTGGCGCAGAAAAGCTCAGGGACAGCATCCAGGCCTTGCGTTCAAGCCCCAGGACCCCAAACAACCAACAACAAAAAGAACAGAAAAGACCTGTGAGCAAATCAAACCAGCCAAGTCCCCCACCCCGGAGAAAACACAAGGCTTGTTCCCAGGAGGGGGGGGTCAAGCTGGAGCAGACCCCCACAGGCCAAATGCACGTAGGAAGGAGTGTTGGAAGACAAGCCTGGCTCGGGTTCTGCCTGGTGGTCTAGAGGCCGCTGGTCCGCGCTGGGAGCCGTGGGAGGCTGGACGGTGGCCTGTCCCCGCTGCTTGTCACCGTGGGCCCAGAAGCACTCACCAAGACTCTGCACACCATCCGCCTCTGAGCCTGTCACAGGCCCAGAGCCAGCCACCTGCGGAAGATTCTTCCAGGTACCGACTTTCCTCCTGTTCTAGAATGCCCAATGCCAAACACTTAGCCTTCATATCGCGTCGGACGCTGTATGTCGAGGTAACAGCAGCATACGGGCGGTGTGAAAACACTGTGCCCATTTGTACCAGAGGACCTACGGGTTTGAATCCAGAGGTCAGGGGTCAGTCATCCTGCCCAGGTGGTGACCCAGGAGCAGGAAGACTGCCCTGTGCCTGAGACATCACTGCCAGAGCGAGGGAGACCCCCCCAGCGGCTCACTGCCAGGGCGAGGGAGACCCCCCCAGCGGCTCACTGCCAGAGCGAGGGAGACCCCCCCACTGCCAGAGCGAGGGAGACCCCCCCACTGCCAGAGCGAGGGAGACCCCCCCACTGCCAGAGTGAGGGAGACCCCCCCAGCGGCTCACTGCCAGAGCGAGGGAGACCCCCCCAGCGGCTCACTGCCAGAGCGAGGGAGACCCCCCCACTGCCAGAGCGAGGGAGACCCCCCCCCGCACAGCCAGCAGCGGCTCCTCAGACTCACGCAGGTGGAAAGTTCACGGCCGCAGCCCACGGAAGGGAAAACAAAAGGCTCTAGCAAAACTAAGCGAGCAGAGGTGCTTGGGAAGAGACAGTTCAGGAGCAACGACGGGACAGCGGACAAGAGTCCGGAGCAGCCACGTCCTGGTGCTCAAGACTCGACATCGATGACTAAGGGTTACACAAAAAGACACCCAAACCACCAAGACGGGAAGGAAGCGTGGATTCAGTCTAGTGGTCTGCAAATGAATCGGCGCAATGGCCCCGCGCTCCGCGCTCCCGCCCGCCGTGGCCCAGGGCTCCGCACTCCCGCCCACCGTGGCTCAGGGCTCCGCGCTCCCGCCCGCCGTGGCTCAGTGCCCGCGCTCCCGCCTGCAATGGCTGCGCGCTCCCGCCCGCCGTGGCTCAGCGCTCCAGGCTCCCGCCTGCCCGGGCCGTGTCCACGAAGTGGGAGCAGGTCCTGCGGGGCTTGCTTCCACCGCTCACTTTCCACCGTGGAGACTGGCTGTGTGCGCGTGACTCATGAGTGCATTTGCTGCAGCTGTGCCGGCAATGCCAGAGCTGGGACAGACACGGGCCCAGCCGGGGCAGCCCTGGCCCAAACAGGGTCAGGTGTGCCCGGAGCTGGTGGACAGCCTGAGACGTGGAGACACGGCGTATTAATGGCTTCCTTTTGAATTAAACATGAATAATTGAAACAGTATTCTGCAGGCTTACACAGAAATCTGAGAAGCACAGAAAAATACCATGGCTTCTGTGCTAGGACTTTTCTGCTTCCAGCTGCCTAAAGGTAATATGATGATGATGATGAGGAGGAGGAGGAGGAGGATAGGAGGAGGAGGAGGAGGAGGCCTTTGCCTTTACATTACAAAATAAATAAAATCTCCAGGAACCGTAGATACGAGACGCAGAGCGCTAAGGATCAAGTCCATTGTTATTCCCAGTGTCAAGGCCTCTGTCCTGAGACAGGCCCAGCGTGAATTCTTCATCAGGCTCAGCAGATCACTCCTGAGAAAGCGCCCTGGAACGTCTCAACTGGAGACCCTGTCACGTAGGAAGGAAAATCTGCGTCTGAAGAGGCAAAATACTGGTGTTCACTGTTACCAGAATCGTTTCTCTGGCTTTGAGTTTCCTTTCCCAGGGACAAGACAGCGCCTGCATGGTCGCTCTGACCCGCACAGCCTGCCCGGGCTGGGCTCGGCGCGGCACCAGCAGCCTCCCGGAGCTAACGCAGAGCGTATGCAAGCGCAGGAATGTGTGCATTTCCACGCTGAAAGTAAGCCCTTGCTTTTAATTTTCTCCTCCCAGAGGACCCTTATGGTAAAGTCATTGCCGGGCAGCTGGAAATGAGGAATTCTACTTCACCTTCGGTAACACAAAGGGAAAAGCCCAGGGGCCAGTCTCCTTGAACTCCATCACATCCCTTGCTCAGACTGTTTTAATAGCCAGACTGTATCAAATATACTTCGACCCACCATGGCGAATCTAAGTGGAATGCGCACTTTATAGTAATAACAGTTGTAGGATTACCTCGTCTGTTCCTCTCGGCAGCGATGTGACGTGGGTAACGGAGGCCCACAGACGCACCCGCCCCTTATCCCTCCCGGGACGTGGCCTGTGCACCCTGCTCTTCTTCCAGTGTTTAAGGCTCCTTGTTGGAGCCACAACCACTGGTGACGCCCGAGCGGCATCACTAAACCGCCAGTAACTGCATTTTTCTTACTACCACTGTAGTGAAAACAAGATATCAAGATGAAATCGCTGGGGCTGCGGTGTAGACACAGAGAAGAACCTGACGTGACGATGAAGGACGTTTCCATGAGCTCTGCGGCCATCAAACTTTGGGACAGGGCTGGGCAGGTGGCTCCGTGGTAGAGCGCTGGCCTTGAGCTGAAGAGCCGAGAGACAGCGCCCAGGCCCAGAGTTCAGGCCCCACGACTGGACCCCAAAAAAAACACACAAAAAAAACTTTGGGACATGGGTTTCTTTTTTTTACTGTGAAGGTGAGGTGCGGAGGGGTGACGGTTTGTCAGTCAGATACTAAGTACATTTCTCTTTGGACAGTGTTCTCTCCCAGCTTTTCCCTCCTGACCCCGGGTTCTGTAGTTCATTTCCAGCCCAATGTCTAACAAGTGTCCCCCCCCCCCGCCTCAAGCCAGATAAACTTACACCCAAGATGGAGGGCACCGAGGTATAAAGCCGCATCAAAAGGGACCTCAGTGGCTTGCTCTGTCGTGGACACAGGCTGGGGGTCTTCTCTCTGTCCTGGGTGGCCCGTGATGGGCCACAGTTCACCAGTGTTTTTGCCGAAACGCCCTTCAAGCTCTCTTCACTATCCCTTGCTCTCCAGCACGCCCAGCGGCCGTGCCGGCGCGGTGGTGTCTGGCTCCATCCCTCGGGGCTCCATGCCTCTAGGTCACCCAGCAGGCTATGAGATGTCTGCTCTTTAAATTCAAGCCAGAAGTCAGCAAGTGCGTCTAGGGGCGCTCCTTGGGGCCCGTGCACCTCAGCGCTGCGCCTGGACGGGAGCTGGGGTGGTGGCCGGCCGAAGGGAAGGGGAGCAAGGTTCATTGTGTGGGCCAAAGGATAAGGAGATGCCCTCCGTGCCCCCCACCCCAGCTTCTCTCCTGGGTGTAGGGGCCGGGGGGGGGATCCTTGCTGGTCCTCCTGGGTGTAGGGGCTGGGGCCCGGGGGGGGATCCTCGCTGGTCCTCCTGGGTGTAGGGGCTGGGG
>NW_012267231.1:542204-549002 GCF_000151885.1 Dipodomys ordii | reverse complement strand
CTCCCTCCTCCCTCCCTCTCTCTCTCACTCTCTCTCTCTCTCTGCTGAAAGAGGAAGTGTGAATTGGCGCCATCGAGGTGGATTATATTCATGGATTCATTCAACTCTTGCCAGGAGCACTAAGGGGCCGACCTGAGCAGACTCCGGAGGTGGTTTGGAAGTGTGCAGGAATCTGGGACAGGGTCTCCTGGCCTGGAGCGTTGGTTCTGATCATTCCTCAGCTATGCAAACATCCAAAGAGATGACGTCATGTCTTCCATTATGGCGCAGCTGTTCTGAAGCAAACAGCGTGCGTGCAGACACATAGCTGCCGACCCTGTCAGGCCCAGGGAGAGCCAAGTCTCCTCATTTGCTTTGACATACGCTGCAAGAGGCTGAATCAGAGGGAGCATGCAAACCGCTCCTGTCCGCTCTGCGCTTGGCTTCATCTTCTCCACACGGCCCGGGAAGCTCTCTGCAAGACAGCTTTCGCTCACTCAGGAATCTGCGGAAGTAGGGTTTTTTTCCTGGTGACAGAATTCTGCTGACAACGGGATTTTCTGCCGCTCTGATCTCTCCCTAATGTTTCATGGTTCCGGTTTTGGAGCCAGCTTTCCGTGTCATGCTGAGGGAGGTACACTGAAAGTAGTACTCATGTCCCAGAGCTGGAAATTTTACTTCTTTTTTACTTGTAAGACCAGAGTTACGCTACTCTGCCCACATCCCCACGGGCCCAGCAGGGAGCTAGTTTCCGGAAGGTGCTGTGCGCTCAGCTCACCAAACAGGATGCCGACAGACCGACATGTGACGACCCAGCCCGGGCATTGCTTTTCCATTCTGAAATAGAATCAGAAAAGAAATAATGATGCCCACTGTTTCCAGCTAGCGGGGGCTCTGAATCTTACTGATTAGATAAACAACGTAGACCATGTGGAGGGTGAGCTCTCCCGGCCAGCAGTGCGGGCTGACCTGCGGTCTGGGCTGAGATCTCCCTTCTCACCAGTCAAGACTGGAGTTACACGGAATGACCTGGACCCAAGGAGGGTGTTCTTGACAGTTTTGAGCTCAATTCCCTTCATACACAGGAGCTAATACACTAGTCTATAACACGGGAATGGTATAACGCTTTCCCAGAACTGGCTTCAGGAAAAATGGGTTCTTTTAGGGACAAAGTGTTTCTACAGAAGACTTTTGTACACGTATTTTTCTTCTCTAACGGGAGCGAGATGGAATCGGGGTTGTTTTGATTTGCGCCTCCTCTATGATCAGGGTTGACGAGCATGTTTTCATGTATTGTTCGGTCATTTTTACTTCTTCTAAGAAGTGTTTGTTGAGTTCCTTTGCCCGTGTGTTCATTGGGTTCTTGATTCTTTGGGGGTTTAGGTTTTTGAGCTCCCCTGTCCTGTGCGCCGCGGCTGCAGCTCAGCAGCGTTACGCTTCGCTGTAAAGAAGCTGCTGTGGCTTGGTGCCTGTGGAATCCCTGGGATTCCACTCAGGATGCTGCTGCCTCTGCCTGTCAGTTCTAATGTTTCTCCTACTGTTTGAGGTTTGGGGCCTGACACCTGAATGGATACAAGATTATTGTTTCCTGGTACTGTGGATTGAAGTGGGACAATGATCTGCCATTTGAGCCACAACCCCAGTCTTCTTAGCTCACGTCTGGGTTGGGTCAGGCAGGGCCTCTGCCCAGTGGGACATTCCTACCTCTGCCTCTGGGAATACCGAGCCGGAGACAAGCACCACCACCCAACCCGCTCTCAAGACGGGTCTCAGGTCACCCAGTGCCCTGGAGCCAGTCCTGAGCCTTCGGTCTCTGCGTCTGAGTCGCTGGGGTCGCAGATACCTGCCGCCACGCACCGCCTTCTCTGGATGTCTTTGAGCGGCTTTTTAACGTATGCAAAGGAAGTTCAAGGCTCATCAGTTGAGGTCAACCTCTGGCTACCTATTAAGCAGCTTTTCATTTCTGTACAGTCAGAACTGGCCTTTGGGCTCTTTAACATACTGATCATTTTAGAAACTTCATGCTTTCCAGTGCAATGTTAGGAAAAGAAAATTACAAACACTTGTGCCACATAAAATCTGACTCTGAACTGCATGCGTAAAGCATTTTTCCAACCAGGAACATTTTCTCTTTTGCCTGACTTGTTTCCTCTGCCTAGAGGCCTGGCCTTCAGGGACCTGGGCCCTTACAGTGGCCAGTGGCCACGTCCAGGCCACCAGCCCAGGACCCCTACGCCGGCTGGTTTCCTCCGAAGAATTCATGTGAACGCATAGTGTGTACATGTCCACGTCCTTGACTCCGCTGGTGTCTCCTCCCACGTAATTTCATGCCTGACCTGGTTAATATTTATGCCTTGTGGAGCTCTTAGGAGCCATATTTTTCAGTCAAGAAAGAGCAGAGGGTGTTATTGCCGGGTTTTGGCAGGATCCGGAAGCCCCCCGGTGCCCCCTGCACAGACAAGTGCGCCCCACTTCGGGCCCTCCCCTCTCCACACCCTGCTCGCCTTCCTCTCCCTCACCTCTTCTTCAGGAAGTTTCCGTACAACGGTAGATCTGGAGCAGAGCTGAGATCCCATCACTGATTCTTGGAAATAAAAGCCAAGGATGAATTCTCTCATGCAAGGTCCTCCTTACACAGGACATGGCCATCTAGCTAGGCCACAGGCCTCTCTCTGGAGTCCAGCTAGTGGGAGGTGGGAGGCTGGTCTTGACAACACAAGAAGATCCCATCTCAGGAAAGAAAACAAACTAAAACACAAGAGACGCGCAGAATGAATGCGTGCCTTCGCCTTCATCCTGTGAGTATTAACCCACCGTTTGCAGCTGTGCCTGCCCGGCGCCCACCCATCCAGTACAGCCCCGGATTATGGTTCACGCGTCTCTTCCATGTTGGGTAATGAGAAGATTTTAAGCAAATTAATTTTTTGTATGTGCATTGACTGTGAGCCTGTGAGTTCTTCTGTGTTTAAAAGGCCTGCAGGCAGCATTAACTACAAAATCATGAAGCGGCGAACCCTGAGCATACAGACTTGTCCACTCGAGAACAAGATCACTGATGTAAGAAGAGCTTGTGGTCCTGTCTGGCTCCTCGGTACACAGACCAGTCTTGACTTTTAGCCGCTTTCCACCCATTGAAGAATTCCAGCAGCTGGAAGGGGAGGGGAAGAGAGACAGCCTTTCTTATCGGTGTCGTTTCAAACTTCAAACTGCGCCCACATCCGTGGTGACTTAATGGAGTCTAACAACCAATTAGTGGCCTTGAAGCGGGGGGGGGGGGATCCTGCTCCGCCCCGGACCCCGGAATTAATTATTAATAGATGCTTTCAGCCCTGGGTCCTGTCAGACATCCCAAAGTCAATGTCAGCCTGAGCGTTTTTCCATTCAGCCTCCACTGAGATTGAGATCAGTGCAGCGGTGCTCCTCGGAAAGGCCAGGCGGCAGAAGGGAATCGGGGCCCTGCAAAGTAGACTGGCCGTGATAGGCCTGCCTTTAAGCCAAGCCTCTGCGCTACGAGCCCCCTCGACCGTGCTAGTGGGGCGTTGCCACGCGCTCCTCGAAGCAGGGCGAGCCCTGAAAATTATTCACCTTAATAAGCACTTCTGTAATTGCAGCCATAACTTGCAGAAAAGCCCATGCTTTCCTTCCTGTGAGTCTCGGGACAGCGTTGTAAGGTGTGTAGGGCACAAGTCATTGTTTTCTACCCCACATAGAGAGGGGAAATCCCCGAAGTGGAGAGGCATGCCAGCGTCTGCTCCCCTTTCTTTCCCCCCCTCTTCTGTCTCTCTTTTCACATTCATGCAATCTGGTTCAATTTTCCTAACACCGCTTGACAGGATGGTTCTGGAAAGTACGTTCTATGACTCAGATTTTAATATGATTCCGCCGCAGCAATCCTGAATTAGAAAAATAATTAGTATGTTATTAAAGTGTTCCATTTGCATGTTTAAAACTGACTGACAGCTTAAGAATAATAACACAATAAAACATAATGAGTAAGTATGTAATAAAGTAATCACTCCTGGAAAATTTCCAAACGAAAGTCACTGAGGGTCATTAAAAATATTTAATGTACATTGTTTTAAACTTTGAAAAATCTACTAATGCAATATTTTTTTAAAAAGAGCTAAAATTAATAATAGCTAAATGCGCTCACATATAAATGTTTTTAGTATACTTATTACAATAGTGTTTTGCTTCAACAATTTATTACAACATAATGTTTTCCTGGGATACTACAGAGTTCTCACAGCTAGTGTTTTAATCTATAGATTTTATTCTAATTAGGTCATCTTCCAAGATTAATTATTGGCTTCCTTATGACTGGCCATTTTGGCTCTAACCAGTTTTTTTTCTCCATAGTAAGATATTCGTGGAGAGTGTTTCCACGTGTATAAATGCTCATTATGTTGAATTACGTTTCTTACTGCTAGTGGTGAATCAGAGGAGGAGAGGCTTGCTGCCTTGGGTCTCCATGTCTGCACAGATCTGAACTCTGTGTAAGGCCTCTGACCACACAGCAAGGCCACTAACCTTGTCACTCACCGTGTCAGTCAGTCCCAGAACTGCAACTTAGCCCGGAAGATTCCTGACCTTGGACAGACACCTGCCCACGTTCCCCACCTTCCAGTCCCTTCCCGCTGCTATTCTTCTTGCTCCTTTAAGTTTGACTTTCAAAAGGAGGATGAAACAAACCTGTAGTTTAAAAAATGCCCGAAACTGCACAATAGCGCCGTAGAGTAGTCAGGCGTCCCCAGACTGGGAGTGCAGATGGGGTCCTGGCAGGGCAAGCGTCAGCCTGCTGTGCCGACCCAGTGGTTTAGAACACTGCCGGACCCAAGACCTGCCCGCACTGCCCCCAAACCCCAGAGTGTCCGCCCTGTTCCCACCATGGGCTAAGTGAATTAAGTGAAAAATAGATTCTATTGCCAATAAGAAAAAAAATAACTCCCCCAAACCCGAGTCCCGTTCAGGGAGGCGCGGCGGCCCCTGATCCTGGCTCTCGGTGTTGGTGCCAGAGCCATGGCATGCAGACTCACAGGTGCTTGTTACAAATGCAGATTTTTTGTTTGTTTTTGGCTCAGCACAGATGCACTGGATGAGGATCTCGGAGGCGGAGGCCAGCAAGCGGCCTTCCCCTGAGTGTTTGTGAAGCACCGCCACGGGGGGCAGCCAAGACCCCAGGGAAAGCCTTCATCAAAGGTTTCTGTTTGCACCTCTTTGCTTTCTTCCATATATGTGTTTGCCTGGGATGCAGATGATCCATAACGTTCTCTGCTTTTCAAGGATGAAGCCTCGTTCATCCTGGTTCTCTCTGAGCGGGAAGAGCCACGACCTGAGGATGCTCTTAGCAGGTGCAGCCACATGTGCTGCGTCACTGTGGCTTTGTTCAGCCAGGGTGGGTGTGTCTGAAAAGCTTTAAAGATGTTCAGGGAAAAGACCAATGGGGGGAGGCACTGGCCAGCTGGACGTCACCTGCGTGAGTGCCGCAGCTTGCGGGGTCAGCCATGGTAGAGAGGAGGAGTTCTCTGCTTCCTGCCAGGAGAGGCCTGGTGTGCAGGGCCTGTGGCCGTCCGCTGGCCCCTCGTGTTCAGGTCTCTAATCTGTTCATCGCCAGGTCTCAGAGCTATCCAGGAGCTCTGCTTTCTATTCCATAAACTCTATGGAAACGTCGAAACCTGAGGTATTATTTCTGGGCCCTATTCCAAGTTCCCCACTTCCAAAAACAATAATAATGAAGAAATAGCTTTAGTTTTAGAAACATTAGTTTCTTGCTTACGGGAGGGTAGAATGGATTTGGGATAACTACTCAGATTCTCTTTTTAAAGGCTTTATTATTAGTTAGAATTGTTTGGCTGTGGTTAAAAAGAATGAGCAGAAGCAGAATAGCATTTTCCTTTTATTGAAGCAAGGCCCGGACACGGTCCTCCCCAGGCCTGGATGACGGGGGTGTGCCACCGAGTCCAATAGAAACAATCCCTCCACCAAGAAATGAAGTCAACGGTTCAGTTCCTCGTCCAGTCAACACAAGGAGGAGGGTGCGGGCCCGGCGCTGGGTCTCCCCAGGTCAGACTCCAGGCTGCTCATGCACGGCCTCCCTTCCCAGTGTCCTCGTGCTGAAGCCTGGCTGCTGCAGCGCCGGACCTCACCTCTGTGCCGCAGCCCACGGAGGAGGAGCGGGGAGGGACATTCGCTTCCCCCGCAGCTCACTTACCAACTACGGGCAGAACCCATTTGTGCCCACGCCGGGGGCTGGGGCAGCGGGGACGTGACTCCCGGGTAGCACGTGGGCCTTCCGTGGCGTAGGGCACGTGCCCGGCACACCGGGTGGTCTCGGCCCTCGTCCCAATGCAATTCTTCTGTTTTCTAATAGTAAACACACAGGAGAAATGCAGTGTCTTGTGCGAGAATGCGGCAAGCGGCTCGTGGTTGGGGGCTGGGCTCACGGAAATGCATCTGCACCACAGCCGAAAGCCGAAAGCGATGTCAGGGACAGGCCCTGGGGAGTCAGGCAGAGGGGCGGCTCAGGCAGAGGCACGGCTCAGCCTCTCGGCATCTCACTGTCTTCTCATGGATCGGTCAGAAGCCCACACTCCCTGGCCGGGCGCTGTGGTGCTTACAGAGCAGCGTGTGGCCAGGCCCCACACAGGGCAGGCTCGGGGAAGGCGGGAGACGCCGGCAGGGCTTCAAGTGCAGAAATGTCATGGGCAAAGGGAAAGAATCCACCACTGTGGGAAAAAGCAATTGTGTTCGCTGTTAGAGGTGAGGTATGATCGGTATCTGGCTTAGAGCATTCCATCCATCCACTCACCCACCCACCCA
>NW_012267231.1:530917-539634 GCF_000151885.1 Dipodomys ordii | reverse complement strand
TGTGGCTCAAGTGGTAGAGCGCTCGCCTTGAGCTGAAGAGCTGAGGGACAGTGCCCAGGCCCAGAGTTCAGGCCCCATGACCGGACCCCCCCAAAAAAAGAAATTTCTGGAAAACCTGTTCCCTGAGCCTCCATCCTGGGCCTCTGCCCCAAGTCCTTCCTGCTGCTCCTTGAACTGCTTTGGTACATGCAGGTGACTGTATAAAGTACCAATTCACAGGAACACACATGAAATCATTGATTATAAAATCTCAGACAGTGTAGACTGGCCTAGACCCTTTGCTAGTTGTTGTTCCCAGTCACTGCCTCCAACCTAAAGTTTTGTTAGCTGATTTCACTCAGATGTAAACTTTGCCAGAGTGTTCTAATTACTCTAGCTCATGGCAAGATTCAGACTTACTTTGGCCTGTTGATATAAAATTCTTGTGCTGTTTTACACTGGCCTATGTCCGTGTGTCTGCATGCGTGGAATTGGAATCTATGCTCTGTCCATTCAGGGCCATCTCCCAGAGCCTTCTTTGACTATCACATGTATGAGCAGAGTAGCAAGGCCATGAATAGAGTTGGGAGGCTTTTTTAATTAAAACTTTTAACTTTAGGCATTCTACGAAGGGTGCCGGATTTTCATTGCTACAGAAAACCATTTAGCAATGCATGCACTTCCTGCACACATTTCAGTGTTCCCTGTGGAGAGATTAAGGACTAATGGGAGAGAAGGCATATGCATTTTTAATTTAGAAGATATTGCCCTCTAATGCCTTTCCAACGAGTTCTGTTGCTGGCAGACCTGGGTGAGGCCCCAAGTCTCTCCATTTTACTCACCTCACAGTTCTCTGCCAACCTAGCTTGATCAGAGAAAGAAATACCTCCTTATTGTTTTGAACGGCACTCTCTGATTTCCAGGGTAAGGGTGCATTTAGGCTTTCCTTGCTCTTCATCTGCCGCCGCCCCATGGCCTGGGTGGGGTCTGGCAGCTAGCCGCTGGACGCTGTGCAGACAGAGACGGCAAGAACTCCATAGCAGCTCTCACTGAATGGCAGCACGCGGTGCCGGGCTGTTGGGGTCCCCCCTGTCCCTCAGGGCCCTTCCACAGCAGTCCACGAGCCCGAGAAGCACGTGGGGCATGCCACATCCAGGCTCTCCTCCTTTGGTGGGATTCCCACGTGCTCTGTGCCTACTCAGGAGGCTGAAAGGGGGAGGGATGAGGTTCCAGGCCGGCTGGAATAGAAAAGTTCTAAAGACTCTGTCTCAAAAATGACCGGCCCAAAGGCCTGGAGCTATATCCCAGGTGTTAGGATGCCAGCCTTCCAAGCTGGGAAGAAAGAGGGTGATTGGTTAGGGAAATGAAGCGGGAGGTGAGGAGGGCATTCTAGAGGTCGGAGCCTTGAATATTTCAGATTGAATCTTAGGGGAGACTTTGGGGGTGACAGAAAGTGGGGCTGGAGAAGCACGCAGGGCCTGAGTCCTGGATGACCTGGGATGCTGTGTGAAGCCGTTGGACTTTATCCATCGCACAGTGAGGCCAGAGACATCGTTACACAGAGAACATGCGTTGCCAAGGCTGCTTAAACCCAAGCCAAAGGTGAGGATCGTGGTGCACAGGCCGGGGACAAGGATCGTGGCGCACAGGCTGGAGGTGAGGATCGTGGTGCACAGGCCGGGGGTGAGGATCGTGGTGCACAGGCGTGAGGTGAGGATCGTGGCGCACAGGCCGGAGGTGAGGATCGTGGCGCACAGGCCGGAGGTGAGAATCGTGGTGCACAGGCGTGAGGTGAGGATCGTGGTGCACGGGCCGGGGGTGAGGATCGTGGCGCACAGGCCACAGGTGAGGATCGTGGTGCACAGGCCGCAGGTGAAGATCGTGGCGCACAGGCCGGGGGTGAGGATCGTGGTGCACAGGCCGGGGGTGAGGATCATGGTGCACAGGCCGGGGGTGAGGATCGTGGCACACAGGCCGGGGGTGAGGAACGTGGTGCACAGGCCGGAGGTGACAATCGTGGCGCACAGGCCGGAGGTGAGGATCGTGGTGCACAGGCTGGAGGTGAGGATCGTGGCGCACACCACAGGTGAGGATCGTGGCGCACAGGCCAGAGGTGAGGATCGTGGTGCACAGGCCGGGGGTAAGGATCGTGGTGCACAGGCCGGAGGTGAGGATTGTGGTGCACAGGCCGCAGGTGATGATTGTGGCGCACAGGCCGGGGGTGAGGATCGTGGCGCACAGGCCGGGGGTGAGGATCGTGGAGCTCAGGCCGGGGGCGAGGATCGTGGCACACAGGCCGGGATCCGGGGTGGGGCCGCCAAGATGCCCACAGGCAGGACACTCATCTGCAAACCCCTGAGCACTGTTCCTCAAAACGGCGAGCGTCACCCGTCCACACCGAGAAGATCCAAGGACTGCTGCAGCACCAAAGACCCCTAAGAAGGCTCAGCAGCAGTGAGGAGTCCTGGGACAGGAAAAGACCAGGCAGGAGCCAAGGCCCCACAGACACAGCTCCACGGGTAATGGTGTGTGGTCCTGGTTCACCAGCCGTGGTGCTGTGCGGGGTCCTGGTTCACCAGCCGTGGTGCTGTGCAGAGTCCTGGTTCACCAGCCGTGGTGCTGTGCGGGGTCCTGGTTCACCAGCCGTGGTGCTGTGCAGAGTCCTGGTTCACCAGCCGTGGTGCTGTGTGTGGTCCTGGTTCACCAGCCGTGGTGCTGTGCAGAGTCCTGGTTCACCAGCCATGGTGCTGTGCGGGGTCCTGATGTGTTCACACTGGTTCACCAGCCATGGTGCTGTGCGTGGTCCTGGTTCACCAGCCGTGGTGCTGTGCGGGGTCCTGGTTCACCAGCCGTGGTGCTGTGTGGTCCTGGTTCACCAGCCATGGTGCTGTGCGGGGTCCTGGTTCACCAGCCATGGTGCTGTGCGGGGTCCTGGTTCACCAGCCGTGGTGCTGTGTGTGGTCCTGATGTGTTCACACTGGTTCACCAGCCGTGGTGCTGTGCGGGGTCCTGGTTCACCAGCCGTGGTGCTGTGCGGGGTCCTGGTTCACCAGCCATGGCGCTGTGCGGGGTCCTGGTTCACCAGCCGTGGCGCTGTGCGGGGTCCTGGTTCACCAGCCGTGGTGCTGTGTGTGGTCCTGGTTCACCAGCCGTGGTGCTGTGTGTGGTCCTGATGTGTTCACACTGGTTCACCAGCCGTGGTGCTGTGCGGGGTCCTGGTTCACCAGCTGTGGTGCTGTGCGGGGTCCTGGTTCACCAGCCGTGGTCCTGTGCGGGGTCCTGGTTCACCAGCTGTGGTGCTGTGCAAGGTCCCTGTTGGATGTCGGCAGAGGGGGCCTGGCTGGACAGGGTCAGAATGGAGAAGGATGCTTTCCTCCATGCTCTAATGCCTGTGGTACAGTCCCTGCCTCTGTTATTTTGGAGGTCTCAGTTCAATATAGGAGTGTAATAATAGATATGCATTAAAAACAGTCCAGCTACTCAGGAGGCTGAGATCTGAGCATCACAGTTCAAAGCTAATCCGAGCAAGAAAGGCCATGAGATTCTTATCTCCAATAAACGACTCAGAAAAGGCCAGAAATTGGTGCTGTGGCGTAAGTGGTAAAGTGCTAACCTTGAGCACAAAGAGGCTTGGGTACTGCACCCATGCCCTGAGTTCAAACCCAGGACTGGCAACAAAACAAAACAAACCCCATTCCAACCTCGTGGAAGCATCTTGGACAGGGAAGTTTTCTGGTTCAGGAGCGGCAGCTCACTACTTGCTCTGCTTTGACATTCTTTGAGCAGTAGGGAAGAGTCTGGCGGTCACACGTAAGCTCACTAAGATGCATCAAATTTTAGAGCACAATGACATAATGCTCGCAGCTCCCTTGTCTATTCCCAGACAGCCCCACAGCCCTGACATGTGGTGCATTTTCCTTGCTGGCAGCAGACTTTTGTTCGTAATTATGCTGGGCTTGGAATGAGCTTTCCGTTCGTTTTCAGCAGAAGACCTGTTGTGCCACGAGCTCCCTCCCTAGAGAACGCCGTCAGCTCACTGAACAATGAGACGATTTCGGGGGGCAGTGGAAGAGAGCTGATCTTACCTTCCCAGAACCCTGGCACAGCTCTCTCCCGTCATTCATACAGTAGAGAGAATGTCTGTGAGGGGTCGGCCAGTCCCAGGTGCACCTGTCAGAACCCGCCCCATAGTCGGCCAGTCCCAGGTGCACCTGTCAGAACCCGCCCCATAGTCGGCCAGTCCCAGGTGCACCTGTCAGACCCCGCCCCATAGTCGGCCAGTCCCAGGTGCACCTGTCAGAACCCGCCCCATAGTCGGCCACCCAGGTGCACCTATCAATCAGACCCCGCCCCATAGTCGGCCAATCCCAGGTGCACCTATCAATCAGACCCCGCCCCATAGTCGGCCAATCCCAGGTGCACCTGTCAGAACCCGCCCCATAGTCGGCCAATCCCAGGTGCACCTATCAATCAGACCCCGCCCCATAGTCGGCCAATCCCAGGTGCACCTATCAATCAGACCCCGCCCCATAGTCGGCCAATCCCAGGTGCACCTGTCAGAACCCGCCCCATAGTCGGCCAATCCCAGGTGCACCTGTCAGAACCCGCCCCATGTCGCCGCCAGGAAGGGGCGGAGTTCTCAGCCCAGCGTGTAGCTAAGACGTGGGTGACCTTGGCCTTAGTCCCTTCATTTGTTCGATGGTGTTGGCAATACTTGGGTTTGAACTCAACGCTTCACGCTTACAGAGCATGAAGCCACACCTCAGCCCTTTCTTTCTGTAGTTAGTTATTTCCCTTACACCACCATCGTTTTGATCTCTGCTTCTCCAATAGCTGGATGCCAGGCATGGGGCCACCATGTCGGGTCTACCCGTACCTTGTTTCATTTCATGAAAAGGATTAGTGTTTCTTTAAAAATGACATAGAACTTCTACTTCCAGATATAATGGAAGAAGCCCAACCCTCCCTCGCTGGGAAAATAAATAATTTTAGGCATTCTGCAAGAACAAATAACAAGATCACATCTCAAAGAAATTGGCTAGCAACCCAAACGTAAAACTTGGGGTGCCGCGGTGGGGGGGGGTAAGGGACAGGAGCCTTCTCGGCCACCCCGACCTCCCTGAGATCCACCCTTTGTGAGGAAAATGTGGCGTGCACCAAGACACAGACAAAGCATGAATTGGAGTTTGGGAGATGTCCAAACCCCCAGGAGATTGGATGGCGGGTGCACAGGGCTCCCGCCGCCCCACCCCGCCTGCTCTGGTCCAGACCCAGACTCTGTGTGAGCTAGCATGGCTGCCCCTGCCTGGGACAGGACTGCGTAGAAATGGAGAGCGCGGTGTGGGGTAGTGTATCTGGCCCCCTTGGCGAGTTACTTCGTTGGAGGCTGATTCATTCTTCTGGGTGACATTCTTGTGATTTGAATAACTCATGGAGAGCATGAACCCGTGGTAGGAACCCGGATACCTTCCCAACAAGTCCTTTAAAAATCACAAAGACTTTTAATTATTTAAATGTCCCTCTCGTTCCGACACAGCCACCCGAGCATTCTTACACTCAGGCCGATGCATGGTTTTAGTTTCCAAGGACTTTTTCTTTCTGTTATCAATTAAGATTGTGGCTTTATCACCCCTATATTTTTATCATCTTGGAAAGAGAAAATTTGGTCTCAATGATGATGGACACAATCTGTTCATCCTCATGGGGGAGAGCGGTGGCATTTGGGAACCTAGGGAAGGTTTTCTTAACCCTTTCCTTTGTTGTTGGTGGTGGTGGTGGTGGTCTGCTGGTTGAATGATGGTCCTGAGGTCTACTGCAGTGTGAAAGCCCAGGTGGCCACCAGGAGTGAGCAGCGCCAGCCCTGAGGAGGGGTAAAGACAACACAATCACGAATGTCTCAGAACGTAAAGGGAGACGGTGGGCCTTCCCCCCTTGCTTGGCGGGCTGCAGTGAACTGGATCTGAGAGTCGACGGTTTAAACCGTAACAATAGTGTAAAGACCGCACGGTCAGCGTCCGTGTGCTGCCGCCGAGGACAAAGGAACGGACGTGGGCCGCACGCTGTGTGTCTCCCGTGGCAGGCCGCACCGTGGGCCGTGGGCTGTGTGTCTCCCGTGGCGGGCTGCACCGTGGGCCGCGCGCTGTGCGTCTCCCGTGGTGGGCTGCACCGTGGCCGTGGGCTGTGTGTCTCCCGTGGCGGGCCACACCGTGGGCCGTGAGCTGTGTGTCTCCCATGGCGGGTCGCACCGTGGGCCGTGTGCTGTGTGTCTCCCGTGGCGGGCTGCACCGTGGGCCGCGCGCTGTGCGTCTCCCGTGGTGGGCTGCCCCGTGGCCGTGGGCTGTGTGTCTCCCGTGGCGGGCCGCACCGTGGGCCATGTGCTGTGTGTCTCCCGTGGCTGGCCGCACCGTGGGCCGTGGGCTGTGTGTCTCCCATGGCGGGCCGCACCGGGTCTGCCTGGCGGGCCGCACCGGGTCTGCGTGGCAGGCAGGCCTCCCGGGGCTCCGCGGTGTGGAGAGGGTCTCTGCGGAGGGGAGCCCTGCAGAAGCGCTGTGCGGCTCACTGCAGCCGGGGCTCGGGTGTGCAGGGTTCCCTCGCGCAGGCCTCCTGACCTTTGGCCTTTACACCCTAGCACTGGGCATCACTGCCCAGTCACCCACAACGTGATTTCCACTGGCTTGGTTTCTGGATATTTAAAAAATAAAAGCAGAAAGCTACCTCTTCCCTCTCCGCTCTCTGCAGTTATGTTTAACAAGACCAGGGGATGCAAATAATAGTAATAATAACAATGCGATGGGTAGAGTCAAGACGTTTTAATTTATAGGAGCAGTGGCCCTTTGCAGGACTCAGAGGGTGCGTGCTCATTAGAAATGCCTCGGCACCGTGCGGGGGATTAAAAGCGAGGTTTCCATACTGGGTGCCAACGGGCACAGAGGGCGGAGGGCGGGCTGGGGGCGCACGGTGGCCAGACAGACCGTTCAATTGGTTTTAAACACTTTTCCATATGAAGGAAGTGTCCCCGCCAAGCGCCGGGAGCGGAGAGCTCGGCTTCCAGCGCAGGCAGCTGCCGAGGGCCTCCCGGGGTCAGGGGTGAGGCCAGGGCGCCCGGCCCGTCTGGCTCCACTTCCTCACAGACTCGGGGAGCTTGGCACGGACGCAGCCGCAAGGCGAAGGGCCGCAGAGACGCAGCGCACACGCGCACACAGCCTCTGACGAGCTTTTTCCATAGAACAAACCCAACCAGAAACATATTACAAAAATAGAACGACGCTGGCTCCCATCTGCGCTCACCGCGCCGCCATAAAGGGTTTCCTGTGCTAAGGGGGAGCAACATCCCAGAGCCGTCTTCCCGCCGCCGCTTCCTCTGCTGACCCCCCCTCGCCCCCCAGGTCTCCGCGGACACAAAGACCCCATTGAAAGGCAGCCGTATGGACCAGGGGTGTCTCCCCACTGGCTTCCTCCCCTGGAACCTTCTAGTAAGGACCCTGTGGCTGCTAGGATACCCCAAAATCCTAGAAGGATTTCCTCTTGGTGGTCAGACCCCAATGCCCTGTCTAACCCTGGAGAGGAAGTTGCTGTGTCAGCCTGGGGTCCCCCGGCCCCCCAATGGGATGTGCAGCCTCAGGAGTGTTCCAAACACTTGAAAACCGGGTCCCGGCCCCACGTTATCTACTGGGTGCGGAGAGTGCATTCGGCTGGCTGGTGTGAGGAGCCGAGGCTCGGAGCCAGTCAGCCTCGGACCGCTGGATGGAGACTGGAAATGGGTTATGCAAACTCTGTCGCTTCACTGGAAAAACGGCACCACGGCCCGCTTGTTTGTGAAGAGGACCGGACAGCGCGGGAGCCTGCGTGCACTCAGTAAATCAGAGCCAGCCGCCTCCATCTGACCTGACTCCGATATGATCAGAGAAGATGGTAAATAATGGCCTGGACCGGTGGCCAACAGTTTCTTCCAGGATACAGTTCTGCAGAATACCTTTCCTCCAACACTGCGCCACCACCCCAAGCTGTCTTCACGCTCCTGATGTGGGCATAGGAGGCTGACTCCCAGCTGAGGAGGCTCTGCCCTGGGGCCGGGGAGCCCCTGGGGGAGAGGAGCAGCGGCCTCCACACACGGCCTCCACACACGGCCTCCACACGCAGCCTCCACACACGGCCTCCACACACGGCCTCCACACACAGCCTCCACACGCAGCCTCCACACGCGGCCTCCACACGCGGCCTCCACACGCAGCCTCCACATGCGGCCTCCACACGCGGCCTCCACATGCAGCCTCCACACACAGCCTCCACACACGGCCTCCACACACGGCCTCCACACACAGCCTCCACATGTGGCCTCCACACATAGCCTCCACACACGGCCTCCCCACGCAGCCTCCACACACGGCCTCCACACACAGCCTCCACACGCGGCCTCCACACACGGCCTCCACACACAGCCTCCACACGCGGCCTCCACACATGGCCTCCACACGCGGCCTCCACACGCGGCCTCCACACGCGGCCTCCACACATAGCCTCCACACACGGCCTCCCCACGCAGCCTCCACACACGGCCTCCACACACAGCCTCCACACGCGGCCTCCACACACGGCCTCCACACACAGCCTCCACACGCGGCCTCCACACACGGCCTCCACACACGGCCTCCACACGCAGCCTCCACACACGGCCTCCACACCCAGCCTCCACACGCAGCCTCCACACACGGCCTCTGCCCAGAGCACTCCACCAGGAG
>NW_012267231.1:524214-528683 GCF_000151885.1 Dipodomys ordii | reverse complement strand
GCCCGGCCGCCGAGCTGGGGCTGGACTGGTCCTGTCAGGGTTCCGCTGGCTTTCTCCTCCTTATCCTTCTCCAGACCCAAGCCCGCCCCTCTACCCCCCAACCGGATGGACTGCACCGCGTCGAGGCCCTGCCTCCGGGCCGCCCTCGGCAGCCACAGCCCCCCAGTGACGGGGCCTCCTGCTCAGAGCCCCTGGGCGGCTGTTGGGGTCCTGCCTGGGGGGGTCCCTCTCCCACCTGACCCCAGCGCTGAGGAGTCCCGAGCTCTCCACGCCGCCGGCTCCCCTGCCTCTGGAAAGGCCGCTGTCCTGTGACACTGCCAGGCAGCGCATCCCCGAAGTCTTCCTGCGTTTTCGCAGGGTTGTTTTCAGATCGGGGCTCGTGCTTGCCTGGGCCAGGCTTGGGTTGGCTCCGGCAGCTGTGCGCTGTGCAGCCCTCAGCAGCCTTTGGTCATCTCTGTCCGGTTATCCTGTGACATAGCGACTGTGGTGACTGGTATCCATCTCTCCTCATGGTGGATTTATCAGCGTCCAACCCTGGGTCTGTCTGTGGGTTGGCTCATGAATGAATGAATGAATGAATGAATGAATGAATGAATGAAGACGCCCATGCCATCCCTATCTCCCCGCTCTCTCCGGGTGGAGGAGGCTGGTCAGTATTTACTCTTTGCTCTTCCTCCATCCCGAGCATTTAGAAACCAACCCTGGAAGGCTGTGGAGGAGGCCTGGCTCCCCGCACGCCCTCCGGCGCCGCGCCACGTGACACGGGCTCTTCATGGAACGAGGGAGGGGCTTCCCCTTCACTCCTCAGCTGGGTAACCTCACCATCGCCATGTGCTTTGTTTCCCTCAGACTCTTGAGGCTCTCTGTGTCGTCCTTCACACCCGTTCATTTCCCGTCCCCAGCCCTGTGTTCTAATCCACAAGCCCTTCTCTCTCCCCGGTGACTGGCGCTTTGTCGTCCGTGTGGAATCCCAAGGCTGCTGTGGGTCCTGTGGGTGAACATCTGCAGCTGGTTCCAGGCCGGGGTGGCCAGGAGCTCTGGAACGTCTGACGAGCGCTTCTGTCAGGGCTCTCAGGCCGGTGAGCTCCAGCACCGTCTCCAGCGCCGTCGCCAGCTCCAGCGCCGTCTCCAGTGCCAGCTCCAGCGCCAGCTCCAAGCGAACCGCGGCCCCCACGTGGCGATGGCGCGCCCGCAGGCTGTCCTGGCTTCCCGCGTTCTCGCTCCTCTGCAGGAGCAAGCTCTCAGACCCCTCTGGCTCTCCAGTGTTCTGTCACGGTTGTTTTCGTGGCGATCCCGTCTCTCAGGGAGTCACAGTGACTCCGTCCACTCCCCCCCGCCACGTCCGTCTCCCTCCGGACTCTGTCCCGTGGGTCAGGTTCAGATGCGTCAACCGTTTTCAGTTGTGCTTTGCTGACACAGAATGTTTTCCTGTTCTGTTCCTTGAAGGCTGTTCCTAACACGATGGTGACAACCCCTGGCCATCTAGGACCACTGTTTTCCTCTCCTTCTGTCTGCCTTCCCTTCTTCACGCTGGCGATCCTCGTGAAGGGGAGCACAGGCCAGAATCCGCGAGGCGTCCTGCCATGGGCCGGGCGAGGGCGGGCCTCCTCCGAGCGGCCTGGGCAGGTTGGCCCTGCTCCCGGCTGACCCATCTCCACGCGGTGTCTGAGCCTGGCTCGGCTCGGGTTTCAGATTCCTCCTGCACCATCCCTCCAGTTCTGCTCTCAGGTTTGCTCCTAGTTAATTCTTGACCCGTAAGCCTGCTCCTTTCTCTCCGGTCCCTTTCCTTCACCCCAAACAGGCTGGGGTGCCAGCTCCTCAGTCACGCTCTTGGCCCCAGCAGCCGGCCCCCACTCCACCCTTGTGGTTGTCCACCCTGGTGTGGACGGAGAGTCTCTTCCGAGAGATCCATGTCCCTAGCATTGCACCCGCGCTTCCCTGCTCCTCCTCCACCCCCATCCGATGCTTGATGGTTTGGGGTTTTTTTTAGCATTACCGATGGTTTGGGGCAAGGTAGGTTGGGCCTGTCTTGTTTTTGTGTTTCCCGCACTGCCAGATCTAGTTGCTCTGACAAGGGCTGACACGTTGCCTTTCCTGGTCCTCTCTGGACATTCTCCAACCTGTGGGCACTATGCCTGTATTCATGGCACCAAGCTCCAATCTCGGACACAGGATCAAGCTCTGGGTGGTCACCTTGGAATGCCACCGTGGACACGGGGACATTTGCAGTTGGGTGTGCAGCTCTCCACTCAGGGAAAGTTCCTGGGGGAAATGAAGTATTTCTCATCCCCTGGGTTATGAACCGAATCCACACAGGCCTAGGGTTTCTGTTGACTATCTTGTCATGAAACATCGAGTCTGTATAGAGTAAGAAAAGTTGAAGCCAAGGAAAGGAAAGCAGACATAAGAGAAGTTACCAAAAAAAATGGACGGCCACGTTTGAGCTCCAGAGTCCAGCTTTGCGAAGCCCATTTGCCCTTGGGGACCCCCAGTAATGGGAGCCAAGGGGGTCTCCGGAGTTCTCCGGAGTTCTCCAGAGCGATCATCACGACGTCCCACGGCGTGACTCTCGATAACGGATGCGCTTTACGTCCAGTTTGCACGCGACAGAGGCTGCGCTGGCGCTTCATAATTAAATTTCACAAATGAAATCAAGAATTTTCAAGCATTTTCGTTAGGCTGATCATCTTCAAAAGTATTTTCCTGAGCTATTTAATGATTCTTTTCTCTATGACTGAATCTTCTTTAAATCCTGGCCATGAGTGTTTAAAAAATAATCATGTTATTTACTCAAAATTAGTGAACATTACGCATCAGGGTTAAATGTAGCCCCCTCCCAAGAAATACCGCACATACACATGATGTTTTAAAAACCTTTTAGACATGGATGAGTTCAATCAGGTGAACGTTAGTGAGACTGAGAATTTGGTCACTGGCAGAGTGGAAAAGAGTTCCTCCCGAGGGAACCACGGAAGTGGCCTCCGTCATTCTGCAGATCTTGCTGTGTTGAGTATTGGCGCCAACGTGACCCGATGCCAGAGCCCGCTTTCCTCCCGGCTTTGCTGGGCACGTGTCCTAGGCGGGGTTGAGCACTGTCAGTCATTATAGCCCCGTTTTGTGGCGTTGGAGTAGACATTTTCACTAGAGTAGAGTTATAGGCAGTTGCCCAGTGTTATACTCAAAGAAGAATAAAGGCGATGAGGAGAAAGGGAAGAGAAAGAGAATGAGGAAGAGAAAGAAAAGGGAACAGAAATAATTGTCTGAATTTTAGAAGACAAGGCTGGTCACTGAACGTATCGGCACAGCTTTCTGTCTTAAACTTCAAATGATATAATCAAAGCTCCTATGAGCAATCTTGCCAAAATTATAACAGCCCAGTTTACGTGATGGATCATCGCACCTCCCTTCCCATGATCCTAGACCTGCGTTCAAAAAATAGGTCTTTCAGCAGTTCGGATAAAATCGTTTTCTCTCTCTCTCTCCTCTTATTCTACTTTTTGGAGGCAATTATTTATATGTTAGTCATTTGTGCTTCCTCACATGACGTGCCATCATTGGCAGCGCACCGAAGACGCGGGAATTCTCTTCTTGTCTGCAGCGTTATGGCTGCCTATAATAAGAAACACATGTGTGGATTTTTTTTAAAACTATGTCTAGACTTGGGATTTTTCCCAGGAGAGTTTCCAGGTGTTTATCTAAGCACAGCAGGCCAAATTTCTCCCTGTTAGAGGCTGGGAAACAGAAACGGCATAACAAATGCATCAGTGTGACCGGACAGCCTTGTCATTCTAAAACGAACTTGGAAACTGGAGACCTGTGAATGAAATCAGTACACTGGGACTCTGGGGTTGGGTTTAATGTGGATTTCTGTTTGTTAATCTGTTGGTCTCTCTTCTCCGTTCATGCTCGGCTCCTCCTTGTCTCTTAATAATTGAAAGGTTTCCCGTCTGACATAGTGCAAATGTCCACAGGATACCTGTGGCCCCGAGTCAATACTGTAATTGCCCTAATTCAGTGCTGAACTCAAGTTCACAATACTCAGAACCTGATTCAGGAAAAAACAAAACAAATAGTTCCCATCCCAATTCATTGTAAGAAAACAGTTTATTCTTAATTTTCTCTTTTCCTCCTTGGGTGATGAGCTCCCCAGGATTCTGTGGCATGGCTGCAGCCTTTCACCCCGACCTCCCCTCGGCACTGAGCTTTGTGTCTGGGGGTCGGAGCCGGCCTTCCTGCAGCTTGCTTCACGTTGGGCTGTCCCGGGAGTGAGGAGGGCCACCTGTCCCCACACGTGCGCAGGCTGAGCACACAGCTGCCTGACTCGGGCTCCGTGGGCGTCCACTCTCGCTGCTGCCCGACCCGGGCTCCGTGGGCGTCCGCTCTCGCTGCTGCCCGACCCGGGCTCCGTGGGCGTCCGCTCTCGCTGCTGCCCGACCCGGGCTCCGTGGGCGTCCGCTCTCGCTGCTGCC
>NW_012267231.1:518784-522656 GCF_000151885.1 Dipodomys ordii | reverse complement strand
GCCCCAGCCCCGTGCCCCGAGGGCAGGCCCCGGCTCGGCCGGCCCCAGCCCTGCTCCTCGGAGCCTGGCATGCTCCGAGGTCCTGCGGCCCTGCTGTAGACAGCATGGGTGTGAGTGGACCGATGCTTCTCTCACAGCACACAGGCTCTTGCTCGCCTCTTTGTTCAAGACACCAAGAACCTGTAACAACCCGGAATCGGGGTATCAACTGACAACCCGAGCTGGCCGCGAAGGCTGCGAAGGCTGCGGTTTGGCTCAGTGGCCCACAGGAGCGGTCTGTCGGTGCGGCCGGGGCAGAGGGGAGAATCCCGCTCTCCCCAAAGTCCAATGTCCTCTACTTGTCACTGAGGCCTTCCCAGCTAATACTGCGTTAAGATCCCAGCAGTGCAGAGCTGTAGGAAAGCTGCATCTCTGGCAGCAGCTGTTGGGCTGGGGAGGGGGTGATAAACAGACTTGTGTTCTCCTGTACGATGAAAGGTTAAATTCCAAATGCAATCTGGGGAGCAAATGTTAAATGCGGGGCTCTGCCAGCTGCAGGAGTGCCAAGAGCACTGATGGGGGCACCTGACCTGGGCTTTGCTGTCCCACACACGTCCACGATCGGAGCCGGGGGAGCACCCACCTCGTGTACACAAGCCGGACAGCACACGTGGGCCCGGCTGCCACGTACAATGTTCTGGAAGATTCCCATCATTGCTAGAGTGGGCACGGAGCCAGGGCAGTCACCGCGGGGGCCGGGCGGCCCCGGCGCGCCTGCCCGGCACAGCCTCCAGCCTCCAGCCCTTCCTCCCCTCCTCTCCTGACCAGGCCGTCCTCAGCATCTCCTCTGGCGCTGGAGCCCTTGCCTGGCTGCATTCGGGCTGGAGCACCATCACCAGGCAGGCCTGGACCTGAGCTCATTCCTCCCTGTGGAGTGCCCCTCAGCTCACGGACACACTTGTGGAGGTGCGCCGTGCACGCTGCCTCGCTCTTCCCTGTCTGCACCTGAGTCTAAAGCTCTTAGCAAGTTTAGAGAACAGCTTTGGGAAAACAAAGTAAATGCGGGTAGACCAAAAGGTGGGGAAGGGGTTATGCGTGAGCTATCGAATGCTACTGACATAAAAGCATCAGCAGTGAAAACCGTCGCGTGCTGCAAATAAGCAAGTGTCCATGCATACGGTGCACGCCATTAGAAAAAGAAAGACCACTAACAAATCATGCGGAATGATTAAAGCTTGATTAACTTCATATTGCAAAGCATACACGATAAATTCCAAATCAATAAAGAGCTAAATTATAGAAATTAAATTATGGACACTAAACAAAGCAAATTTTTTTTAACTCCTCCAAAAGCCAGATTCGCTACCAGGTTTCCAGAAGTGATAGCAGTCATAAAATTAAGGCTTGATGAACTACACTTAGAAAACGAATGTCCTTTCCAGTAATAGAAGCTGAAAGAGAAGTAAAACAACGGAACGTAAAATTAATTACAGCAACAAACATGGCGACGAGGAAATTGATATACATAGAAACCCAATTGTTCATTTGCTGTATGAGAAAGTTCATCTTTTACTTGCAAACTTGAGTGTGTGTGTGTGTGTGTGTGCATGCGCATGCACATGGTATGCAGATGACACTGGTAACGTGTTCCCTGTGTGTGTGCGCACACGCATGCACACGGTATGCAGATGACACTGGTAACGTGTTCCCTGAGTGTGTGTGCGCACACGCATGCACACAGTATGCAGATGACACTGGTAACGTGTTCCCTGTGTGTGTGTGCACGCGCATGCACACGGTATGCAGATGACACTGGTAACGTGTTCCCTGTGTGTGTGCACGCATGCGCATGCACATAGTACGCAGATGACACTGGTAACGTGTTCCCTGTGTGTGTGCGCACGCACATGCACATGGTACGCAGTGTTCCCTGTGTGTGTGCATGCACGCGCATGCACACGGTACGCAGATGACACTGGTAACAACGTGTTCCCGGTGTCGCTGGATGTGAGGATGCCAGTACAGCCCTGGCACTCTCCGTGGGGCGCGCCGGCTGCCGTGTGCACGCACAAACTCCAGAGTGCTCGCCCTCGCTCTGTTGCTGTAGCGCGCGCCCTAGCTGAGCCGTCCTGCGCACCACACAGCTCTGCCCACTGCCTCACGTGCCGTTAAACCACAACCCAGCCTTCTCCGGATGGATGGAAATTCACGTTCTCACACCAGAGGACTGTTTCTGTCAGAAAAGGTTGGATTTGATTTGTTGAACAAGGCCCATGGGCAGGCCCGGGACGCGGCGCTGGTATTTGCTCTCTCATCTATCATTCGACAAATGTTTACCGGACAGAACGCACAAAACTACCCTTGTGAGGCGATTCTACAGCAGGACTGACAGGAGATGCGGAACGGGATGAACGAACATGCGGAACGGGGTGAACGTGCGGGACGGGGTGAACGTGCAGGATGGGGTGAACGTGCGGGACGGGGTGAACATGCGGGACGGGGTGAACGTGCGGGACGGGGTGAACGTGCAGGATGGGGTGAACGTGCGGGACGGGGTGAATGTGCGGGACGGGGTGAACTGCGGAACAGGGTGAACGTGCGGGACGGGGTGAACGTGTGGGACGGGGTGAACTGCGGAACGGGGTGAACGTGCGGGACAGGGTGAACGTGCGGGACGGGGTGAACGTGCGGGACGGGGTGAACGGATGAGAGACACTCTCCCTCCATATTGGATGGGACTGGGTACAGAAGGGAAACTGAGGCAGGGATGGGCAGGAGGGTCGACGCTTTGTGAGAGGAGGCCCCCACGGCTTGCCTCTTCCTTGGACCAGTGATTCTGAGGTCAACTTTCCGCGTCTCAAGCCTCGAGACACCACTGGTGTCTGAGCTCTGTGCCCCAGCACGGAACTTGGCATCTCTGAGAAGAACACGGCTGCTGGGCCAGGGTAAGCAAACCAAACGGGCCAAACGTGAGTTTGCCGAATTCGGGTGTGACACAGAATCTTCCCTAGAAGCTGCGGTGTTTGGTTGAAAGTGGAGCGGCTGAGTGAGGGACGGGAGAAGGAGCTGTGGTCAGGGTGCAGAGCCACAAGGAGATCCCAGGGTTTGAGGAGCCGCGCAGGACCCCCCCCCCCGACGCCTGCGGCGGCAGCCCAGGCCCTGCCTGAGCTCAGCTCCCCAGGGCCAGCTCGAGCGAACCCAGGACGGGGCCACCCACTTAGGCCCTGTCTGGCCCTGTCTCTCCTGGGAGAGGAGCCGGGCTTCGCTGGGGGAGACGTGGGGAAGGACAGGCGTGGCTGAGCCTGGCCCTGGCCCAGGCCTTCCCTCGGTCCACACGCTTGGCCTAACGGCGGGCGGCGTAGAGGGACGGGCTCCAGGGAGTGTGCCCAGGAGGCCTGTCCCCAGGGGACCCTCCCCAGCGTCCAGGCTCAGGCCCGCACAGCTGTGCAGCCACGTGCCCTCAGCGTGTCCACGACGGGCCACGGAGTTGAGGAGAGCTGCTTTGTTTCTCTGTGGGGACCGAGCGTACTCAGCTGTGATTACCCCATCTTGTAACGTCCCCTGAGCCTCCGGAACGACCTGATTTCCCCACACGGAGGCCCGAGAGGGGCGGAGGAGATGGAGGACGCAAGGCTGCGTTTTCCGCGCAGGCTACCTCTGTGGTGGTTCTTGTCACGCCAATAACCGGCCAGTGCTGCTCGCAAGGCGCGCCGTGACCGCAGCTCCACAGGTTTGTCTTCAGGCCAGGGACCGTGTGATTCTAGCTTTGCCTAGCCAGACAAGTGCAGCGAAGTCTGCTGGCGTTGTCAGGTATCCCCGGCCCAGCCGCCACCCCGGGGCCCCGATCCCACCCCGGGGCCCCGATCCCACCCCGGGGCCCCGATCCCACCCCG
>NW_012267231.1:509822-515690 GCF_000151885.1 Dipodomys ordii | reverse complement strand
TGTGTGAGTGTGAGTGAGTGTGTGTGTGAGTGTGTGTGTGTGTGAGTGTGTGTGTGTGTGAGTGTGTGTGTGTGAGTGTGTCGGTCCTGGTGTGAGACGCAGAGCCAGGCGCCAGGTGACAGCCGGAGAGCCCCCGTCATTTTCCATCCAGACGTCGGGTGGGGAGCTGTGGCTCCCCCTGCTGGCCGGAAGCCGCCCTCTGCCGGTGCCTGGAGCTGCGGCTGCTCGTGCACACGCTGCCCCCTAGTGGGGGGTCACAAGAATGCACGGGGGAGTCTCAACCCTCTCTCCTGTTGGAAGGAAGGGGAAGTGATGGTCCTCAGAAAGAACATAGTCCATCTGCTTCCACAGACGCGTGCACAGAGCATCCTGCAGGTGCGTGCATAGTGTGTTCAGAAGGCCCGGGCATAGTGCCCTCCGCAGACACGTGCATAGGTGTTCTGCAGACGCGTGCATAGGTGTTCTGCAGACATTACTGAGGTTAGGGGTAGCCTCTCCCTGCTGACCATGAATTCTGTTCCTCTTCTCCACCCCCCCCCCACAGAAACCTCTGAATGACTGGGATAGACAGTTGAAGGATGGTTACAAAACTTGATTACAAAACCCTGGTTAAGAACCATGATTTCCTTTTCTTTTGCAAGTCAGGCATCTGAGCCCTGGAGGACTTGGGGCTGGTTCTTGGGCTGCAGCCGTGGTGGTGACTCCTGGATGTACTGTTTGCGCTGCGCTTTATGGGTTCTTAGTGTTGGAGTCATACATTGTTTTTCCTGGTTTTAATGTTTTAAGTTTTGGGGGTTCCACGGTCCTTTTTACCTCTCTTTTATTGTCACGTGAAGTTTTCCTCTCGATGTGCCTCACTCAGAGAGGCGGAGAGAGGACCCCAGCCTTGGCTCCAAAAATCAGAAGCTTCTCCGGAGGGTGGGGCTTCCGTGGATTGCCACCAAATGCGAAATCAGTGTCAACCATCGGACAAAAAGGAGTGCACATCTCCCTCACAGGAAAACAGAGTCTTCCCTCAAACCCCCTCCACTCACAGGCTGGGGCTCATCACTCTCCGTTCCACGCAGCTCAAAGGACGGCTTTCTTGTCCTTCTGGCAATTGAAAAGTCCTTGGGAAAACCCCTGACTTTCTTCATCTTATCAGCCTGTCTCTGTCTGTCTGTCTGTCTCTGTCTCTGTCTTTGTCATTTCTATTTCTTTTCCTCTCTTGCTCTTTTCTCTTATTACCTCCAGTAATGTGTTTCCACTCGAATCACTGACAGAACTTAAAGCAAACAGTAACTGGACAAGACAATTTTTTAAATACCATCCACCAAAAGAGGAAACAGGGAACAGTGGCGCGTCGTCCTGAGCTGGCGAAGGGCCTGGGTGCCTTAAATACAGAAAGCCAAGACGCAGGGGGAAACTCCAGCCGAGGAGCCGCATGTGAGCTGCTGGGAGGAGGGAGAGCATGCTGTAAGGGTATTCCATCAACACAATGCGAGATGCCCCCAACATGTTCTTCTCCATGTCCTCTGTCTCTAGCGCACAGACAGACACCATCGACACCTTGGTCCCCATCCTGGAGTTTCTGTGGAGACCTCGGCGTGTGCACATGTTAACGCACATCCACGGCGCCTCCCCGTCTCCCGTGGAAGTTCCCTGCAAGTGGGATCCACCCCGCTGGTGACACGGGCTCAGAGCCGGGGCGTCCGGCCTGGGGCCGCCGAGAGCCACCGCGGCAGAGCGTGCTCAAGAAACGGACAGAGGTGAAACCTTCTGCGACACAGAGCGACTATCTCAGAACCTGTCTATAGTCTGTGTGTCTGTGCCCATGGATGTGACATAGATGCACGTGTACATGTGTAGACACATGCTTGAGCACAAAGGGATGAATTCAACGCCATCACTTTCAAATGCTCCTTGGAAATCCTCTCCACGTATCCCCAATGTCCGTCTTTCCGCTCTGACCCTTCAGATGGCTAGTTACAATTGCCATTCGTGCAAAAATACTGGGGGACACCGACGCCTCCTTCTGGTCGCAGCGGTGGTACGCAGCCACAGTGCATTTATCAGAAAGAGGTGACCCTGGGTGGAGTTGGTCGGTACGTCAGTCAGTCTGTGAGTGTTGCTGAGTAGGAAAAAAACAAAAGGGAAATAATGAAGAGTAATGGTCCAGGCGGTTGCTCACTCTTGTAGCTTTGGGGCCACGTTTTTAGGTCAGGACTGTGGAGATGCACTGGAGCATTACAGGAAGAAAGAAACCAAGAAACCTCTCGGGCTTGGGAAGGGAGGAAGCTCCGTCCGTCAGCACCACAGACGTCCTCATGATTGAAACACATCTGCACATTTGCGACCACTGAGATGTCTAGCAAACATGGCAGAAACGGACACTGGAAATGCAGCCCCGGAAAGGAACACAAAGAGCTGTATCTAGGTTAGCAGTGATCTCATTTTCCGCAGAGAAAGCCAGAGCCGCGGATAGCTCATGCTCGGCCTTCGTCTCCGTTCTCCGGGTGTTGATTCAAGCATCTCTGGAAGTTATTTCAAGAACCATTTTCACACATCTCACCGATTGTGTTTCTTTTTTTAAACCTTCTGGAAACAAAACTCAAGCTGTCGCTGCAGCCCTGGATATAAGCAGAGATCTGGAAAGTCCCACGGTGTTGAAGTTGTCTTCTTTCCTGTCTTCCTGGCGGTGGAGCCCCGTGACTGCAGGGCTTGCCCCAAGCCAGCTGAGTCCGGCCGCTGGGAGGCACGCAGCAACGTGGTAGACCCGGTGCTTCACGCCAGCACATTTTAGTTCATTATTCTAAGCCCTTGTGGAAGAGCTTTTACTTCTCATGCAAATATTTCATTTAATCTTCACCACAAGCTGTATGGGGGCTGGGAGGGTCTTATTCTCCTGTGTTACAAATAAGATTGGAGGTCCAGGTGAGCATGCTGACGGTAGAATCTGGTACCCAGCCCGCTGACCTGAGCCCAAAACTCAGACGTAGACCCTTTTCCCACTTTCCTATAACAGGACTCGCACAGAGGAGAGTGGCTGGTGCAGATCCTCAGGAAGGGATCTGCAGCCACCGAGGATGCACAGCTTCCCACCTTCCGACGGGGGTCAGGCAGCGCAGGGTAAGTACTGGACGACCCCTGGGGTTCGAGTTCTCCGTCTGGTGTGACCCAGGGTCCTGGCAGGTGCTCAGCCAGCTCACAGTCTGAGTAACATGTGCCACACCTCCGGTAAAAATGCAATGTGAGGTCAACACACACCGGCCACTTTTAAGTAGCCGTACGACAGTGCTCGTTCTCTAAAAAAATTAAGGCACCAGTGGCTCACATGCATAATCCTAGCTATCCGAAAAGACTGAGACCCAGAGGATCATAGTTCAAGACCAGCCAGCAAAGGCCACTCGACTCCATCTCCAAAACAATTCACAAAAAGTTGGGCTAGAAGTCTGACGCAAGTGGTAGTGTACCCTCTGAGCAACCAAGGAGGCTGGGGAGGAAATGCAGGGCCCCGAATCCACACCCCTGTAGCAGGGTGACGGCACGGGTGACTGGGTGTGCGAATCTCCCTCCCCGATGGGGCTTCCGTCCTGGTCATGTGACTCCACGCCATGCAATCGGCCCGGCAAGCAGGGACTTCCCCAGAGCTGGTGGAGGAAGAGTGGACTGCTGTTATCAACATGGATAAACCTTCACATTACACAACTAAGACCCACGCAGAATAGAACACCGCACCTGCAGCCACAAAACTGGCAGGGCCCCTGAACATAAGAAGGTGTAGTCTGACTGGAAGGTTGCACATTTTTCCTGAAGATTACCGATGTTTAATTTCATGTATTAAGTCCTTCTCTGAGAAATGAGGAAATCGCCCTGGTTTTACCTGGGCGTATGGGGGAAGGACAGAAGGTGTCTGTGGAGGGCAAAGCGGTGGGCGGCTTGTGTAGTCACACACGCTTGCTGTCCGGTTCAGGTAGAGGGAAAAGTCTTCGGGCAAAGGGAATGTATCCCATTTTAATTTGATTTCCAGGCTTACTTACATTTGCTTAAACTGAACACGTGTAATCTCACAAGGACTGTGTTGGTGATGAACTGAAGCTTTTCTTTCCTGGGTATTGAATGGCCGCCCTGACCCAGGGACGTGAACATCCCTGGGGACTTCCTTGGATCATAGATGAAGATCAACTGGAGAGAAACTACTTGGGAAAAAATAGTGGACCGTGTAAATAGAAAAACTATGATCCGATACGAGCAATAAAACCTTGAGTGCTCCACCTGTTGGTTTTTCCGGGTCTCAGGTTCCTAGATCGACCAGGGCAAACAGTTCCAGTGTTCTCTTCAGAACATGAGCAAGAGAAAGAAAATCAGACCTGGTCACAGAACACGTCCACCGAGTTGTTCTGCGCCACGCCACGGTGGACCCGACGTCCAGAGTGCGAAGGTAAACTCAGCTGGAGTCGCTCTGCGGAGTGTGGCTTTCAAAGCCAGGGGGCACGTGGGCCTGCTGCTGCACCCGCAGCACCGTGCTCCTGGTGACTCCCGGGCCCGCGGTGGACCGGGCGCGGCCCTCCGCAGACACCCCATCCTCACCGGCACCGGAGGAGCGTCGAACGTGGGAACATGGCTTTGCGGCTGCAGCTAAGGGGGCTGTTGATCAGGGGAGGTTGTCCCGGACAGCCCCGGTGACCTTGCGGGGTGAGGCAGCTGGAGGTGTGACCCAGAAGAACGGGGAGTGTGCAGACAGAGGCAAGAGGCTGTTTTGCGGCTTTGAAGCAGGATCACGGGACCCAGGCTAAGGAAGTCAGAGAATTCAGGCCCGAAGGTGGAGGGGGTCAGGGGGGACCTTCTGTCACCTGAGAGGGTCGGGGGGACCTTCTGTCACCTGAGAGGGTCGGGGGGACCTTCTGTCACCTGAGAGGGTCGGGGGGACCTTCTGTCACCTGAGAGGGTCAGGGGGACCTTCTGTCACCAGAGAGGGTCCGGGGGGAGCTTCTGTCACCAGAGAGGGTCCGGGGGACCTCTGCACTGGAGGCGTGAGCGAGTGTCTCGGCACAGTTGGCTGTCCAGGAGGCAATCCCTGTCCTGCTCAGTGTGATTTAGGAGGGGCGTGGTTCGTTTCCCTTCGGGCTCCGGCCTGGAAGGGCCTGGTTTCTGTGGTGGAACTGCAGGCAGCCACTAGGTGGAGACGTTGCCCTGGGCCTGGAAGGCGCTAGAGCTTCGGAATGGTTCCATCTTTTTATTCTTTGAATAGTTGTTATACAGCGGGTGCTTCTTTGCTTCCCATCCTGTGCGACCACGGGTGATGAATTATCAAGGAAGAACAGAGGCCAGCATAGGTGGCATTCCACCGAAGCATCAACACTGGCCGCCCTGGCCAGGAAGAGCCCGTGTGGAGCAGGCTGCGGGCTCGGGCATTATCACCGAGACTGCGGGGATCAGCACCGAATGAGCCGAGGCTCCGCAGCATCAAGGCTCTGTCCGGCCCACATCAGTTTCTAACTGAGCTCCAGGCTTAATTAAGCCATTATCTCCATCTTGGCCCCATCCCAGGGCTCCACCATCGCAGCCCATCTCCAGCCTGGTCACTGCCCATGTGGACAGGCCCTGCGGGCTGACCACGCGGGACCTGACTTTTCCCTCCACGCCTGCCCCCTTCCCGCTGTCCGCCTTGGTCGGTGGGTCCCTCCAGCCACAGCCGTGACCCAGCGAGCCGTCCAGCTCACCTAGCTGGCCACAGCGCTGGACGCTGGGGGACGGCAGAGGACACTGCGAGCAGCGTGAAGGCCGCTGCGGACAGACTGTTTCAGAATCCGCTTCAATCCTAAGATGGAGTTGGCTCAGGACGCAAAGAAGCCCTGGGAGGCTGGCTAGGCAGGAAGGTACCGCGGG
>NW_012267231.1:505146-508292 GCF_000151885.1 Dipodomys ordii | reverse complement strand
TCCTCCCCCTCCTCCTCCTCTTCCTCCTCTTCCTCCTGCCAGCTGAAGCCCTGCCCCTGCTCTCCTGGTACCTGCCAGGACTGCTCCAAGGGCAAGTCCCGTGTCACAGGCTTCCGTGGGGGTGGCTGAGGTTCCCATGATCCTTTTCTCTCCGTTTCACCACCTCCTGGCCATTGGCTGGCACCTAGAGCAAACTCTAAGCCTGTACTCCAGCTCTACGCGGGTGAGCCAGGGCAGCGTTCAAGCAGGTGGAGTTGAGAGTTAAACACAGGCGCACAGTACTGGAGTAAAATAACGAAATTATTAATTATTATTGGAAATACTGGAATTAACAAAGGCCTGTATCATCTAACAGTATACCATAATGTAAACTTTCCAAATGGCAGTATTCCGTTGTGATATAAAACACACACACACGTGCACACACGTGCACACACGCACACACGCACACACGCACGCACACACACACGCACACACGCGCGCACACACACACACACACGTGCACACACGCGCGCACACATGCACGCACACACACGCATGCACACACGCACGCACGCACAAGCACGCACACATGCACACTCGCACACACGCACACACATGCGCGCGCACACACGCACACATGTGCACACACACACGCACACACGCGCACACACATGCACGCACACACACAGACACACACAACCTTCTGTATCACATAGGCTGTGTCTGATTATCACAGTTTCCAAATTAGCAGAGTAGAGATTTAATAAGACCTTAACATAATCGGTGCCAGTTGGTTTTCCTTTGTTACTTCATGAAAGATAATCACTTCCTGCGGTCCAGCTGGGAGAGGAGCTCCATCGGCAGCCACAGGCCCCGGCCACGAGTCCAGCTGCAGCCCGCCTGCTAATCAGGTCTCTTCTTTTGTAAACTGACATTAACGTCCACTGGTTTTACCTAGACTGTAAGAACGGTGCACACTTGCAGGGCACCACAGGATAGTTCTGCACAAGTCAGGTTCGGGTCGGGCATGTCGCCCCACCAAACACCCGTCCTGCTGCACCGTGAAGCAGCTCCTCTGGCCAAAGGTTACTCCTCTGCGTTAGTTACCAACGGCCGCGCGGCAGTCTCCCCTCACAGTGCAGGGGTGGCTGGCCAAGGACAACACTGCTCTCCCGGTGAGCAGCACGCCTGGGAGCAGCCTCCGCACTTCTGCGGGGGGGGGGGGGCGTGCTTTGTGTAATGGATGATTTCATGAGGAATTGTAAAAGAAGAGAGAGGGAGGAGGGAGGGAGGGAGGGAGGGAGGAAAGAAAAAGCAGAGAAGGAGGGAGGGAGGAAGGAGGGAGGAAGAGAGAAGAAAAGGCAGAGATGGAGGGAAGGAAGGAGGGAGGGGGGAAGGAAGGAGGGAGGGAGAGAAGGAAGGAGGGAGGGAGAGAAGAATGGAAGAACAGGATGGGGAGGCAGGCGGGGATGGAGGCTGGCAGAGTGGCCATGATGATATGATGTCCTTGTCAACTACATGAGAGGCTGAAATCAGGAGGCTCAAGGTTCCAGACAGGCCCTGGCAGAAAAGTCCACAGGACTCTCTCTCAGCGGGAGAAGATGGGTGTGGTGACACACGGTAACTTTCCAGCTGTGAAAAGAAGCATTGTGCAGGCAGATCACAGTGTGAACGCACGCGGGCAGATCACAGTGTGAACGCACACAGAGAGATCACAGTGTGAACACACGCAGGCAGATCACAGTGTGAACGCACGCGGGCAGATCACAGTGTGAACACACACACAGAGATCACAGTGTGAACACACACAGAGAGATCGCAGTGTGAACACACGCGGGCAGATCACAGTGTGAACGCACACAGAGAGATCACAGTGTGAACACACGCGGGCAGATCACAGTGTGAACGCACGCAGGTGGGGGACAGAGTGGGACTCTTTCCTTGAACTACCAGTTCAGGGCGGAGGCCTGGCTTACGGAGCAGAGTACCTGCCTAGCAGATGCAAAGACCTGAGTTCAAACCCCGGTGCTGCAAAAAACAAAACCAAAAAAAAAAAGGTTGCGACACAAAAAGCATTGCTCCTGTACCTCCGTGACTTGGTGCTGCTCCGATAATGGAAGGCAATCTGTCTCTGAACACCGAGTTATAACAGGCCCGTGACGCTGTCCCAGAAGCAAGAAGGGGTCTTGCAGAACCCAGAGCTCAAAACTTGACGGCGTGTTGCTTGGATGGCCGATGGGCCGGCTGGACTTGAACCTGCGCTTTAAGATGTGCAAGGGGGGGGGGCATCTCAGCAGGAGGCACTTAGTGTGGGCGGAGCGTGTGTTCGGAGGACTTCTGATAAACCCTTTTGGGATTTCTAACTGAATTTTATTCTGTGTTACTATTTTGCACGTACGACGACGCACATTAGCCTTGCCCGCCCCTCTCCACCCCCCCTCCTCCACCTTCCGCCTCCCACCCTCTGGACCCTGTATGCACTGGGCTTGAATAACAGTTGCAGCCAATGTTTACATTATTTCCAGACTTTCTGATTTGTTAAATGTTCCAGTTGTCAGCAGTAGAGGGGATCTTTAGTCATTTGCTACATAGAAATTCTGGCTTAATTAAAAATCACCCAGGACATCTAAAGCTTCTAATCGAATTGTCAGGGGAAGTAGAATGCATGTAGAATAATTAGCTTCCTTGCATTCAGAGGACAAACACTCTATTTCCGATTTCTGTCTGGCCCTGAGAAGCCCCAAGGGGTAGAAATCAAGGGAGGAATCGCAGGGTGAGGCGGGGTGAGGTGCAGCTTCAGGGAAGATCTGCGAACGCTGGCCTAAGACAACAGAAGACCAGGGCAAAGGCAATCCTATTAAAACTCAAATGGAGGTAGACATCCGAGTCGCTGGCAGGATTCTGACTGTCCCCGACAGGAAGGAAGGATACACGTTTCAGTCAGATTTTCTTGTTAACCCAGATTTGACCACGTCACCTTGTCTGTTACTAAAATAACACATGGAGTCCCAGAAACATGTGTGATTGTTATGCATCAGAAGTAATTTTAAGGTGGGAAGGTGGCTCAGCGGTAGAGCGCTTGCCTTGCATGCATGAAGCCCTGGGTTCGATTCCTCAGCACCACATAAGCAAAAAGAAAAAAGCCGGAAGTGGCGCTGTGGCTC
>NW_012267231.1:499670-500171 GCF_000151885.1 Dipodomys ordii | reverse complement strand
GCTCCCGGCTCAGGCAGCCAAGGCCTGCCCAGCCCAGCTCCCGGCTCAGGCAGCCAAGGCCTGCCCTGCCCAGCCCAGCCCCTGGCTCAGGCAGCCAAGGCCTGCCCAGCCTAGCCCCTGGCTCAGGCAGCCAAGGCCTGCCCAGCCTAGCCCCTGGCTCAGGCAGCGAAGGCCTGCCCAGCACAGCCCAGCTCAGGCAGCCAAGGCCTGCCCAGTCCAGCTCCCGGCTCAGGCAGCCAAGGCCTGCCCAGCACAGCTCCCGGCTCAGGCAGCCAAGGCCTGCCCAGCCCAGCTCCACCCCACAGCGTTACACATAGCTGGGCCGTCTGTTCCCGGGCTCTGTCACTTCCTTTGGAAGTTGCCTGAATTGATAGATTGTGTTTATGGCCCTGATTTTTCTTCTTCCAGAAGAGCAAAGGAGATTGTGCTGAAGTTTGAAGGGAGGCTGACCAGGACCCGAAGCTATCAGGCCGCGGGTGCAGAGGTAAAGGCACCCACCCC
>NW_012267231.1:497021-499620 GCF_000151885.1 Dipodomys ordii | reverse complement strand
GCTGTGGCTCAAGTGGTAGAGCACTAGCCTTGAGCTGAAGAGCTGAGGGACAGCACCCAGGCCCAGAGTTCAGGCCCCACGACCGGACCCAAAAAATAAAAAAGTAATTTTAAAACAATTTTTAAAATTCATCAGTAAAGATACCCTAGATCAACATAAATGTAGTATTCATTTGAAAAGACACTGATTTTTTTTTAATGTTCTTCCTTTTGACGCTGTTGGAAAACTCTAAGGAAGTCAAGCCAGCCGCATCTCGGGACGTCTGAGACGCGGTCAGGGCTGAATGGCTTGCATTCCAGCTGGAATATGCCCAGCTGTGGCCAACTGATCGAATGTGTTCACAGTGGATAAAAACAATACACAAGCTGCTTTACATAGGCCAATGGAACAACTGAGGGACAAAAACCCCAAACATCCAAACACCAAGAAAATTATGTTCTCGGTAAAAACACAGGAGTGTTAATGCCAATATCAGGTGGTACTGCTCTAGGTACTTTTACTGTTTGTCTTGCTGTTTCCATTTGTTATTAGATAGATAGATAGATAGATAGATAGATAGATAGATAGATAGATAGATAGATAGATAGATAATTTTAAAATATATGCTGAAAACCAAATATCCCCCCAAAACATAGGATGATTGACTCATATCAAAAGTAGCCATTACGCTCATTTCTTCCAAAATAAAACAAATGACGCGATGGCTGTGAGCCTCTTGGACTCAGCCTCACGGCTGGGAGGTTAGCATGGGAAAGGTAAGTCCTGCCTGTGTGTGACCCTGAGCCCGAGGGGTAGACGTGGACTGGGCGGTGGGCCCACGCACCACAGAGGAGAGACTGTCACCCCAGGCCGCCCGGCCTGGCTCCCACCTTCGCTGTCCAGACTTCAGACTCTGGCCAATCCGCGTGGCCGCAGCCCCCTCATTCATATGCATGAGCAGCCTCCTGACCTCTTCCTGCTGGCCGGGCAGGGCAGCTCTGCAGCTCCTGCTCCTGACCCTGGGCGGCTCGGCTCCAGGCTGGCCCGGGGCTCCATGCGGCCCTCCAGGACATCCCAGCCCCCCAGGAGCATCCGGAGGAATGCCGGCCAGCACCACCTGTACCCGGAGACCCTGTGGCTCAGGTGGGTGAATTGGTCTATCCACAGACATGCAGGGAGGGAGTGCAGGAGTTGGGAGAGTCCCCGACCTGCTCAGCCCCTCAGCTCCGGCTCAGCTCGGAGACATTCCCAGGCGCTCCTGCTCCCCAGCTGTGCCCGGGGCCAGAGAGGGCTGCGAGCTGTGGGTTCTTAATCAGGAGCCGCACGCCAGAGACCCGTGCCTGCAGCGGGGCCGCGCTGCCCGCCGGCTGCACCTGCGCTCCTGCTCACCCAGCAGCGCCCGGGCGACCTGTCTGCGTGCCCGCTGGTTAGAACCGGGCGGTCATGCCGCTTGCATTTGCTCAGAATTTATCATGAATGTTTCTCATTAACTGTTTAAACACCCGTGTACTTTGGAGAACATTCTCCAGGTAGGTGAAGGGAGCCACACAAGCAGTCTTGCCTGTGGATGGCCGCGGCGGCTCGCGGGCTCCAGCTGGGCCAGCACTGCCGGGCGTTAGGGGGCCTGTGGTCCTGGAGTAATGACTGTCGTCCCCGAGACATCCCCCGAGGCCGCTCCTGCTCTGCCGCCACTCCTGCTCTGCCGGGCCTGTCTGGGCTGTCACTGAGCAGAAGGGCAGAGAGGGGTCTCAGGCCACAGAATGAGGCAGCAGGGGATGCAGAGGACACTGTCTGCACCAGAGCTTATGACTCCTGTGAAGGGAATCCACCAGACGCCCCTCCTGGTCTCCCTCAGCACTGCTGCCTGCTGTCCTGAAAAGCAGCTCCCCCACCCCCGCCACTGTCAGAGCAGAGTCAGAAACGCACTCCCCAGAGTGGCCGACACGGCCAGATTTCCTCCCCACCCCACAGATGCCCCACATGCACACTCGTGCACACATCACATGCACGCACAGTCGCACACGTGCATGTATGCACACGTGCTCACACACCTTCGTGTGTGTTTACACGTGACTCTGGGGTAGCAAGGTGGAGGACCTTCCCCAGGGAAGACGCCGCTGTATAATCAGACCCTCACCCTTCAGCAACCTGGACGACAGCGTCAGCCCTGAGGAGGCAGGGGACAGCAGCGACCCGGAGCAGATCTTCCAGAGTATTCAATTCCAGAAGGATCTCATGGCGAACATTCGCTGCAGGCCTTGGAGCATGGGGCAGAAACTGAGAGCGCTGAGGTGAGCATCTGACCACCCGAGCTGATCACTGCAAATGCGCTTTCCAATGCCCCTGCTGGGGTCACCGAGTCGCTCGCCCTGAGCATGCTCTCCTCTGGGGAGCTGGCCTCTGGAGCCGGCCATGGAATGCAGATAAGACCGTGCAGGCCCTTTCAGGCTTGACCCGATGCGGAGAAGCCACAGCAGCAGCTTCTCAGATTAAAGATACCAGGGCGCTGTTAAAAACTCCAAACCCTGGTGGCTCACGCCTGTCATGCTGCTACCCAGGAGGCTGAGATCCTTCCTTCCTTCCTTCCTTCCTTCCTTCCTTCCTTCCTTCCTTCCTTCCT
>NW_012267231.1:494338-495582 GCF_000151885.1 Dipodomys ordii | reverse complement strand
GGAGGGAGGGAGGGAGCGAGGGAGGGGGGAGGGAGATCAGTCCTTCAGCCATGTTGCCTGGCTGAGTGGCAGCCAGGGCTCTAAGACGGCCGACCGTGGCAGGCCTGGGCAATGTCAGGTGGCAGAGTGCAGCTCACCCTCTGAGCTCACCATCCATCAACCATGATGCCCGACCTGGGCACCACCTTGGGAAGCTGCTGGTGCGGCACATCACTGATTGGAGTGGCTGGGCAGGTCTGGTGACCTGGCGCAGCCTTCTTTCCCCGGAGGGAACCAGCGCACCCGTCATCATGAGCCGCCTGCCTGGGGTGGTGCACCACTGCCTTTTTGTTTTTTGTTCCTGTGGCTCAAACTCTGGGCCTGGGCGCTGTCTCTCAGCCTCCTTTGTGCTCAGGGCCAGCGCTCTACCATGTAAGCCCCAGCACCACTTCTTTTCTTGTGATTAATTGGAGATAAAAGCCTCACGGACTTTCCTGCCCAGGCTGACTTCAACCTGCGATCCTCAGATCTCAGCCTCCTGTGAAGCTAGGATGACAGGCTGCAATCAAGTTATTGTGCGGCTACGCTCATTTCTAAGAGTCCTAATTCAGTCTATGACACTAACACTGGCTTTTCTAATCCTGCTGTTCGTTAGTTGTGGGTTTAATCCCCCACCCAGTGAATTCCATCCATCAACAATCAGAGGTCTCGGTGGAGACAGGGACTTACCTATTACTGATCATTTGCTTGGGACCAGCAGGGGACATGGCTGTATAATACAGTTCTCTGCTCTTTTAACCAAGCACTGCGCTTGTCTGGAAGCAGACTCTCTGAAGCCAGCTCCGATCCTCCATTCCCAGTGAGTTGACTGCAGGAGGAAGCTTGCTGAGGAAAGCGGCTGAGTAGTTCTTGCCAGTAGCAAGGACCTCAAGGCCGATCTTCCCAGCCAGCCTCCTTTCTGGAGGCAGCAAAGGACTTTAAGAAAGTCACTTGTAACTAATTTTGGTAGGTATTCGTTATTTGGATTAGGTCGTGACAAATGCTTATCTGGGCACAGGGGCTTACGCCCACCATCTCCAGTGCAGGAAGGTGTATGCAGGAGGATTGCAGCCTGAAGCTAGCCTGGGCAAAACCCAAGGCTCCATCTGAAAAATTGCCAAAGCAACAGCGGCTGAAGGTATGGCTCAGGCAGCGAAGGCCTGCCCAGCACAGCTCCCGGCTCAGGCAGCCAAGGCCTGCCCAGCCCAGCTCTCGGCTCAGGCAGC
>NW_012267231.1:487645-491046 GCF_000151885.1 Dipodomys ordii | reverse complement strand
GGCCTTCCGTGCGTTCACTCGCTGGGTCCCTGGCTCAGCCTTCCGTGCGTTCACTCGCCGGGTCCCTGGCTCAGCCTTCCATGCGTTCATTCGCCGGGTCCCTGGCCTGGCCTTCCGTGCGTTCACTCGCCGGGTCCCTGGCCCGGCCTTCCGTGCGTTCACTCGCCGGGTCCCTGGCCCGGCCTTCCGTGCGTTCACTCGCCGGGTGCCTGGCCTGGCCTTCCGTGCGTTCACTCGCGGGTCCCTGGCCCGGCCTTCCGTGCGTTCACTCGCTGGGTGCCTGGGCATCCGCTTCACCGAGGACCTCTGCGGCAACAGTGTTGCAAACACATCCCAGCTTACAATTCATAACAATGCTGGTCTGTCTCCCGATTCTCAGTTCCTTTCCCATTTCACAGGCGTTCAGCTGTAGGTTTGTCACTGGTAGCCTTAGTGAGGTGCTTTTCTTTTGCTCCTAGTTTCTTTTTTATAAAGGGGTTTGATTTTTCTCAGAGGATTTTTCTACATCCATTGGAATGATAATGAGATTCTGGTTTGGCTTTGAGCTTGCTGATGGGATGCGTTACTTTCACTGACCGATGTGTGTAAACCACCCTTGCATGAAACCAACTCCTTTGTGGTGTAGGGTCTTTTTAATGTGTTGTTGGGTCAACATCTGCAAAAATTTTATTAAAATTGTTGCACCAATGCTCATCAGAGAGATTTATAATACTCTTCGTTGTGTCTCTGGTTTGGGGACAAATCTAGTATTTGCTTCATAGAACTGGCACAGTACTATCTATCTATTTTATGGAAGAGTTTGAAGAGCATTAGTTTAGTCCTTTAAAGGTCTGAGAATTTGGCCATGAATTCATCCGGCGCTGGCTTTTTCTTCGTTGGGAGACTCTTTGTTACTGCTCCAATCTCCTTGCTTGTTGTGGATGTGTTTAAGTGGATTACGGCAATGTGAGCTGGAATACGAGGGCCAGGTCTGCGGCAGGGCATCTGCAGACAGCTGCTTATCTCTGGCTGCACTGAGTCTGTGTGGGCGTTTGTGGGAGTGGCTGCATCTGCCTTGGCTCTCAGATCATGAGGAGGAGATGACCAATTCCACCTCCTCACAGTATTCAAGTTACCATTTGCCAGTGGCCATCTGGTCTTAGCAGACACATCCAGAGGCCATTACCGTGGGAGCCCGTGGCAGGGCCGGGCGCTGCCGCGCAGTTCTGAATGTGGTAATTGCATTTGCAGCCCTTCTTTGTGCAATGATATCATTTGCTTCCAACACAAACCCAGATTGTTTGTGTGTTAAAACTCTCTGCCTGCCAATTTTGTCAGAGAGCAGAGCCAGTGACAAGGCACACTCTGCTTTATTCTCCTCTGAGAAGGAAAACGTTGCAAGCTTTTGGCAATTGTAACTTAAATCCACCAGACAAATTTCCTAACCTTATTCCCAGCCACCTCAGCCAGGAGAGGAGAAGCAGACAGGAAAGATGCCAGGGCAGAGCTCTGTGATAGAACCCAGGGCTGCATGGGCGGAGAGCGATTTCTGACTAGCATCTAGTCCTTGCACACAAATCCAGTCCAGCCGTCTGAGGAGCTGGCCACCGGGACTCCCCAGCCCCCTCCCTGAGCTATCTTAGGTCTGTGACAAGGTCAAGGGTCTTGAGGTGTTACTCCTTCATATTTTACCACCTTAGTCCTGGCCTCAGGAATTGTGTGAATAACACAAGCCGTGACCCTAAAAAAAGATGTAGCAATGTACAAAACCACAGCTGGGAGGCCAGAGGGGGTGCTCAGCAGTCAGGCCCCGGTGAGGACCAGCCCTGGAGCGGCGGCACAGTGCCCACAGCCACAGGCCAGAGGTCAGAGGGTGTGCCTGGAGCCGGCCCTCCACCCAGGACAATTCTGCCTCTCCCGTCTAGCTCTGGCGCAAGTTTGCTCGTCTCTCCTGTAACTTTGTGGTCATCTTCATTCCCTGGGAAATGAGGATAAAGAAAATCGAGAGTAAGTATCTGGACCTGGGTGATGGGGCAGAACGCTAGTCTGTGACCGGCTCTAGCCGGACGGCTCTGTCCTGTCCTTGGGTGGGGAGGGGCACGCAGCTGGTGCTGCCCGGCTCACAGAGGACACAGAGACGGAAGTCTGTTCCGGAAGGGACCGCTCCCCAAACTGTTTATCTGATTCTGGTTGGACCCCCCCCCGCCCCCCGCCAGTCCGTTTGTGTAGTACCTGCTCCTACCATCTCCTTTCAGGTCATTTTGGATCCGGCGTGGCTTCGTATTTCATATTCTTGAGATGGTTATTTGGAATTAATGTCATGCTGACAATTATGACAGGCGCTTTTATTGTCCTCCCAGAGGTAAGAATCATCCCAGGAGGGGGGGGGGGGGAGAGACCATTCACTAACAACGAGATAGAGCTGGGTGAGGACATCCATTTTCAGGAGACTGGCAGGAAGACACGGCACACAGCCCCCTCTCCTTCAGAGGGCCGCGTGGCGTTTCAGGTGACCACAGACCCGGACAGGGCTCCCAGCTCCCCTCGAGAGCAAAAGCCGTCCGTGCGTGGAATTGGTGGAATTGGTCATCCACAACAAGCACAACAACCAGCGAGCGTGGCTGTGTTATTATAAACTACAGAAAACGCAGTTTGAATTTTATGTCATTTTTAGCTTTTCTTTTGATCTTTTACAGCCATTTAAAAATGTACACGTGATTCCTATTTTCAGATCATACACTAAAGAGAGGTGAAAAGCTGCATTTCACCTTCATTCCAAGTTTCCAGTCCTATTTAAAATAAAGCCCCTTTTGCAAATAAACTTCAGACAAGGCCATTCTCCTCCCAGGCTGTCACAGACACCAGGACCTCAGTGACCCCCGAAGCCACGCCCCTCCCAGACTGCACCCTCGGCCCTGAGCCTGAACGTGATCATCTGACCACTCAGGGCAAGGACTGAGCGGAAAGCCGCCCTGCAGATCTCCCGTGCATGGCTACTGTCCAGGCAGATGGAGGTCTTCCCCCTTGTCCTGCTGACCCCTTCCTTCTCCCGCCAGCTGATCGCAGGCCAGCCCTTTGGCAGCACGGCCAGCAAGACCATCCCCAGGGAGCAGGCTGCGTCCGCCCAGGACCTGGACACCATCTGGTCCCTGGGGGTGAGGTGGATGCCTGGACTCACTCTTGCCTGGGGTGGGGGAGGAGGGCAGCGAGGGGGAAGAGGAGGGTGAGGGGAGGGGAAGGAGGGCAGTGGGTGAGGTTGGAGTGGAGAAGGGAAGAATGGTCACCATCTGGGACTGACAGCACCACATGGGTGTCCCTCTCCCCTCTCCCCTCCCCCTCTCTCCTCTCCCTTCCCTCTCTCCCCTTCTCTCACCTCTCACTCGGGGTCTGCTCCATCGCCCGCACGCCCTCCACCTTCCTTC
>NW_012267231.1:486534-487455 GCF_000151885.1 Dipodomys ordii | reverse complement strand
CTCCCCTCTCTCCTCCCCCCTCTCCTCTCTGCAGGGCCACCTGCAGTACTCAGCCCTCTTCTATGGCTACTATGGCAGAGAGAGGAGGATTGGGAGGGCTGGCTACCGGCTGCCCTTGGCCTATTTTCTGGTGGGGATGGCAGTGTTTGCATACAGCTTCATCATTCTCCTGAAAAAGTAAGTAAGCGTGCTCAGTTTCTCCAGGGCCTTGTAGGGAATTCTCACGTGCGTGCACCATCGACAGCCTGGTGACGTTGGGCCTGTGCCGGGAGGAGGCCCAGCACCTCTGTGTGGTCCTGGGTTCTAGCCGTGCCTGGAGGGCGGGGCCTGGGGAGGCGCGTCCGAGGAGGTGGCCGCTGGCCGGGCAGGGGTGACCACGCGAAGCACGAGGCTGTGGGCTCAGAAAGCAAGACTGGCCCGGTGAGCGGTGGCTCCTTCGGAAGCTGGCGTCTGCGCTGGGTGAGGCTCGGCCCTGCAGGACCTCGGCCCACAGGCCGGCCGGTCCTGCACCACCCCAGGCCCCGTCTGTGGGGCGGTCAGGGGTGAGGGCCAGCCCGGCGCCACCAGCCAGCGTGGGTTCCTGGGGAGGGCTCGAGACGCAGCAGCGCGAAGCTCTCCGGGCTGGGCACGGGCGGCCCTCCCGCGGCTCACACGCGCATGTCTGCACACGGCCCACTCTGGGCACGGGCGGCCCTCCTGCAGCTCACATGCGCGTGTTTGTTTGCACACGGCCCGTGGCTGGTGGCGCGCACCACCAGCCCTTGGGAGCCGGGGGAGGGGGATCGGAGCCCGCCTGGCGGCGTGGGCCGCCCTGTCCTCAAGACCAAAAAGAGAGGCCGGGATGTGTCCAGGCGGCAGGGGCCGAGCCCGGAGCCCGAGGCTGAGCCCGGGGCAGCCAGCCAGGGGCAGCCCAGCCCGGAG
>NW_012267231.1:482963-485619 GCF_000151885.1 Dipodomys ordii | reverse complement strand
GGGCAGCCCAGCCCGGAGCCCGAGCCCGGGGCAGCCCAGCCCGGAGTCCCAGCCCGGGGCAGCCCACCCGGCTCCCGCACTCTTCTCCCCGCAGGATGGCCAAGAACTCCCGCACCAGCCTTGCCAGCGCCTCCGATGAGAACTACACCTTCTGCTGGCGGGTGTTCTGCGCCTGGGACTACCTCATTGGAAACGCAGAGGCCGCCGAGAGCAAGACAGCTGCCATCCTGAACAGCATCCGGGTGCGTGAGGGGTCCAGGCGCAGAATGGACCGGGCCCATTCGGTATGCCGGGGAGGCCACGCCCCGGAGAGCCACGCCCCCGGAGAGGCCACGCCCCTGAGAGGCCAGGCCCATGCAAGGCCACGTCCAGGAGAGACCACGCCCACATGAGGCCACGCCCCCGAGAGGCCACGCCCACGTGAGGCCATGCCCCTGTGGGGCCTCGTCCCAGAGAGGCCACGCCCCAGAGAGGCCAGGCCCACGCGAGGCCACGCCCCGGAGAGGCCACGCCCCTGTAGACCACGCCCCTAGAGGCATGCCCTGTGAAGACACACCCCCTTGACACAGCCCGGAAGTCATGCCTCCGGGAAGCCACGCCCCTCGAGCACACGCCCCCTCCCCCAGCACCCTGGGTGCCCTGAGCGGCTCCTGATCCCGCCCCCCTCTAGACTCGTAAAGTTTCAGTTAGTTGCGTTTTAAGTAAATCCCAGGATTACATACATGGTGCACGTATGTTACCTGCACGTGGGAAGCCACGTGTACTTTTTGCTCTCAGTTAGATGCAGTCAAATGTGCTCAGGACCTCGGGTCAACTGAATGACCCAATCGCTGGGAACCCTGCTTTAAAGAAACCTTGTTCCAATCATTTGAAGAAAACTCTTTTTTGAACTGATGACTAGATCCTGGAGATCTAACTTGCTGCTATGGATAGAATCCTACCCAAGAAACCAGGCATGGCAGCTCTGGGTTGACATACCGGCTGCGGTCACTCTAGGACAGGTTGGATGCAGTCGCTCTAGGGTTAAACCCATGGCGGTGCTAAGGTTCTAATGCTGTGTGTGTTTCCTTAAAGGAAGCTATTCTGGAAGAGCAGGAAAAGAAGAAAAGCAAAAACCTGTAGGTATTGATTAGCACTCTGGTGCTTCTGTCCGCGCTAAGGTTTGCTTTAATGTCGTTGGAGCGTTAATGAGATGGTGCCTTGTTAGTTACCAGACAGCCCTTCTTCCTGCATGTCCTGCACTGTGCGCAGCGGGGTAGAGACCGCTTCCCCCTGCACAGACCCGCCATGGGGCGGGGGGGGGGGGTGACCCACCACCCAATCCCTCCCCTTTTGCTCAGGGGACAGATGGCTTTAGTGCCAACTTCTAGTTTGCATAGTAAAGCCAATCTGCAAGTGCTGTAGGACAGTAGGGGGGGAAATCTCTGAAGTCAGAAGACATAGAGTATCCAATTATGTTCACAATCTCTCAGGGTAAGTTCCTAGGTATGAGCTCTGCGGGCTAGCCTGGTGATGACACCTGGGGTGGAGGAACAAGAGAAGGGGCTTTCCCAGGGAGAGGTGCACCCCGCCCCGTGGGACACGCACCTCCTCCCAGGCTGCGGGAGGGGGGCTGAGGGGTGGATCCCGCGGAGACCCCGCCCTGCCCTCGGGAGGGGACCCAGGGGTGGGTCCCGCAGAGACCCCGCCCTGCCCTTGTGTGTCTGAGCTCCTTGTCCGTCCTGGGCCCAGCCCTGCCTCACTGCCGGACTCTTCATGCAGAAGGCCCATTCCCAGAGCCGCTAGGGGAACACGCACAGGTGCTCGGGAGACACACTCGGGCCCAGGTGTAGAGCGGAGCAGAGTGTGGCCTCCTGTCCCCAGGCAGCCTGCGGGCATGGGCTCTGGCCTGGGGCGGGCCTGGCCACCACCGCCCCTCGGAGGGAGGACAGCTCCTGCCCATGGCAGCGTCCCCACACGCTGGCAGGCTGCCTTGGCTCTGGACTGGAGCCCCTGGCAGTGCTGGCAGCTCCAGACCAAACCGTCTGATGCAAAGATTCACTGTGAGAAGGCTTAAACCGTTAAACACACAGGTTTAAACCTGAGCCCAGTTCCTGTCGCAGCATTCTTGACCCCCTTGAAGATGACGGGGGTGACGGCGGCCATGGTCCTCAGCACGGACGGCGGCCCTGCGCACTGTCCTGAGTGCCTAGGTCTCTGAGCTCCCTGGTGCGCCTCGGTTTCCCAGGCTCCTCCTGGCCGCCTCTCTCCCCAGGGCAGTGACCATCGGCCTGCGGATCGTGGCCAACACCCTGGTGCTCCTGTCCCTCGCGGGAAGCATCTACCTCATCTATTTCGTGGTGGACCGGTCCCAGAGGCTGGAGCGGTCAAAGAAGGAGCTGACGCTTTGGGAAAAGAATGAGGTAACTGCCGGAACCTGTCCGGAGCGGCTGGCGGCCGCCCTGTCCCTAGACTGCTCAGGACATCTCTAGAAACAAGCTCCAAGGACTCAGTGCAGGCCACGAGGGCTGTGAAGCGCTCCGCAGAACCCAGGCCTGGCTACGCCATCTGCTGGTCTGTGTGTCAGAACACCTTCGGGCTTTGAGCTTCACAGTCTGCACCTTACGGGGTCCCCTCCCCTCTCTACCCCTCTCTGTCCCTCCTCCCTCCCCTCTCC
>NW_012267231.1:477841-480592 GCF_000151885.1 Dipodomys ordii | reverse complement strand
AGCAGAAGAAAGAACAGGAGAGGGGAGGAGGAGCAGGAGGAGGAAGAGGAGAAGAAGAAAAGCAGGCAGGGAACAAACAAAAAGGAAGCGCAAGGTGGCGAAAGGCAGGTCTGGTTTTCCTCACTGTTGTCCTCTGCTGGGAAGGAATTTTCCAGACAACAGAGGAACAGACTGCTCTGCTAATAGCTCCCACAAGGTCAGATCAGAGATTCTTCCAGATTTGCCTGGTGCTGCTGGGGCTCTGGGTGGTCAGCGGCGGGAGCCGCGCTGTCCGGGCAAGCCCCGCACACCTCCAGAGTCGGGACGGCCCGGCCCTTCTTCCTCCTCCCACTGCCCCCATACTTGGTCCCACAGGAGTCAGCCAGCATCTCGGAGGAGAGGATGTGTCAGTGAATGTTTTACGTTTTCCAGGCCAGGTGTGACTCTCAGCCAGGAGCACTGGCCAAAGTTGGCTCTTGTTCCAACAGATCTCATTTGAAGGGCGCAATCCACCAACAGCCATTTCAGAGGTTGGGCAAAACCTCAGCACCCAGGGTCAACGGGAACTGAGGCTGGGCCCAGACTCCGGGCCCTGGGTGCCCTCTCTGACCTGGGCGAGCAGTGCTCTCCCCTGCTCCTCCCCAGCAGCCATGGAGAGAATCGATTCTGTGATTGCATTTGGTCTAAAAGCAATCCTATTACACAGATTGGCCTCTTCAGTCATGCTTAAAACTAGAGAAACAGAGACGCCGAGAGACCCGGCCCAGACGATGCTAAGAGCAAGACACTGCTTCCGTTCCGTTAACTCCTCGGCAGAGGGTGGCGGCGGCCTTAGCTCTGACCCTAGGCACAGCGGCAACCGAGAGGCAGAAGCAGAGATGGGAGCCTGCTCCCTCCGGAGGCTGGTTTCAGCCAGCGGCCTCTGCGATCTGGGGCCCTGTCCCTTGGATGGAGATTGTAGCAGTGTGAGGATCCGTGCTGTGGTGGGAGGGAAAACGCTTCAGCCAGAATGCAGGGCACACACGCCCTTCCGCCCGCCCGCCTCCAGCCTCTCTGTGGCACTGGGCTGTCTCCTCCCTGCCCTCCCCTCTCCTCCCCTCCCCCCTCTCCGTTCCCTCCTCTTCCCTCCCTTCCTTCCTTTTTGTTCTTTTTTCTCTGATATTCTGCTGCTTGCCCCCCCCCCAGCCTTGTTTCTTTAGTTATTTTTCAGATAGAGTCATGGTTTTTGCCTGGGGCTGCCTCAGACAGCAATCCTCCTATCCCAGCCTCCCCTGCGGTGGCCTTCTAATGTAGAACATCAGATGACTGGTGGAGAGAGGGTCTCACTAACTTTCTGTCCAGTCTGGCCTCAAAGCACACCCCTCCCAGTCTCTGCTTCCAGAGTACCTGGGATTATAAGTGTGAGCCACCAGCCAACGACGCTGGGGTCCCTGACACTCTGAGCTGGGGTGGCGGATGGCAGAGGGGCTCACAGACCACCCGGGGCCGTGGTGAATCGGTTTTATAGCAGCTGGGTGATTTAAAGGCTGTCCGGTGCATCAAGGACGGGGCTGGTCGGGGGCCTGGGCCTGGGAGCCTGGGCCTGGGGGCCTGCGTGGGGCAGGCTTGTTCCTGAGGGGCTCTGTCTCCAGGGTCCTCGTGCTGTACCTGGGGAATCTCTACAGCCTGATCATCGCCCTCCTGGACAAGGTGAACAGCATGAGCACTGGGGTGAGTGGCCGTGGCCCTCATGGACGTCAGGTCCACAGCTAACCCTTGCCCTCCACAAGCCGTGTCCAGGGCCAGCAGCGGGTAAAGGCGGGGAGATCAGCCCACACCCGGGCGAGTCCCTGGGGCAGGATCCTGGCTGGTAAGTGGCGGAGCTGAGGTCGGGGTGCTGACGTGCGTCTGTGGCCCGCTGGGTGCCCTGGGGAACGCTGAGGGCAGCTCTCACAAATGGCCACAGGCACAGCAGCGGCTGCGGGACTCCACGGACCATCCGGGAGACGAATCCCACGGCCAGCGCAGGAGGAGAGGCCCAGCATGCCAGCCCAGCAGGCCTCTCCATGAGTGTCCGTGGGCCTGCCCACCGGCCAGGCCGGCCACCCGGACCGCAGGGGAGGGCTTCCTGAGGCTCCTCGCCCGGGTGCTGGCCGGGACGGGAGGTGGAGGCTGGCGGGGCTGTGGGGAGCCATTTTTCTGCATCAAGGCTTTGAGGCCCCAGACCTGGGTGGGCCCTGGAGCAGCATTTGCGAATGGTCTCCACCCGCTTGAGTGCCAGCCTCACCGGGGACTCCCGGTGGGTCCACAGGCAGCGTCCACATCTCTAGGCCAGGGGAGGGGAGGGAGGGCCGGGAGATCGCTCCTGAGCAGCGCGCCTCTGTGCTCTGTTAGCGTGTGGGGGTCTCAGCTCCTTCCCTGCGCCTCTCCCAGGACGCTTCTGTGGGGAACGGCACGCGACCCCGGGTGGATCCCACCGCCTTCTTCGCGACCAGGGCGACCTACCAGCACGGAACCTGGTCCACAGCACCCGCAAAGCCAGGGTCGGGACTCGGGAGGAACAGCACCTGGGGCCTGGAAGAGACGCGCGTGCCGGCTTACCCCACACCCCTCCCCGGGGCCAACAGCACCGCGCCGCCCCCCCAGAGCCCCCAGGACCAGTGCTGGGAGACCTACGTCGGCCAGGTGGGTCCCTCGGCCCCACGAGGCCCTCACCCCCTCACCCCTATGGGGCCCTCACCCCCTCACCCCACAGGGCCCTCACCCCCTCACCCCTACAGGGCCCTCACCCCC
>NW_012267231.1:473759-477433 GCF_000151885.1 Dipodomys ordii | reverse complement strand
CCCCACAGGGCCCTCACCTCCTCACCCCCACAGGGCCCTCACCCCCTCACCCCCACAGGGCCCTCACCCCCTCACCCCACAGGGCCCTCACCTCTGCATCATCACAGCCCCAGGCCTCTCTGAGGGGTTGCCATCCTGCTTCATAAAGAAGCGAGCACAGTTCGGTGGGGTCTCCGTCAATGCGACAGTCAGGCGGAGTGTGGCGCGGTGGCTTGTGTGAGCCAGGCAGGGTCCCTGGGGTCCTTCTGGCCACGTGGAAACTGAGGCGGTGGTAACTGTCGTGAGAGCATGAGAGCAAAGAGCAGACTAAAGACAGCCAAGACTCCTCTCCAAAGTCTGTCCCTACAGACTCTGCCTCCGGGCTTCGCCTGGCGGCCCGGCCTGGCGGTCCCCACCCGGGGCAGCTCCGTGGCTGAGCCCTGCACTCAGAGCCCGGCCCCGGCTCAGGTTACTTCTTAGCTTCACCTAAGGTGGCCTCAGCTACCAACATCCAAATTTGAACTAACAACCCCTCAGTTGGGAAGTTCCTCCCTCCATCTACCCTGCTGTGTAAAGGTGGGAAACAAAGACCACCCCAGTGGCCCCTGGTCAGCCCCGAGAAGGACCTGAGCGAGGAGGGCCAGGGCGGGGGTGCTGTGGGAAGGCTGGGAGGGGCAGCTGCGGGAGGGAGGGCAGCTGCGGGAGGGAGGGCAGCCCTGCAGCCGATTCCTGTGTCACAGGAGATGCTGAAGCTATCTGTCATCGACATGCTCTTCACCGTGGCAAGTATCCTGCTCATCGACTTCTTCCGGGGGCTTTTCGTGCGCTACCTAAGCGACTACTGGTGCTGGGACCTGGAGAGCAAGTTCGTGAGTCCCCTGCTGCTTGGGGGCCTGGGGCTGGCCCAGGCTGTCTGCGGGCTCCCCAGGAAGCGGCCGGCCCACTGGGCAACGCGTCCACGCACGCCCCTGCGCGGCGGGGAGCCCCTCGTCATACGGAATCTCTTGCCCTCTTCTAGCCTGAATACGGGGAGTTCAAAATAGCTGAGAACGTGCTGCACCTCGTGTACAACCAAGGGATGATCTGGTGAGCACCGGCCGCCCATCGCTGCTCACACGCCATGCGGGCTGGAACGCTGGTCGGTCTGAAGGGACCTGACCAGTGTGAACACAGTGCAGGCCCGGCCCGGACCGCACAGACAGATCCGTCAACGAGAGACTGAGGACACAGGCCGGGGAGCTGGGCCTCCCCTCCCTAAACAATGGCACTTCTGTCCCCTCCACAAAGCATAAAACCGGAGTGGCTTTCACTCGCTCACTCTTTGAGGCCTTGGGTTTGGGCGCTGCACCCCAAGCCACCCTCCCCTTCTTGCTCACCTGTCCTGTTCCCCAAAAGTGGAAGTTGAGGTCTCAGACCTTGCAGGGACTTTCCCATGTCCTCAGGCCGAGGGTGTGAGTCTCAGAGCTCCAGCCCCGGCTCCTCCCGAGCCCGGCCAGGGAGACCGCGCCAGCTGACCTTCCTTCTGCCTCAGGATGGGGGCCTTCTTCTCCCCGTGCCTCCCAGCGTTCAACGTGCTCAAGCTCATCGGCCTCATGTACCTGCGGAGCTGGGCTGTGCTCACCTGCAATGTGCCCCACCAGCAGGTGTTCCGGGCATCCAGGTCAGCGGGAGGGGGAGGGGGTGGGGCCACCCCTGTGCCTCGCCCCCGCCAGGGGCCCCCAACCAGTCCTGTCCTCTTCCCTCCATGAAGCACTGCCCACCACTCACCCTGGCACTGGCTGAAACTCAAGACATGTTTGTGGGTCTTGAACTCTGGGCCTGGGCGCTGTCCCTCAGCGCTTCAGCTCAAGGCCAGCGCTCCACCACTTGATCTCCAGCGCCACTCCAGTCTTCCGAGTGGTTTATTGGAGATAAGAGTCTCATGGACTTTCCTGCCCGGACTGGCTTTGAACTGTGACCCTGAGTAGCTAGGATTACAGGCGTGAGCCACCAGCACCCACCTGTTTTTAAGACTTTTTAATGACATTTAATGATTAGGTAGAAAAACTACAGCATGATAAATGTTAAGTAGCTTGGCACCAACATGCACTTCACACCCAAGACAAAGAAACAGAGTGTGGGTGCCAAGGGCGGGGCTGGGTGTGTGGGGTCTCTCCTCTGGGCAGTGTGGTCACGCCTCACGGCGTGCGTGTGTGTGTGTGTGTGCACGCGTGCATGTGTGTGCGTGTGTGTGTGTGTGTGTGGCTTTGTGTCAGCTGTGTTCACTCGTGTCCTGTCTCTGAGCCTCATCTCACAGAGAACGCATCCCTGTCCATCTGCGCTGCAGCCGAGGGCTGTGGCTCGCTCTGCTTTTGCCCAGCCGGGCTGTGGAGCTGCAGGCCACCGGCCCCGGGGCCATTTTGTACCCCAGAACCAGCGAAGGCTCTGGTTTCCCCACGCCCCTGCGGGAATGCGTTCCACACAGTGTCCTTTCTCCTGAGTTGTGTTGGGTTTATAACAGCATTTCCTAGGCCACACAGAAGGCTCGGCTACCTTGCTTGGTGTCTCATTTAATTGTGTGCCCATCCATATCCCTGACTCTCAAACATTTCAACCTGCAGGACAAGGTCACCTGGGGCTGCTCCCAAGGTGTGTGTGCAGGTGCTCAGTCATGTTTAGGAGATGGCCGGGGTGGGCTGGAGGGGGGCCGGGGTTGCCTTGAACATTGATTTCCGGGAGCCTGAGCTGTGCGAGCCTCTGTGTCACATCGCTGCCAGGGAGCACTGAGAAGAGGACCTTCCTACCTGCATCCAGTTGGGGTGACTGTGGCTTCCTGGGCCCTTTGGGCATCTGCCTCTGAACTCATCTCACGGCATCCGGTCTCCCTCAGGTCCAACAACTTCTACCTGGCGATGCTCCTCTTCATGCTCTTCCTGTGCATGCTGCCCACCATCTTCGCCATTGCCCGCTACAAGCCGTCTCAGAACTGTGGGCCGTTCAGGTGGGTGCGGCTGGCCGCCAGTGGCCGGGAAACTGTCCGGGGCTTGCTTTGACCTCCCCTCCCGCCTTGAGCCAGAAAGCCTGGTGGAGAGAGGTCAGCCTGCCTCTGCTGAGCCCAGCACAGCCTCCGTCCTCGGCAGGCTCCGGGCTCAATCCCCACAGCCAACACATCATAAAACTAATCCACCTGGCTTTGTGTGCTGGTGACACATGTACACTGTTGCTGATTTCCACCTCTTCCAACCCATAGATGTCTGCCTTGCAGACGTTATTTGGGAGTACCATGGGGTTCTTCCGCTTACACGTTTACCTCTGCCTTTTGTAGCTGATCTTGAGGTTCAGCTTCCAGACATTTTGATGGCTTGCTGCTTCCCGCTGCAAAAGCAATAAAATCTGGACCATTTCCTCCCTCACAGCGGACAAGAGAAGATTTACGACATCCTGTCGGAGACGATGGAGAAGGACTTCCCGGAGTGGCTCCGCTCCGTGGCGGGCCACGCCACCAGCCCCGTGGTCATCCTGCCAGCGGTGCTGCTTCTCTTGTGAGTGCCACCCTGCCCACCCTGGGACAGACTCGCATTGGTCACGGGACGGCTGTGCACAGAATGAGGGGCTGAGCCTGGGGGTCCATGCAGGGATTCTGAGTCAGGCACCACCCCTGGTGGGTTCCCGGGCCCCGCGCCCTGCCCACGCAGCCCGGGGTTCCCGGGCCCCGC
>NW_012267231.1:465255-466244 GCF_000151885.1 Dipodomys ordii | reverse complement strand
TCTAGGGGTGCATTGCCGTGATCTAGGGGTGCACTGCCGTGATCTAGGGGTGCCCTGCCGTGATCTAGGGGTGCATTGCCGTGGTCTAGGAAGTGCATTGAGGTCTTGGGGTTGCACTGCTATGGAAAGGCCTTTTACATTGTTTGCCTTCCATTCTCTTAGCCCAAGACTGGCTGTGTTATGGGAAAGATCTGTATTTCAGTGGCAGCTGGTGCCTGGGTGTGGTCTCCTCCGTGGAGAGGCCACCAGAGTGGCTGTTTGTTGGAGGCCTTCCATGGACATAGGACATGCACAGGGTGACAGATCTCCCTAGCCCTGACTGCACGACCGCAGTGGCAGCAATACAGATAAATACCAAGGCCATCTCTTTACTCCTTTTCTTTTTTCTTGTTTTTGTTTGTCAGTCGTGGGGCCTGAACTCAGGCCCTGGGCACTGTCCCTCAGCTCTTCAGCTCAAGGCCAGCGCTCTACCATTTGAGCCACAGCGCCACTTCCGGCTTTTTCTGTTTATGTGGTGCTGAGGAATCGAACCCAGGGCCTCATGCATGCGAGGCAAGCGCTCTACCACTGAGCCACCTTCCCAGCCCCCTCTTGTTCTTTGTTGAAGCCTGTGACTAGATTTGGAAATAGAGGTCTCACTGTATGATGAGCTATGCTCATATCTGTGTGGGGCTGACAACAAGGGGGCTTCGAATATTCCCAGCCAGGCTGCCAGGCCATTCCAGTGTTCACAGGGAGGAGCCTGGGAGCAGGTGCAGCTCCCCCTCCCCCCCTCCCCACAGGGAGGAGCCTGGGAGCAGGTGCAGCTCCCCTCCCCCACAGGGAGGAGCCTGGGAGCAGGTGCAGCTCCCCCTCCCCCCCGCCCCCACAGGGAGGAGCCTGGGAGCAGGTGCAGCTCCCCTCCCCCCCGCCCCCACAGGGAGGAGCCTGGGAGCAGGTGCAGCTCCCCCTCCCCCCCCCACAGGGAGGAGCCTGGGAGCAGGTGCAGC
>NW_012267231.1:461027-464660 GCF_000151885.1 Dipodomys ordii | reverse complement strand
TCCCCCTCCCCCCCTCCCCCCGCAGGGAGGAGCCTGGGAGCAGGTGCAGCTCCCCCTCCCCCCCTCCCCCACAGGGAGGAGCCTGGGAGCAGGTGCAGCTCCCCTCCCCCCCACAGGGAGGAGCCTGGGAGCAGGTGCAGCTCCCCCTCCCCCCCCACAGGGAGGAGCCTGGGAGCAGGTGCAGCTCCCCCTCCCCCCCACAGGGAGGAGCCTGGGAGCAGGTGCAGCTCCCCCTCCCCCCCCGCCCCCACAGGGAGGAGCCTGGGAGCAGGTGCAGCTCCCCCTCCCCCACAGGGAGGAGCCTGGGAGCAGGTGCAGTTCCCCCTCCCCCCCGCCCCCACAGGGAGGAGCCTGGGAGCAGGTGCAGCTCCCCCTCCCCCACAGGGAGGAGCCTGGGAGCAGGTGCAGCTCCCCCTCCCCCACAGGGAGGAGCCTGGGAGCAGGTGCAGTTCCCCGTCCCCCCCACCCCACAGGGAGGAGCCTGGGAGCAGGTGCAGCTCCCCTCCCCCCCTCCCCACAGGGAGGAGCCTGGGAGCAGGTGCAGCTCCCCCTCCCCCCACACAGGGAGGAGCCTGGGAGCAGGTGCAGCTCCCCCTCCCCCCCTCCCTCCTTCCCCCTCCCAGTGAACAGCTGAGGGATAGCCTGGGGTTCTGGGACGGGCTTGGAGGTAACAGCGTTCCTACGTGTGCCCCTCAGGCTAGCTCCCCACACATGTAGCTTCACACGTGCTCCTCCAAGGCCGAGGGCTCCATCATAAGACGTGTGAGCAGAAGGCCCTTCCCCTAACCCCCACAAGGAGGTTGGTGCTGCCTGTCCCAGGGCCCTGAGCCTTCCGGAACAAACCTATTCCATGCAGTTTCCCACAGACGTGTGTGTGTGTGTGTGTGTGTGTGTGTGTGTGTGTGTGTGTGTGTGTGTGTGCAGCCACAGAACACCCCGGAGCACCTTAAGATCGGTAACGGCCCTGGTTTGCAGGTGGCGACGCGGGCTGCGTGCGAACACGGGTGGCCTGTACCAGAGCAGACCCTGCGCCCCCGGGACGTGTGCACAGCACACACAGGAGCCAGTCAGCACCCCTGGCTGTGGGCCCAGGGTCCCGGCCCCCACGGCACATGGTCGTAGACCCCAGACCCCCAAATACCTCATCATGGATGAACGCAACTCTCACAGGAAAGCACAGCCAACGTTCCGGCCAGAGAGGCCTTTCAGGATAGACGCTTCTGGTGACTTGGAGCGGCACGCCAGGGGCGTGTGCCAGCACGTGTCCTGGGCACCACTCCGGCCCCCCTCTCCACAGCTGAGTGAGGAAGAGGAGGCCATGCTGAGGAGAGGCGTGGTCCCGTGGCCACCCCCCACCCGCTCTCCGACCGACCTCCCTGGGGCTCCTCACGTTTATATTGGTGAAGGGTCAGAAAGTGGCATTTTCAATCCTGAGTACCAGAGAAATACATTCTGCAGGCCGGGGGATTTTGGCTTTGAGTGCCAACTTGACCAACCCACATCTGTGTACAGAAAGCCACGTTCCCGAAATGGCCAGTACCTGCAGCCCCCTCTGAAGGCCCGGGCCAAGCCGGCCTTCACGGAGTCTGACTCCATGTCGGCAGCGTCCAGCAGCGACCAGCAGCACAGCAGCGCTGACCAGTACCTTCAAGCCACCCACGACCAGGGAAAGTTCCGGAGGCCTGCTGGCCAGCTGGGCAGAAGCAAGGCCAAGTGTGGGCAGGTGCTGGTGGCGGGTCTGAATGACCTGGTTTGCTCAAATGTCTAGGCCCCTGCTTTCAGGGAGGTGTGGGGCCAGTGCTTCGTCTCATGCCCCTGGAGAGGGCGCTTGCCTCTGGGTGCCAGAGATGTGTGGTGTGTGGACGTGTCACCGCCAGGACCCTCAGAATGCGACTCGCCACCACCCCGAAGCATCAGGCCGTCATTCTGAGAAAACCTTAGTCCTTTGCTCCCTTCCATGCAGGGCGACTGGAGATCAGATGCCAGACAGACATCTCACAGCGCCCACAGACACCTGAGAGGCGTGTGTGCTGTGATCTAGTATCAGTGCCCCATAAAACACACCCAGAAACTACTGACTGTCCTTGAGGATTTCACAAGGCTTAATCAGTTTAGCACTAGAAGAGGGACGCATGCGTTGAGAGCTAGTCCTCACCCTGTTTTCTGGGCTGTGTATCTGGACTCCTTAGCCAGGACACTTGGCCTGCATGTAATGCAGGATTATCCTGTGGTTCATTGGAAAAGATGGAGATTAAGGCTCAATTGAGTCTGGGACTATTCAGGAGTAACTGTCTACTTCTGCTTGCTGATCTCACTTGCACCTCGAGAAGTTTGCAGACTTCCTCTAGGCTTTCGATGGTGGGAATTTCCAGACTCACACGCTCCTCTGGCCAGGGCAGGGGACCTCGGGGCAGCCCACCAGCCTCACACCGCCTTTCCCTGTATGGCAGACCCCCTTCCAAAACTGCCTGCCACTGGGCAGAGCTTGAACACCACGTGGGTTCCACATGCCGTGGTCACAGGGACTGTGTCCTCCCTGTAACGGTCATGCCAGACCACCTTCCCAACGCTCCTGTCTCCTCTGTGTTTGGAATAGTGGCTTATGGATACTATACTTGTTTCCCATTGTCACTCCATATAACAGGATGCAAAAATACACATTGGAGTGGAGGAGTGGCCTAGTAAACCGAGAGCGCATTCAGAGAATCTGGGACCAGAAGGAAGTTTTAAAATTGGGATGAGGCTACGTAAGTGGTCTGAATCAACTCCGTCCTTATGGCAGGGACGCAGGACAAAGGACAAAGGACAAAGCGGGCAGCAGCCCAGGGCTGGGCAGCCTGCTGCCGGGCCGGAGTGCTGGCTGAGCCAGGGTGTGGCCACTTCCTGCCAGGTTGTAGTTCTGGTGTGTTTTGCAATTGTTCTCGTTATCGTGCATCTGTGCATGAAATTCCCTATTGCACAACTGCCCAGCTTGATCTTCTTCCTGTTCCCGCCTGACTCCTGGACTCCCATTTAGAGCCTGGCAGTTTTCATAGTTTAGTGACCAACAGATGTGGAAACAAGCTCACCTGTCACCTGTGTGTGAACATGCGTGTACAGTTGTCACCTGTGTACCCAGTACATGCGATTGCCTCACAGGGGCCCGTAAAGGAACTGTGTACATCAAGCTCACTTAGGATGATTGTGACCTGCTATTTTAGCCTGTTGAGTCAACAATACATGCAAAATACGTTGTCTGTGTGTGCGGACTATACACAATACACGTGGCCTTGAAATCGCGTCTCCTCCTTGCTACTACCTGCAATGGTGGGCCAGGCGCCCTCTCTGTTTACCTCACCGTGGACACCGTCCCTAGAGCCACACTTCTTGTGTGTTTCCCGCGCCTGTCTGCGTGAGAGGCCGGCCTTCTGCACAGGCCGTGCGGGGCTTCAGCTGCTCACTGGGCAGCTCCGCTCCTGTGTGGGCTGGGCCGTCCGCCTCCGGCTCTGGCTTTTCTGTGTGCAGCCAGCATCGTGATTATGGGCCGAGTCCTCCAGGGCCTCTGACAGCGGGTCCCCTGCCCGCCAGGCCCCGCCCTCGGGGGGGTCCCCTGCCCGCCAGGCCCCGCCCTCGGGGGGGTCCCCTGCCCGCCGG
>NW_012267231.1:458352-460977 GCF_000151885.1 Dipodomys ordii | reverse complement strand
CACCCTGCCCAGCGACCTTCCCAGCGCCCTGCCCACGCAGCCCGGGAGCCCCGGGGCTGCGTGGCACTCAACTTCTGGCCGTCTTTCCTAGCATGCTCATCTACTACCTGCAGAGCATTGCCCGGTCACTCAGGCTCAGCAACCAACAGCTCCGGATGCAGATACAAAATGCAAGTATTGCATTGACCGGGCCCTGGGGGGTCTGGGTCCCTCAGACCTCCAGGTGACACTCTCCAGAGCAGCCCACTCCCGAGGCCCAGGGCCACCGCCCCAGTGTCCTTGAGAGCTTTTCCGGGAGTATGAGTGGCAGCCCACATTTTCCAGAGACAAGCCTACTCCTCTTCCCTCTGCTCTGTGAGGGGCTGGTGCCTTGAACACACCCACACCTGTGCCGGTCACACAGAGCGGGTTAGGGTTAGGGTTAGGGTTATGCCAGGCTCCTCCGTGGGTCCCAGCCAGCTGGGAAGGAGGAGAGGAGGTCCCTCCCCATCCTCTGTCAAGGTGGCAGCTGTGTCTGCCTCCCTTTGCTCCCTGGCCTTGTGCAGAAAGGGCCCCCGGTGCTGGTGGCTCACACCTGTCATCCTAGCTACTCAGGAGGCTGAGATCTGAGGATCATGGTTCAAAGCCAGCCTGGGCAGGAACGTCCATGAGACTCTTTATCTCCAATGAACCACCAGAAAACCAGAAGTAGCCACAGTGCTACTTCCAGGGGTAGAGAGCTAGTCTTGAGGCGCTGAAGAGCTGAGGGACAGTGCCCAGGCCCTGAGTTCAAGACCCATGACTGACAAAAAAAATATCCCTATAAATATCAGTTCATGCAAAGAAACAGGAGCTAGTCTTGTGAAAGGTCCAATTGGAAATGCATTTGGAGTCGCAGAGAGGTTCTGTGCCGCAAAACTCCATGGTTGATCCATACATTTCCCATCGTGACTCAGGCCAGCTGTGACAGGTCAGACACCTCTAAAAAAAAAATCCCAAAGCTGAAATGCTCCAGAAACTGAGGAACACCAGCACGAGGCCACAAGTGGACATTCCACACGGTGGCGCTTCATCTCACGCGTAAAATTACCTTCAAAGCTTGTGAGTGCATCCGAAGGGAAAACGAATTCTGTGTTTATATATTGTGTCCAAGATCTGAAAATCAAACCACTCCCGGCCGGCACCGATGAGGGCTCTCGGCCTGGGCTGGGAGAATCGAAGGTGGCGGCTGAGTAGCCAGCCCTAAATGAAACCAGCTGAGCGTGAGGCCCCGTACGGTGCCCATTCCCTCAGTCAAGAGGCCTTAGACCAGCGTGCTCTGCTCTCACCAACGGTAGTAGTTTGGCACAGCCCAAGGTACAAACCATGACTCACAGATCTTTTATTTCCTACAACATGATTTTTTTTTTTACTGCTTCCTGCTAAATCCAAAACAACCCTGACATTCATTTACATTTTAGGCAAGATCTGAAGATAAGAAAAAGGCTGCCCAAACGATAGAGGGTGAGTATCTTTTGAAAACACTAAAATCCAGTGTCTCAAAATAGAGCAGGACATGGTCCCAGGCCCACCACCCGCAGAATCCCCAAGCGCCAGTGGTGTTCCTTCACACCCCGCCAGGCAGCGCGTCCGGCCCGGCCCTCGCTGAGTCCCTTCCCCTGGCCCTTCTTGTGCCTGCAGTGCGAATCCAGACGCAGGAGAGCAGCAAGCGGCTTCCCCGGGACGGCCCCAGCCAGCTGGCCTCCGCCCAGGACAGTGGGAACCTGGCCCGTTCTGACTCCCTGAGCAGCAAAAGTGGCAAAGTAGAGACAATCGCCCACCCAGTGCCCCCGAGTCCTGGGCTAGGGCATGGTGGTCGCTGCTCGCCTCTTCCTGATGGCTCCAAACGGAGGCCAGAACACCGTACCAACAGGTGAGCCTTCCGTTTTATGGGAAGCCAGCTTCCTACGTGGGCCCAGACAGGGCAGGAAGTTGAGGTGTCCAGTGTCCTAAGTCATCAGCCAGAACCACAATGCTCCGGTTGTCAGCAGACCGGCCGTGGGGTCCGAAGGGTGGTGCCCTGGCGTGAGATCTCAGAGGAGAGCTGGGGAGCAGGGGCGTGAACTCTGAACTGGACCCCTCTCCCCGCATCTTCTATATACCTCAAGCAACCCTTCCTGGCAGCCTAGGGGTGCACTGCCGTGATCTAGGGGTGCACTGCCGTGGTCCAGGGGTGCATAGCCGTGATCTAGGGGTGCACTGCCGTGATCTAGGGGTGCACTGCCGTGATCTAGGGGTGCACTGCCGTGATCTAGGGATGCATTGCCGTGATCTAGGGGTGCATTGCCGTGATCTAGGGGTGCACTGCCGTGATCTAGGGGTGCATTGCCGTGGTCTAGGGGTGCATTGCCGTGATCTAGGGGTGCACTGCCGTGATCTAGGGGTGCATTGCTGTGGTCTAGGGGTGCATTGCCGTGATCTAGGGGTGCATTGCCGTGATCTAGGGATGCATTGCTGTGATCTAGGGGTGCATTGCTGTGATCTAGGGGTGCATTGCCGTGATCTAGGGGTGCATTGCCGTGGTCTAGGGGTGCATTGCCGTGGTCTAGGGGTGCACTGCCGTGGTCTAGGGGTGCATTGCCGTGATCTAGGGGTGCATTGCCGTGA
>NW_012267231.1:452043-458302 GCF_000151885.1 Dipodomys ordii | reverse complement strand
CCAGCACCTCCTGAAGGCTGGCTGGTGTACCTAGTCTGGCCCAGCCAGCACCTCCTGAAGGCTGGCTGGTGTACCTAGTCTGGCCCAGCCAGCACTTATGAAGGCTGGACCTTGGACCTTTGGGCCCTTGGGCTCCAGCTAGTGCCTGGTGCAGCATTGTTGAGAAATTTCATCCTAGTTGACAGCTACGTTTCCATAAACTGCAAAGCATGGCATTTTTGTTCGACATTCTTCTAATTGCATCTAAATAACATGCATTTTTATTTGCTGCCATCCATCTTAAAAGTATGCAAACACGTTGTTGTGGAGTAGGAATTGTGTGTAATTGAACTCCACTGAGCCCACTGGATTTTACTATAACATGCTTGCTTATACTTGAAGATCATCATCTTTCATTGTAGGTATTGAGATTATTCTTTTAAAAACTGTTCATTTCCTTTGAGCATAGGACTGTTTTTAATCAAGCATCTGGGTTCAAGTATGGATGTAATTTATTACAATAGCTTGGAAATTCTGATGAAGCATTATGAAACACGAAGACAAAATTATTTTGCATCTCTGTGTAGATGTTGGGAACTTTGTCCTAATTAATTCATGTGTCTGTAGAAATGTGGGGCTTCTGCCAGAGAGATCCAGCCTCGGTGGCTGTTAAAGGCAGGAAAGACAGAAGGTGAGGCTGCTGGTTTGCACAGGCTTCTTACTAAAAAGTGGAGAAGCAGCCAATGTGGGAGCTCTTACTGGCATTTCTCAGCGTGGTTTGGGAAAACCTCAGATACCCAGGTTATAAAATAAGCAGCTGTCGAGTAAGCGGATGGACGAGTGGGCACGGAGCCATGCCGGGCGTCTCTGCTGCACGTGTGCCCTGCGTCCAGTGTGTCTCAGCCTGGCTCTCCGCCACCCCCGGGAATCGAGTTTACAGGAGCATTAATCAGGGTGGAAACAGTGTAACTATTGAAAAAGCTGCCATTCCTGATGCCAAGCCCCAGAATTCACAAATGGCTAAATGCCTTGTTCCTAATGCCAAGCTTTGGCATGCACCCTGTGTGCCATTAGTTCTAGACAGTGGGGATGAAAGGCAGTTGTGCGGTTGCCTCTCGATGGTGGGGGAGGAAGCTGTGTGCAGTTGGTTCTAGACAGTGGGGGAGGAAGCTGTATGTGGTTGGTTCTAGGTGGTGGGAGAAGATGCATGCAGTTGGTTTGAGACAGTGGGGGAGGAAGGCTTGCGTGCCATTGGTTCTAGATGATGGGGGAGGAAGGCCTATGTGCAATTGGTTCTAGATGGTGGAGGCTTGCGTGCAGTTTGTGGTGGATGGTGGGGGAGTAAGCTGTGTGCTGTTGGTTCTAGACAGTGGGAGAGGAAGCTACATTCAGTTGGCTACAGATGGTGGGGGAGGAAACTGTGCAGTTGGTTCTAGACAGAGAGGAAGGCCTGCCTGCATTTGGTTCTATCTGGTGGAGCAGGAAAGCCTTGTGTGATTGGTTCTAGGTGGTGGGAAGGAGGCTGAATGACATTGGTTCTAGACAATGAGAGAGGAAGGCCTGTGTGCAGTTGGTGGGGGGGAGGAAGGCTTGTATGCAGTTTGTTCTAGAGAGTGGGGGAGGAAGTTGTGTGCAGTTGGCTCTAGATGATGGCAGAAGCTGTGTGCAGTTGGTTCTAGATGACGGCGGAAGCTGTGTGTGGTTCTAGATGATGGGGGAAGCTTGTGCGGCTGGTTCTAGATGATGGGGAAAGCTGTGTGAGGTGGGTTCTAGATGACAGGGGAAGCTGTGTGTGGCTGGTTCTAGATGATGGCGGAAGCTGCATGCCATTGGTTGTAGATGGTGGAAGCTGCGTGTGGTTGGTTCTAGATGGTGGTGGAAGCTGTGTGCGGTTGGTTCTAGATGATGGGGGAGGCTGTGTGCTGCTGGTTCTAGATGACGGCAGAAGCTGTGTGCTGTGCGGCTGGTTCTAGATGGTGGCGGAAACTGTATGCGGTTGGTTCTAGATGATGGGAGAAGCTGTGCGCAGTTGGTTCTAGGTGACGGGGAAGCTGTTTGTGGTTGGTTCTAGATGACAGGGGAGGAAGCTGTGTGTGGTTCTAGATGACAGGGGAAGCTGTGTGTGGTTGGTTCTAGATGGGGGAGGAAGCTGTGTGTGGTTGGTTCTGGGTGATGGAAGCTGTGTGTGGTTGGTTCTGGATGATGGGGAGGAAGCTGTGTGTGGTTGGTTCTGGATAACAGGGAGGAAGCTGTGTGTGGTTGGTACTGGATAACAGGGAGGAAGCTGTGTGTGGTTGGTTCTAGATGATGGAGAAGCTGTGTGTGGTTGGTTTTGGATGATGGAAGCTCTGTGTGGTTGGTTCTAGATGGTGGGGGAAGCTGTGCGGTTGGTTCTAGGTGACGGGGAGGAAACTGTGTGGTTGGTTCTAGATGACAGGGGAAGCTGTGTGGTTGGTTCTAGATGGTGGCAGAAGCTGTGTGCAGTTGGTTCTAGATGACGGGGAAGCTGTGTGTGGTTGGTTCTGTATGACGGGGAGGAAGCTGTGTGTGGTTGGTTCTGGATGATGGGGAGGAAGCTGTGTGTGGTTGGTTCTAGATGACGGGGGAAGCTGTGTGTGGTTGGTTCTGGATGACGGGGAGGAAGCTGTGTGTGGTTGGTTCTGGATAATGGGGGAAGCTGTGTGTGGTTGGTTCTAGATGACAGGGGAAGCTGTGTGAGGTTGGTTCTGGATGACGGGGAGGATGCTGTGTGTGGTTGGTTTTGGATGATGGAAGCTGTGTGTGGTTGGTTCTAGATGACGGGGAAGCTGTGTGTGGTTGGTTCTGGATGACGGGGAGGAAGCTGTGTGTGGTTGGTTCTGGATAATGGGGAAGCTGTGTGTGGTTGGTTCTGGATGACGGGGAAGCTGTGTGCGGTTGGTTCTAGATGACGGGGAGGAAGCTGTGTGCGGTTGGTTCTGGATGACGGGGAAGCTGTGTGTGGTTGGTTCTGGATGACGGGGAGGAAGCTGTGTGGGTTTGGTTCTGGATGATGGGGGAAGCTGTGTGTGGTTCTGGATGATGGAAGCTGTGTGTGGTTCTGGATGATGGAAGCTGTGTGTGGTTGGTTCTGGATGACGGGGAAGCTGTGTGGGTTTGGTTCTGGATGATGGGGGAAGCTGTGTGCGGTTGGTTCTGGATGATGGGGGAAACTGTGTGGTTGGTTCTGGATTGATGGAAGCTGTGTGTGGTTGGTTCTGGATGACGGGGGAAGCTGTGTGGGGTTGGTTCTGGATGATGGGGGAAGCTGTGTGGGGTTGGTTCTGGATGACGGGGAGGAATCTGTGTGGGTTTGGTTCTGGATGATGGGGGAAGCTGTGTGCGGTTGGTTCTGGATGATGGGGGAAGCTGTGTGCAGTTGGTTCTGGATGATGGGGGAAACTGTGTGGTTGGTTCTGGATTGATGGAAGCTGTGTGGGCTTGGTTCTGGATGACGGGGGAAGCTTATGTGCGGTTGGTTCTGGATGATGGGGGAAACTGTGTGGTTGGTTCTGGATTGATGGAAGCTGTGTGTGGTTGGTTCTGGATGATGGGGGAAGATGTGTGGGGTTGGTTCTGGATGACAGGGGAAGCTGTGTGCAGTTGCTGGATGACGGGGAGGAAGCTGTGTGGGTTTGGTTCTGGATGACCGGGAGGAAGCTGCGTGCAGATGTCCCGGCTGCAGGGCAGTTTGAGCGGGACAGTTGTGGAAGCGCAGTCGTTTGGAGACTGGCCCTGGGTGCGTCCGTCGGAAGACCCTGCCCCATCCCCATGTCCTCTGCCGCCCGCTCCCTGAGCCCGCACCAGTGCCTCGCTCCGGCAGGCCACGGGTAGAAAGCGGGACAGGAAGACACGTCTGGACGTAGACACGCGGTGTCTCATTACCTCGGCAGGCACTCCACATAACCAGAACCACAACGCCTTCTGCTGCCATGAAGCTCATTTCTCCCAGGGACTTTGTGGATGTGGTGTTAGTCAAGAAGTACGAGGATGGGACCATCGGCACCAATGGTGAGTGCCAGTGGCCCCGTGTTTGGAGCGCACCCCTCGGTTCCTGTGGAGACTCCCCTCTTGTGCTGTGCTGGGCCCTGTCCCGACTCCTGTCCTGGGGGTGGCAGTGTTCCCCCTCCTGCCCAGTGCCACCGCACAGCCCTGCCGTTCCTGAGCGAGGAGTTGGGAGGCCGAGTGTGCACACGGCCGCTGTGAGCTGAGGACCCTCCCTCCTGCCTCCAAACGCCCTGCCTTCCGTTTTGTTACGGTCCTTGCTCATAGTCCTGGGGGACTGGAGAGCTGTGCCCCTGCGGGTGGGTCTGAGGATGTGGGACACACCCGTGTGTATGTGTGAGCGTGTGCTCGAGTGTCAGGCCTTGACAGCACCCCGGGGGCCTGGTCCGCGGGTGCCAGGCTCCGGGGAGGCGCTGGCCTGCTGCCGGGCACTGGCGCCCTGACCATGAACTGTCTTCCAGCCACGCACATCGAGCACCCGCTGTGCCCCCCAAAGCCGGGCTTTGTGAGAGGATTTAACCATCCCTGCGGCTGCTTTATCGAGCCTGTGCCAGGGTAAGGACTGTGGCCGCTCGGCCAGACCCTAGAGTGGACGGGAGGCCGGCTGAAGACTCCGGTGTGCCAGACAAACCTGCCGCCAGCGGTGGGCTCACTGCTGCAGACCTCTGTCCCCCTCCCCCTCCATGTCTGTCTGTCTGTCTGCCTGCCTCTCTCTCTCTCTGTCTCACAAACACACACATGTGCTTGTGCCCAGCCCCTCTACTGGGTTCACGCAGTGCTGCTCTCTCCCCCTCCCTGTCTGTCTTTCCTCTCTGTCTCTCTGTCACACACACACACACACACACGTGTGCTTGTGCCCAGCCCCTCTGCTGGGGACACGCAGTGCTGCTCTCTCCCCCTCCCTCCCTCCCTTCGTCCCTCCCTCCCTCCCTGTCTGTCTGTCCTCTCTCTCTGTCTCTCTGTCACACACACACACACACACACACACACACACACACACGTGTTCTTGTGCCCAGCCCCTCTGCTGGGGACACGTCTCACCGCTGCTCTCTCCCCCTCCCTGTCTGTCTGTCTGTCTCACACACACACACACACACACGTGTGCGTGTGCCCAGCCCCTCTGCTGGGAACACGTCTCACCGCTGCTCTGTCTCACGCCTTGCCGTTGCTTTCCCAGGGAGCCCGACAAGACCAACCTGGTCTCCTTCTTCCAGTCCGACCTAAGCGGCTTCCTCCCACAGAGCGTGGTGGATGCCTTCTTCCCACGGAGCATGGCCGAGTTTTACCCCAACCTTCAGAAAGCGGTGAAGAAATTCTGTAGCTGACCCTCTGCTGCTGGTCGGGAGCGCCCGGAGCTGCCCGGCCCTCCTCAGCACAGCCGGCCACCGCCACGCCACTCAGGGCTGGCCTGGCAATGGGGACAGGCAGCCAGGTGGACCAGGCTCCAGCCATCCCAGACTGACGGCGTGTGGGCGCAGTGGGAGACGCTGTCCCCACGGCCATGCCCCCTGTTCTCATCACCTGGAGCACTGCACACCTGCTCCCCACGCCCCATCCATGGCTTCTATACTGCCTAAGACTCGGGCCCACAGTTTGGAGAAATGAGAGTTTAAACCATCAGATAAGAACAAGAAAAAGCCAGGCCAGGCGCCAGTGGCTCACAGCTGTCATCCTAGCGACTCAGGAGGCTGAGATCTGAGGGTCACAGTCCAAAGCCAGCCTGGGCAGGAAAGTCTATGAGACTATTATCTCCAATAAACCACTCAGAAAACCAGGAGTGGCGCTGTGGCTCAAGTGGTAGAGCACTAGCCTTGAGCTGAAGAGCTGAGGGACAGCGCCCAGGCCCAGAGTTCAGGCCCCACGACTGACCAAAAACAAATAAACATGAAATGATGTCTTGTTGGAGTCCACACTGTGGTCTGTGATCTTGCATGTTCTTCCCTGCTGTGGGTGACCTTCTTGGTCCCTGGAAGTCGGGGATTTGATCTGCACCGTGGGGTGAATGCTATTTGGGGGCGATGCTAAGCCGAGCACGCTGGTCCCCTTTGTCCCTGGGGAGAAGCGTTGTGTCTGCTTCCCTTGGTCCTTCACCACAAGGCGGGGAAAACCAGCACCCACTGGCCTGTGCCAGGGCGCGCGACCATATTGCCTGGAAGAGCTGGACAGGGAGTGGGCACAATGGCCTCTGCTTGTGTTGAGGGGATATAAACTATGCAACTGTCTCCTGTGCTCACACAGAGACTCCTCTACACACTGT
>NW_012267231.1:434529-447689 GCF_000151885.1 Dipodomys ordii | reverse complement strand
TCTCTGGGTGGTGCTGCTCAGCCCCTTGTCTCTGGGTGGTGCTCAGCCCTTCATCTTTGGGTGGTGCTGCTCAGCCCCTCGTCTCTGGGTGGTGCTGCTCAGCCCCTCGTCTCTGGGTGCTGCTCAGCCCCTCATCTCTGGGTGGTGCTGCTCAGCCCCTCGACTCTGGGTGGTGCTGCTCAGCCCCTCGACTCTGGGTGGTGCTGCTCAGCCCCTCGACTCTGGGTGGTGCTGCTCAGCCCCTCGTCTCTGGGTGGTGCTGCTCAGCCCCTCGTCTCTGGGTGCTGCTCAGCCCCTCGTCTCTGGGTGATGCTGCTCAGCCCCTCGTCTCTGGGCCCCTCCTGTGTGCCAGCTGCTCTGTATGGAAGTCTGCTGGACACCCTGCCCTCAGGAGCCTTCCACAGAACCTCCCGCAGGTGGCCAGACCCAGGTCAGCAGAGTTCCTGCCATCAGCTAGCCTCAGCCCCCAGGCAGCCCAGGGGTTCCCACGCCGCAGCCCCAGCACGGAGCTGCTCCAGGGCTGTCGGGGCCTGCTCCCCCCCACCCCCCACCCCACCCTCCCCACCCTGCCTCATCCGCTGCCCAGAAAACAAAGTTGCTGTTACGGCTAAATGGTTACCGTACTGCTGAGGTTGTCTGCAAAGCGTGCTATGCATTGGTAACAAGCTGGGTCTGAAGGTTGTATTCTGTGACGGCGACATTATCCGCCACTCACACACAGCATGGCCGGCTGTCCTGCCATCCTGGGTCCTCCCATCACTGTCAGGGCAGCCGTCTGCTTCAGTGCTGTCCCGGTGGGGGGGGGAGCAGTCATGGGGCACACACTGAGGGGGGGCAGCAGTTGTGGGGCGCACACTGTGGGGGGCAGCAGCCATGGGGCACACACTGCGGGGGGGGGACCTGGGGGCTGGGAATCAGCATGGCTTCGCCCCCACGAGCAGTCCTCTGCCTAGGCATCTTCAGCAGCCACAGCAGCCTTGGACGGAGGTCTCCTCCTCTTGATGACCAGGGAGACAGGCCCCTCCGGCAAGGCCTTGATGACGCTCCAGACCTCGTACCGCGTGAGGCCCTGTGTGGCAGTGCCAGCCACGCGCAAGACTTCATCTCCCAGCTGGACTGTGTCACTCTGCTCTGAGGTGGTCCCTGAGATGAAAAGGTGACCATGGGCTCCGAGGACCAGGCCAGCCCCCACCCTGCTCCAACAAGCCCATGGGCTCTGAGGGCCAGGCCGGCCTCCGCCCTGCTCCAACAAGCCCATGGGCTCTGAGGGCCAGGCCGGCCCCCACCCTGCTCCAACAAGCCCGTGGGCTCTGAGGGCCAGGCCAGCCTCCGTCCTGCTCCCACAAGCCCGTGGGTTCTGAGGGCCAGGCCGGCCTCCGCCCTGCTCTGACAAGCTTGGCGTGTCTAAAAGGCGGCGTCTGTAAGCAGTGGCTCCCGAGGCAGGTGCGGGGCTTCCGCACTCTGTGGCCCCTAAAAAGCTACAGCCCGCGCTGTGCCCAGGACCTGGTGGGGCCTTCCACCGGGGATGCTGTGTCCCTGCCGCGGGCCCTCCGTAAGTGGATGCTGCGCCATGCTGTGTGAACGGCAGTGCGAACGCTGGGCCCTGCGTCCCTTGATGTTAGAGCTGCTGCGGACTCTAGACCCACCTCCGGAGGGGGGACGGGCCCCTCTCCAAACTGAGGTGAGGGGCCTGCCTGCCCTGAGCATGTGAACTCCCACGGGGCCAGGCCACAGGCCGAGGCAGGGCCGGGGTGCTTCGGGTCCGTGAGCACCCCAGACACCGCCGTATCCGTCGCCTCCTCTCATGAGGAAGGCCCTGTCCAGTGCTCCTCTCAGCCTGCCCCGTGGCCCAGGGCTTCCAGCGCGAGCAGCGGGAAGTCAGGGTGGAGTAGGGGGCGTTACAGGCCATCCCCAGAGGTGTCACAGGAAGCCCCAAATCTAGGTGACCCCCCTCCTTTTACTCTCTTGTATCCCAGTTCATGACAGGTAAGGTGCCAGAATTACAGAGGCACTAGCAGTGAGGGGTTCAGGACGCAGTAGGGCAGGCGGCTGTGTGGACGGGCACAGCGCCGGCCTCCGGCTTTACCCTGGGTCACAGGCAGGCAGGACGCACAGCGCCGGCCTCCGGCTTTACCCTGGGTCACAGGCAGGCAGGACGCTCAGCGCCGGCCTCCGGCTTTACCCTGGGTCACAGGCAGGCAGGCGGCCGTGTGGGACAGCCTCTGGCTTTACCCTGACATCTTGTTCACCATGGGCCTTTTTAAACATTCATTTGGGGTTCTAGACTGGGTACTACTGGCCTTTATCACTGCATATTTGGGGATCCCTTCAGTTTTGTGCCTCAAGGCCTCTGCAAAACTGAACCCACACAGACTTCAGTCCCATAAAGGGACCCAGCCAAAGAGAGGTCAGGAGAGGCCGGAGAGCAGCTCAAGAGCCAAGGCCACAGGCGCTGCAGGCAGGCTCTGTGTGGTGCAGACGCCCCACCTGGCCACGTGCCCACCAGCTACACACACACACACACACACGCCCAGACACACACCCACGCGGACATACCCATGCCTGGACACACACCCAGGCCCAGCCACACACCCACGCAGACACACCCACGCCTGGACACACCCACGCCTGGACACACCCACGCCTGGACACACACCCAGGCCCAGCCACACACCCACGCAGACACACCCACGCCTGGACATACCCACGCCTGGACACATGCCCACACGGGACACGCCCACGCCTGGACACACCCACGCGGGACACACCCACGTGGGACACACCCACGCCTGGACACACCCACGTGGGACACACCCACGCCTGGACACACCCACGCCTGGACACACACCCACGCCTGGACACACCCACACCTGGACACACCCACGCGGGACACACCCACGCCTGGACACACACCCACGCCTGGACACACACCCACGCCTGGACACACCCACGCCTGGACACACACCCACGCCTGGACACACCCACGCCTGGACACACCCACGCGGGACACACCCACGCCTGGACACACCCACGCCTGGACACACACCCACGCCTGGACACACCCACACGGGACACACCCACGCCTGGACACACCCACGCCTGGACACACACCCATACGGGACACACCCACGTGGGACACACCCATGCCTGGACACACCCACGCCTGGACACACCCACACAGGACACACCCACGCCTGGACACACCCACACCTGGACACACACCCACGCCTGGACACACACCCACGCCTGGACACACCCACGCCTGGACACACCCACACCTGGACACACACCCACGCCTGGACACACCCACGCCTGGACACACACCCACGCCTGGACACACACCCACGCCCAGCCACACACCCACGCCTGGACACACCCACACCTGGACACACACCCACGCCTGGACACACCCACGCCTGGACACACGCCCATGCCCAGCCACACACCCACGCAGACACACCCATACCTGGACACACACCCATGCAGGCACACCCACACCTGGACACACACCCACGCCTGGACACACCCACACAGGACACACCCACACGGGACACACCCACACCTGGACACACAACTAGCCAGCAAGGAACAGTGAGACTAGCACCCACCTTTGAAAATCCTGTTGACGGTGAGGGGCCTGTCCCCGAGCAGGGAGGCCCTCCCGCCTTCCAGGCTGAAGCCCAGCCCCACAGAGGTCTTCTCCAGGGTCATGGTGAGGACGGTGGCCCCTGCTGTGGAGGAAACCGCAGGCCTGGCTGGAGGTCCACGCATGCCCACCCCGGCCGCTCACGCACGCGGCCCCCTCACCGGGCGGACCAGGCGGCCCGCATGGCTGCGCTGTGATCGCCCGTGTGGAGCTCCCCCAGTGTGGGGCGACAAGACCGGCTCCAAAGGGTCAAGGCCTCCTCTGACCGGGAGAGCTTACCGGGCTCTGCAGAAGCCTGGCTGGCCGCCGAGCCTGTGCCGTGCAGGTCCGGCGTGGGCCCCTCCGCCGGCCTGGTGACAATCACGGCCTGCCGCGGGTCCCGAGCCTGGCGGAGGACGGCCAGGGCGTCGCTGTGCGTGGCCTCTTTGAGGGACTTGCCGTTGATGGACAGAACCTCGTCGTCCTTCTGGATTGTGCCCTCCCGGGAGGCCAGGCCCCCAGGGAAGACTCTGTGAACCTGCCGGCCCAGCAGTGGGTGTGGAAGCCGCCCAGCAGGCCTGCACCCCCCAGACCAGACCTGACTGCCAGTAACCAGCCCAGAGGGAGGCGGCGCAGATTTGGGGTCTCTGGGTCCCAGGACAGGGCTGCTGGCAGGCCAGCGGTCCTTCCCTCCTGCCCCAGGGCAGAGCCCAGGGGCAGACCAGCCCGGGCCAGAGTTCCTCCTAACTTCCTTCCCCACCAAAGTTCCACTTCCACCTTCTTCACCAAGTTCCGCCTCCCTCCCTCCCTCCCCGGAGCCCCGCCTCCCCCTCCCCCCCGGAGCCCCGCCTCCCACCCACCCTCCCCAGAGCTCCACCTCCCTCCCCCCCCCCCCCCCCCCTCCCTCCCCAGAGCCCCGCCTCCCTCCCTCCCTCCCCCAAGCTCCACCTCTCCCTCAGTTCCCCACGGTCCCGGCCTGGCCGGCCCTCACCGCTGGCCCACTCACCCTGATCACCTTGTTCTCCAGGTCCACACCCCCTGCCAGGCTGAACCCGAGGCCGACTCCTTCCTCCTTGTGCAGAACCGTGACTCGGATGCTGTCTAGTTTCTGCAGACAAGAACACCTGTAACAATCCCGTGCCCGCACGAAAGTGCACACTCCCCGGCCCGCACGGGGGCTCGCACGCCTACGCTCCCCTGCCTGGGCACAGGCTGTAACGCTTCCTCCAAACGGGACGCTGACCGCTGACCGTGATGACGTGACCATCTCCCTCTCCACTGCAGGACACCACGCCTCCTTGGACGGCTCGGGGGCTATGCTTCAACCCTCAGGCCCATCCCTGCGGCCCGGGTGGCCACGCCCCCCCACGGCGCCCTGGGGGTGGGGGGGACCTACCTTCAGCGAGGCCTCGCCCCCCACGGTGCCCTGGGGGTGGGGGGGGACCTACCTTCAGCGAGGTCTCGTCCAGGGCGCTCACTTCCTCCTTGAGCTGTCTCAGTTCCGCCGGGCTCAGCAGGGCGATGACCGACGGGCCGGGCTGAGAGGGCTGAGAGGCGCAGCGGGCCTCCGCGGGCGTGGCCAGCCCCTCCGTGTATCCTCTCAGCTCAGAAAGGCTTGACGGGAGGAAGCAGTGCACGGTGTGAATAACAAGTCCTTAAAGCTGGCATTGGCACCGCGCCCGCACGGACGCAGGGCCAATCGCTCCGCGCAGTTTATTCAGGCAACAAATCTGTTCTCAGCGGCACAATAACAACGGATAGAACTTAACCGGGGCAGAGATGGTGGGTCAAGGAGGGAGACCAAGAAACCCTCCAAACTCTGCATGGGGGACGGGCACGGGAAAGGAGGATTCGGGTGAGGGAATGGGATGAGAGGAAGAGGAGTCTGGGGTGGGGAAGGGTGTGGGGAGCACCCTCAGGCTACAAAGGCTTCTGCACAAAAATGAGATGGCAGCCCAGGCCCGCGGCTCAGCCCGGCACTGCGCCTGCGTGGCGGGAACCCATGGTCAGAGCTGGCACTGGCCTGGGGCTGGAACCGACGCAGACGACCTCACGGCCGGCCCAGGGCTGACCCCGAGGCACAGGGAAATGGTCCTGCTGGGGAAGGCCTCCCGAGGAAGCCTGCTCCTCCAGAGGTCAGGGCCTTGCTCCAGGACCTCCCTGCCTCCCTGGCCCTGTCCACCCCCTGCCATCCCTCTGGAGGCCAGGAGTGAAAACAGGGGTACTATACACACATGTGTGTACACACACACACACCAGAAAAGAACCACCTTTGGGCTGGTAGAGCCGAGCAAACCTCAAACTGACACATAGGATTATAACCTACAACAAGGAGAAAGGAGAGACGAGACAGAAGACCGGGGATGTGGACCTCACTTGAGGGAGAAGCTGGTGTCCGGCGCCGCGGCGTTGGCAGGCCCGTCTGCAGGGGCGTCTTGGCTGGGGGCCGGCGGGGGGGCTGCCCCTTCCGGGGGGAGGCGGGTGGCCTGGCTGCCGGGGGCGGGGGTCGCCACGCACAGCAGGGACTTCATGACGGCGGAGGACACCTGGCTGCTGATGGCGTAGAGCCTACCGGACCTCCCGTCCCCCGCCGTGGTCTCACAAGACTTGGTCCTGGCCAGGGGGAAGCTCCGTGCCCGCTGGCTTGGCATCTTGAGGGCTGGGCCTCGGACGTCCTCGGCCTCTGAGGACAGCGGCCTCGGGCGGGAGCCGGAGTCCCGGGTTTCCCGGCCAGGCGGCCGAGCTGGGGTCGGGGACGCAGGCACAGCGGGGTCACCAGATGGTGAGGCTTCCGGGAGGCCCTGGGGCGGCTGCTCTGGCTGCTTGTGCGTGGCAGCGAGCGGGGCTCCTGGCCCCCAAAGCCCAGGCGGCCGCCCATCCTCAGGCTTCCCGGAAGGGCTGGGGGCCTCCCCAGAGGAGGGGTGGAGGCTCAGTCTCTGAGCTCTGTCAGGTGTCTGAGAGGAGGCCAGGTTTTCAAAGGAGCTGATCCTCTGCTTGATGGAGGTGGCGGGGGCTGGGGCACCAGTCCCCTGGGGAGGGGGGGTGGGCGCTGGCCGGCCGGCCGGGGGGACTTCCTGCCGCCTCCGCAGGCCGCTCAGGCTCTGGTGGAGCCAGGCTGGCTTGGGGGCCACGGGGGGCCCTCTCTTCACACCGCTGCTGTCCGCTGGCGTGTGGACCTTGGGCGCGCCGTTGGCAGTGTCCGCCGTGGGCAGGGCCTCACCGGGGTGGCCCCGCGTCCCGTCCTCTCCGCCCAGCCCGTCGCCGGGCTGCCGTGGCACGCGGCTGTGGCTGTTGCTCATGACGGGGGTAAATAAGTTCTTGATGCAGTCGGAAATCCTCACCCACGGGTCTTCGGCTGTGGGCTCAAAGCCGTGGTCCACCCGCACCTGCCGCCTCAGCACCCGGTGCTTTAGTGGAGACACGCCGGCCACTGTGAGCAGAGACAAAGCCAGGGCCGAGCCTTACACACGGGAGCAGAGACAAAGCCAGGGCCGAGCCTTACACACGCCAGCAGAGACAAAGCCAGGGCTGAGCCTTACACACAGGAGCAGAGACAAAGCCAGGGCCGAGCGTTACACATGCCAGCAGAGACAAAGCCAGGGCTGTGTGTGCTTGCTTCCTTCCTAAATTCTAGCTGCAAAGCGACGTGGTAAGGACCATGGAGGAGACATGGAGGCCACAGACACCACAGTGAGCCCTGCTGGCTGCAAGGGGCGGCCCCGGGCCCCATCACCGACCCCGGTGCCCACGGACAGGATCCAGGATTGGAGGGGGAGTTAGTTGCTAGCGTGCTACTGGGGGCCCTGGGACGGCCCACCTCGGCGTGCCACGGAGGACTCCAGTGCTCAATAAGGCAGGAGATCCTCTGAGGACAGAGCCTGGGAGGGACCCGAGGCCCAGTAGATACAAGTCATACCCAATGCAAAAGCCAAAGCAATTATTTTACCTTCCAAAGCTCTTCAGCCACCGGTTGGCTGCCATATTTGTTATGGATTGCCAGGCCATTCCAAAGCAAAGTAAGCCAGGCACCAGTGGCTCACACCTGTAATCCTAGCTAATCGGGAGGTAGAGATCTGAGGATCTCGGTTCAAAATCAGCTGGGGCAGGAAAGCATGTAAGACTCTTACGTCCAATTAACTACCTAAAAGCCAGTAAAAGCGTGGCTCAGAGTGGTAGCATGCTAGCCTTGAACACAAAAGCTTAAGGACAGTACCTAGACCGAGTTGCAGCCCCAGGACAAAACAAAACAACACAACCACTACCCAGCAGTGAGGAAGAAGCAGACGGGGCCCGCTGGCCGACCCCGCTCTGCACCCATCAGCAGCTGCCTGCCTCTCTGGGCCAGCAAGCTCCTGTGCCACGCACACGTGTGGACAGGCCCGTGCTCAGATGGCGATCCGCTGGCTCAACCCCAAGGCCCAGGAAAACAAAACCTGCGCACCGATTGGTGACAGCACCCTGGAGCCTGGACTCCACTCCTGAGATCTGACTGGACAAGCCCGGGACGGGGCCGGGGGCCGGGGCTCCCGCTGCCCGCCGGCGTGTGCCACCCCCCCACACACACAGGGCATCGAGCCGGCATCCATCTGCCTCTGATGAGACTGCCGGACTCTTCCCAGGTGCCGGGGGTCGCCCCTGCACCCTGGCAGCCAAGAGGCAAGGTCATCCTGCGGCCTTCCGCGTTTGCCGCAGGCCGCCTATCCGTGGCCACAAGGAGGCCACGGGGTCTGTGGAGAACACGGAGCGCCAGCTCGCACCCCAGGGTGAGGAGCACAGGCCCCTCCTCCCCTGGGCCCGGACGCCAGCTCTCCAGGAAGCAGACCGCACAGCATCTCACCATCAGAGAGACCACCGGAGGGACCGGAAGGACCCCGGGGGGACTGGCTGACCTCTGGCCCTCTTGGGTCTGGGGGAGGGGAGGGGAGACCCCGCCTCCCCACCCCTCCAGGACCCAGGACGTAGGGATGAAGTCCGTCCGCCCCCCGCTCTGCACTGAAGAGCTGCGAGCGGGAAGGAGCCCTTTGCTGGGACCTCGAGCCAACGGCCACCTACGCGTGTCCTGCGCCAACAGGCAGGACACCGCGTTCTCCAGCTGTTCTCCAGTCAGGGTGACTGAGGGAACGGGGTGAGGGGGCCGCGGTGTTGGGGGGGCCACCGTGACGGGGGGGCCGCTGTGTTGGGGGGCCTGCTGTGTCGGGGGGGCCGCTCCGCCGTGTTGGGGGGCCGCTGTGTTGGGGGGCCCGCCGTGTCGGGGGGCTGTCGTGTCTGGGCCTGCTCCAGGGGTGGTGTGGGAGCACGTTCCGTCCCCAGCTCCCCGTCTCACGTGCTTTCCGCAGGGCACTCAGGTGCCAGGTGTGAGCACACGGGCCTACCGCTGCGTTTCTAGGCCGGCGCCACTGTGGGCAGCAACCCCCACTGCCAACGCTGGGGCTCCCTGTCCATCAGCCCCAGTGGTCGGCAGGCCAGCGCAGCATGTGGGCTCCAGCCCAAGGTGCTCCCCCACTTTCCCAGTGGAGCCATCTCTGCCCGGCCTTCCTCCTGGGGAGGGGCTGGCGCTTACCTGGGCCGGCCCTTCTCCCTGGCTTGCCCTCCGTGGGGGGCGCAGTCTGGGGGCCGAGTTCGGGTCCTGGGCCGCAGGCAGTGTCTCTCCCCACAGTGTCTTCCTGCTGAGGTGCTGCAGGCAGCGTCTCCCCGGCTTCCTGCGGTGTAAACAGGAAGCGTGAGGGGCCTTCGCTGGGGCAGAAGGAGGGACAGGAGCGCGGGCAGCGGCAGCCAGCGGCACCGCACCTCACAGAGCGCGTCCTTCCCGCCTCTGTGTGCCCAGTGGTCCCGCGGGCCCCAAGGGTGTGCCCCTGCCCCCACCACACAGCCCCAAGGAACAGATGCAGGAGCACCCCGGGGCCTGCCCACGGACGGAGGAGGAGAGCGGACGGCTCCCAAGGACCTGAGCACGGACATCTCTGTCCTCTGCTGTCTCCATCAGTGTGCGCAGCAAAGGCCCACACAGAGCACCTTCATTCTGTGTCGGTGTGCTGAGTGTGCGTGTGTGTGTGTGTGTGCCATGTGTCTGTGTACTGTGTGTGCTGTGTTAGTGTGCCGAGTGTGTGTGTGTGTGCCCTGTGTGTCTGTGTACCGTGTGTGTGTGTGTGCACTGTGTGTGTGCACTGTGTGTGTGCACTGTGTGTCTGTGTGCTGTGTGTGAGTGTGCACTGTGTGTCTGTGTGCCGTGTGTATGTGTGCACTGTGTGTCTGTGTGCCGTGTGTGTGTGCACTGTGTGTCTGTGTGCCGTGTGTGTGTGTGCACTGTGTGTGTGCCCTGTGTGTGTGCCCTGTGTGTGTGCACTATGTGTGTGTGCCCTGTGTGTGTGTGCACTGTGTGTCTGTGTGCCGTATGTGTGTGTGCACTGTGTGTCTGTGAGCCCTGTGTGTGTGTGCATTGTGTGTCTGTGATCCCTGTGTGTGTGCACTGTGTGTGTGCCCTGTGTGTGTGTGCACTGTGTGTGTGTGCACTGTGTGTCTGTGTGCCCTGTGTGTGTGTGCACTGTGTGTCTGTGTGCACTGTGTCTGTGTGCACTGTGTGTGTGTGTGCACTGTGTGTCGGTGTGCACTGTGTGTGTGTGCACTGTGTCTGTGTGCCCTGTGTGTGTGTGCCCTGTGTGTGTGTGCACTGTGTGTGTGTGCACTGTGTGTCTGTGTGCCCTGTGTGTGTGTGTGTGCCCTGTGTCTGTGTGCCCTGTGTGTCTGTGTGCCCTGTGTGTGTGTGCCCTGTGTGTGTGTGCCCTGTGTGTGTGTGCCCTGTGTGTGTGTGCACTGTGTGTGTGTGCACTGTGTGTCTGTGTGCCCTGTGTGTGTGTGTGTGCCCTGTGTCTGTGTGCCCTGTGTGTCTGTGTGCCCTGTGTGTCTGTGTGCCCTGTGTGTGTGTGCCCTGTGTGTGTGTGCCCTGTGTGTGTGTGCACTGTGTGTGTGTGTGCACTGTGTGTCTGTGTGCCCTGTGTGTGGTGTGTGCCCTGTGTGTCTGTGTGCCCTGTGTGTGTGTGTGCCCTGTGTCTGTGTGCCCTGTGTGTCTGTGTGCCCTGTGTGTGTGCACTGTGTGTCGGTGTGCCCTGTGTGTGTGTGCCCTGTGTGTGTGTGCACTGTGTGTCTGTGTGCCCTGTGTGTGTGTGCCCTGTGTGTCTGTGTGCACTGTGTGTCTGTGTGCACTGTGTGTCTGTGTGCACTGTGTGTCTGTGTGCACTGTGTGTGTGTGTGCACTGTGTGTCTGTGTGCCCTGCCCTGTGTGTGTGCCCTGTGTCTGTGTGCCCTGTGTGTCTGTGTGCCCTGTGTGTGTGCACTGTGTGTCGGTGTGCCCTGTGTGTGTGTGCCCTGTGTGTGTGTGCACTGTGTGTCTGTGTGCCCTGTGTGTGTGTGCCCTGTGTGTCTGTGTGCACTGTGTGTCTGTGTGCCCTGTGTGTGTGTGCACTGTGTGTCTGTGTGCCCTGTGTGTGTGTGCCCTGTGTGTGTGTGCACTGTGTGTCTGTGTGCCCTGTGTGTGTGCACTGTGTGTCTGTGTGCTGTGAGTGTGTATACACTGTGTGTCTGTGTGCCGTGAGTGTGTATACACTGTGTGTCTGTGTGCCCTGTGTGTGTGCACTGTGTGTCTGTGTGCCGTGTATGTGTATACACTGTGTGTCTGTGTGTGTGCACTGTGTGTCTGTGTGCCCTGTGTGTGTGCACTGTGTGTCTGTGTGCCGTGTGTATACACTGTGTGTCTGTGTGCCCTGTGTGTGTGTGCACTGTGTCTGTGTGCCCTGTGTGTGTGCACTGTGTGTCTGTGTGCCATGTGTGTGTGCCCTGTGTGTGTGTGCCCTGTGTATGTGCACTGTGTGTCTGTGTGCCATGTGTGTGTACACTATGTGTCTGTGTGCTGTGTGTGTGTGTGTGCACTGTGTGTCGGTGTGCCCTGTGTGTGTGTGTGCACTGTGTGTCAGTGTGCCGTGGGTCAGTGTGTCGGTAATTTCGGTATGCCCTAGGTGTGTGGTCAGCCTGTCTATGATGGACAGCTGGACGCCCGTGAGCCAGCCAGGCTTCTGCCCTAGCACTGCTCCTCTCCGCGTGGTCCTGTGTACTGGCTTCCCTCTGCAAAGCCAGGGGACGGCAGGTCTGCGTGGCACAGCTGTGCATGGAGCAGGGAGCCTGCACACAGCCCGGCCTGGGCACAGAGGAGCAGCCCCGCCCCTGCACACAGCCCCGCCCCTGCACACAGCCCCGCCCCTGCACACAGCCCCGCCCCTGCACACAGCCCCGCCCTGCACACAGCCCCGCCCTGGGCACAGGAGACAGCCCCCACCTGGGCACAGAGGAGCAGCCTCTCACCTGGACACAGAGGAGAGCCCTGCACCTGGGCACAGAGGAACAGCCCTGCCCTGGGCACAGAAGCAGCCCTGCCCTGGGCACAGAAGCAGCCCTGCCCTGGGCACAGGAGACAGCCCCCACCTGGGCACAGAGGAGCAGCCCTGCCCTGGGCACAGAGGAGCAGCCCCACACCTGGGCACAGAGGAGCAGCCCCGCCCCTGCACACAGCCCTGCACCTGGGCACAGCCACTCACCTGGACACAGAGGAGCAGCCCTGCACCTGGGCACAGCCCCTTACCTGGCGGCAGGTGGGCAGGGTGTGCCAGGAAGCACATGGCGGGCTCTCTCTCTCTTTCAGACTCCTCTGAGGCGTGGTGTCGCTCTTGAAGTACTTTCTGGGAGGAGGCTTGGGCTTAGAGGCTGTTGGCTTCCTCACCAAAATCTCGGAGGATTTCTTCAGTCTCAGGGGAGGGTGGGTGTGCAGGCCGCTGGGAAGCGGGGGGCTGTCCGGGGGCAGCCCAGGCTCCCTGCCCTGGCCCGAGGACGGGGGCTCCGAGCCCCCGCTGCAGGGGCTTCCCCCGGGGGACCCCGCCATGCAGCTGCAGTCGCTGCTGGAGCGGACCATGGCCTGCGCCCGGCGCTGTGCGGCCGCCAAGGTCTTCTCCCGCCCCGTCTCCACCGTGGGCCGTCCGTGCCAGCTGCTCTCCAGCCTCTTCCCTCCTGCACAGGACATGGGACACAAGTGGACAGGGCGTCCCCGGCTGAGCTCTGGCCCCGCTGGCTGGCACCGCCTGGGGTTTGTCCCACAGAGCTGCATGTGGAGAGGGAACCAAGCGGATCCACCTGAATCCACACGCCCTGCACCTCAGGCTCATGTCTGAAGCCCGGGCTTCTGGCCAGAGGCACGCAAGTCCTTACCCTCCAGGACCCATGGCGGCCGCTCCTTCCCCAGCCTGAGGCTCTCCCCGGCCTGCATCACAGCTTCTTTGAGTTGCTTCTCCGAAACCTAGGAAAATGGCCCTCTGAGACGAAGAAGCAGACTCTCGACCTGGCCAGCGCCCGGCTGCGCCTAGATTCCACCTCCTCCCTCCTGGTGCTGCCAACAGACACAGCTCGACTTCCAGAGGCTCTGGGCGTCGCTGGCCCGCAGTCTCCAGACACCACCCAGTGTCCGTCATCAGGAGGTGCCCGGGCCCCTCTCTAC
>NW_012267231.1:427098-428369 GCF_000151885.1 Dipodomys ordii | reverse complement strand
GAGGGGCGGCGGCCGGGCCCGGGCGGCGCCGTCAGGCGGGTGCGCACGGTGAGGGTGAGCAGCCCCTTCTTGGCGAGCTGCGGGGGGACAGGGGTCCACCATCAGCCACTCAGGACCGACGCAGAAGACAGCAAAACCGGCCGCGGCCGCGCACACGCAGCGCATGGACCCGTGAGCTTCACACGCACGGCATAACGACACGGCACACGCTGTGACACGTGGAGCATCCATTCCACACGAGCGCGTGTTCACGGTACACGCGCGGTATATTCTGTGAGATCCACACCTACAGATTTCACATGGCATACACCATGCAACACAGTACTACACGCCACCTGTGGCCACACAAACGTGCGCACACCACGTGCTCCATGCCGCACACGCCATTCCCACACAGGCAGACGACACATCCAGCGCAACACGCGTGTGCAAGCGTGCTCCTATCACACATGTATCGCGTGTAAACAGACACTGCAGACAGCCCTGAGCCAAACGGACTGTGCTCCACACAAAGGGGCTGCGTTCCTAATCCTGGGGTGTCACGGCCGCGTGCGGGAAGAAAGAGTCACCTTGAACTTCTGCAGAGCAGCCTGATGTGTCAGCCCAGCCATCGACTCCCCGTTGAGCTCCAGAATCTCGTCCCCTGTTGTCAGGAGAGTGAAAAACAATAGCTGGGGACAGCGCTGCGCACAGCACCTTGTGGCCACGGTCCCAGTCCACGCAGGCCTGGCTGTACGCAGCCACGGGCGCGGTGAGAAGAGGCGACGACAGGCCTCGGAGCGGCCCTCCCGCCCCCAAGGAAGACCGCGTCTACCCCAGGAGCCCGCGTCCAGCCCTGCGCTTCCGCCCTGGTCAGAACCGCTGGGCCGGAGCGCTGCCAAAGACACTTTAGATCATCAGTCAGAGCCTCGGCAGCTTTGATCTAGAACGTTCTTGTACGCCTGCGGAAACCGGAGAGTGGATGAGAACTCCCTTTACAAAGACAGCCTGAGGGCACAGTTAATTAATTAGAATGAACAACTACTAGCACGGCCATTCCCTTCCTAGGATTGCTGTGAACTAGAGTCAATCAGAAAACAGTAATGAAACCTCACTTGGGCGGGAACACAGAACGCTCCACTCCGCCATCCTGCCCCACAGGGCAGTTCCAGGCCCCGCGGCTGCTCCCTTCCCCGCTCCGCTCCCCTCTCCCTCGGCCTGTCCACGGATGACCCCACTGCCCACCCCTTCCCCCGCCCCGCACCGCCCTCCCCTCCCCCGCACTGCCACCC
>NW_012267231.1:424821-425496 GCF_000151885.1 Dipodomys ordii | reverse complement strand
CCCCAGTGACCCCGCCCATCATCCCGTGACTCCGCCCACCACCCGCCACAGTGACCCCGCCCACCACCCAGTGACCCCCGCCCATCATCCCCAGTGACCCTGCCCATCATCCCGTGACTCTGCCCACCACCCGCCACAGTGACCCCGCCCATCATCCCCAGTGACCCCGCCCATCATCTCCAGTGACCCTGCCCATCATCCCGTGACTCTGCCCACCACCCGCCACAGTGACCCCGCCCATCATCCCCAGTGACCCCGCCCACCCAGCACCTGCCCGCCCCACCACCCACCAAGAACAGCTGCTGCTCGGTCAGGCCAGAAGGGCAATGAGCTGATGTGGGAGAAAGACCCGGAAGGGGGAAGCCGAGTCATAAGGGAAATGTTCTAGCAGGTGACAGATGGCAGTTCAAGCCTCAGAGGAGACCACATTTAGACTAAGGTGACAAAGAGCCAGGAGATTCAAAGTGTCCTTGGGCTGACTGCAAAGGGGAGAGCCTGGCCAGCTCAGCCAGAGGGACTGGTCCTGAGGGGAAGAGATGGAGGGGGAAGCTAGAGGGGGGAGGAGGCTGAGGAGGAGGCTGGAGGGGGAGGAGGCTGAGGAGGAGGCTGAGGAGGAGGCTGGAGGGGGAGGAGGCTGAGGAGGAGGCTGAGGAGGAGGCTGGAGGGGGAGGAGGC
>NW_012267231.1:419829-421805 GCF_000151885.1 Dipodomys ordii | reverse complement strand
TGCACTCCGCCATCGCTGCCTGGTCACTGCTGGCTGGTGAACAGCGGCCCCTGGTGTCCGCCAGTACCCATGGCCTCCCCTCTGCCGTCCGTCCACCCCAGCGTCCCTTCTTCCTTCCCGCCTCCCCCTCTTCCTCCTCCGGCCTGCCCCGCCCACCCGGCCTCCTTGTCTGGGCTCTGGCTCCGTCTTTGGTGCCCCCTGCGGGCCAGCTCCTGGTAGCGGGCAGCCCCGGCTCACCAGCCCCCCAGCCCTCCACATCCACTCTCTGTCTGCAGCGGCCGCCTCCGGCAAAGGCCTCCCAGCCACGGGATACCGCCGTGAGCCTCCAGTTCCCACGGAGCCAGGCCATCTCACAGCCAAGCCAAGCAGGCCACCACAGCACGCCCAGGGGCAGCCTGGCCCTGCTCAGGAAGGCTCCCCTGTGACCCGGAAGCAGAACTTCATGCCGATCCCCACGCCACTAAGAAAGAGAACGGTTTGGAAGTTCGAGCCCCTGAGAAGAGCGAGCCTGGCTTTATTCGTGAGCAGTATAAACCCAGGTGTGCTGGACGGGAGCTGGCCCGTGGGCTGCCCACGTCGAGGCCAGCCGCCGGGTGGCGCTGTGCCGGTTTGGCAAACGTCATCTCTACCCAGCCAGTCGGCAACATGTGTGAACTCTCCATACCCACCCTCAGCCTGCCTGACTCCTGCAACCTGCCCGTGAACTTGGCCGCCCCGCTCAACTCCAGAGACCTCTGCAGACCAAGCGGCCGCCCAACAATCTAACCTCATGTCGGGGTAGACTTGAAGGTGGGGCCCTGACCCCCTAGCACCCACAGGCAAGTGCCTCCGTTTCCCAGGAGGTCTCGGGGCTTCCATTCTACGGAGCCAGCAAGCGCTGAGAGGAAGGAGCTGGGGAGGGGGCCGCGGGGCGGGAGTCCCGCAGATGGGTGGCGTCTGACTCTTCTCTATGTTCCTAGGGCCTCGGCTCTGCAGCCTCTCAAAGAATGGCTTCTCCCTCCTCTGCTGAAGCCACTGGGCTTGGTTCCCATGGCCGTGTGAAGGTGGGAGGGGTGGGGAGGAGAGCGGGCCTCAGGGAACCCTGGCCGTGGCTGGAGCACGGCGTGGAGGCACTGGAAGGGAGGGGAGGGGCGGGGGGAGGGACCGTCCAGACTGGCGAAGGCCCCTGCACCAGCGATGGTGGGGAGCTCAGGGAGAAGACCCCTCACACACCCCTGCAGACCCCAGGTGGTGTGTGGCCAAATGATTCTGGGCCCTGACTTTGGTTTCTCGGCTACTCCCTGGCAAGGGGCGGACAGCCTACCTTCTTGTAGCCTTCCGTCCGCCGCCGCAGCTCCCCCTGCAAAGATGGTTTTGACGTAAATCCCAATGGGGCCATAAATGCTGTCCTCTCCCCCGACGATGCTGAAGCCCAGGCCCTGGGGGGGGAGAGAGGCTGGGGTAGAAGTGCACCTCCTGAGCACCCGCCTGACCCCTGGACAAAGGAGGGGCCAGGGCCCGAGGGACACGGCCGCAGGGGCGCACACGGGATCAGAGGGACATGGCCACGGGGGATCACACGGGATGACAGGGACACGGACACGGGGATCACACGGAATGAGAGGGACACGGACACGGGGGATCACATGGGATGACAGGGACACGGACACGGGGGATCACACGGGATGACAGGGACACGGACACGGGGGATCACACGGGATGACAGGGACACGGACACGGGGATCACACAGGATGACAGGGACACGGACACGGGGATCACACGGGATGACAGGGACACGGACACGGGGGATCACACGGGATGAGAGGGACACGACCGCAGGGGATCACACAGGATGACAGGGACACGGACACGGGGATCACACGGGATGACAGGGACACGGCCACGGGGATCACACGGGATGAGAGGGACACGGCCACGGGGATCACACGGGATGACAGGGACACGGACACGGGGATCACATGGGATGAGAGGGACA
>NW_012267231.1:416700-417289 GCF_000151885.1 Dipodomys ordii | reverse complement strand
GTGCTGGGGCCCCGGGGCGTCGGGGAGCCTCTCCTCGGGACTGGAGCTGTCCTCGCTGGTCCCCCCGTGGCAGAGCATCAGGGAGCGGGAGATGGACCGCAACTTCAGGGACGGGCGGCTCTTCCCAGGGCCGCCGCGGGGCTCCATCCTCAGGGAGGCGGCCAAGCCGCCCTTCCTCCTGCCCTGGTCTCTGGCGCCCGAGCCGGGCTTCGCTGCAGGGAGGAGGAAACGGCTGTGAGGGTCCCGCCCGGCCCTCCCGTCCGCAGTCGGGTGGGACACCGCCCCTCCAGGCTCAGGGAGACCGAGTCCCAGGCGCCAACCCTCAGGAAGAAGAGCCAAAGGCGGTCAGGGGAGAGCGGGCACCGTGGGGACCAGAGCCGTGAGCTCTTACACCCGAAGCTCCATCCCGGTCCAGCCCCACACCCACCCCAACCCAGACCCCAGGCCCACACCCACCCCAACCGGCCTCCATCCCAGCCCCCAGCCCCACACCCACCCCAACCCAGACCCCAGACCCACAGCCACCCCAACCGGCCTCCATCCCAGCCCCCAGCCCCACACCCACCCCAACCCAGACCCCAGACCCACA
>NW_012267231.1:416117-416650 GCF_000151885.1 Dipodomys ordii | reverse complement strand
GTGACAGCCCGTGACACAGCCCGTGACAGCCCGTGACAGCCCATGACATAGCCCGTGACAGCCCGTGACAGCACGTGACCTGCATCATACCACAGCGCGTGACACAGCCCGTGACACAGCCCGTGACAGCCCATGACCTGCACCATACCACAGCGCGTGACACAGCCCGTGACAGCCCGTGACATAACCCGTGACAGCCCGTGACAGTCCATGACACAGCCTATGACACAGCGCATGACATAGCCCGTGACCTGCATCATACCACAGCCCGTGACCTGCATCATACCACAGCCCGTGACCCGCATCATACCACAGCCTGAGGCCTGCATCATACCACAGCCCGAGACCTGCATCATACCATAGCCCATGACCTGCATCATACCACAGCCCGTGACCTGCATCATACCACAGCCTGAGACCTGCATCATACCACAGCCCGTGACCTGCATCATACCACAGCCCGAGACCTGCATCATACCACAGCCTGAGGCCTGCATCATACCACAGCCCGTGACCTGCATCATACCACAGCC
>NW_012267231.1:413579-416012 GCF_000151885.1 Dipodomys ordii | reverse complement strand
GTGACACGCATCATACCACAGCCCGTGACCTGCATCATACCACAGCCCGTGACCTGCATCATACCACAGCCTGACACCTGCATCATACCACAGCCTGACACCTGCATCATACCACAGCCCGTGACCTGCATCATACCACAGCCTGAGACCTGCATCATACCACAGCCTGAGACCTGCATCATACCACAGCCTGAGACCTGCATCATACCACAGCCCGTGACACGCATCATACCACAGCCTGAGACCTGCATCATACCACAGCCCGTGACACGCATCATACCACAGCCTGAGACCTGCATCATACCACAGCCTGAGACCTGCATCATACCACAGCCCGTGACCTGCATCATACCACAGCCCGTGACCTGCATCATACCACAGCCCATGACCTGCATCATACCACAGCCCGTGACCTGCATCATACCACAGCCTGAGACCTGCATCATACCAAGCCCAGGTTGGACACAGACTCCAGTTGGTCACAGAGGTCGGCCCGAGGCCCTGTCGTCCCCAGGAATTGGAGGACGTTGCAGCTGATGGCCGAACCCACACACCCTTGAGTCACCCGGGTGGAGCAGGGAACACAGAGCTCACACATCTGTGTGTCCAGCGTCCGTCGCCCACCCTCCGGAGAGGAGAGATAACATGTCTTCCCCTACATCTCTGCCAACGATGTGGGTGTCAGGTAGGAACAAGTCCTGGAGCTAGGATTCTGGGAAGGAAAGAGGGAGCCAGCTCCGAGGGTTCACTGCCGCCTGGCGGGGCCCCACGCCACGTTGGGAGAGGAGCCGGTGGCCATGGCCCCGCTTACCTTGGCCTGGCCCTTCATGAGCACGATGTTGGAGATGACGGAGGCCTGTGGCCCCCAGGGCTGCCCCAGCTGCACTGTGCTCAGTGACCGCGTGGGCCTCCAGGCTCCCTGTGAGGAGAACCAGGGTTCCGTGGGCTCGGACGGCCGCCGGCCTGGCGCAGCCCACGCCAGGCCTGCGTCCTCAGACCCGGGCAGGACAGAGGCAGCCCCGCTGCTGCCCGGGCCTGGTGCGCGTGTGGAGCTGGGCAGACGGCTCCTCCTGCAGGGGTTTCTAAATCTGCTCTCTATTTTGCCTGTGAGTCCAGCACCGCTGTGGTCTGTGACCCGGGGAGGCGTGGTCAGCCCGGGTGAGGTTGCCCTGCGCCCGCCCTGCCCCCTCACCGCCGTCTGTGCTCCCGGACAGTCCAGCTGCTGAGAGAGCGACTTCCTGGTGCTGCAGAGAGGGTGTGGCTGCGGGTCGGCAGCGGCCGCAGGTTTCTTGGTCATTGGGAAGTCATCTCCCGAGCAGTACGGATTAACACCTGGGTGGAGAGGGGGAAACCTGGGAAGGCATCGGCGGTCTCAAAAGGCACAGCTGGAGGAGGGGGGCAGCCTCTTGCCCCTGCCAGACCCTCACCAGCCAGGGTTTGCGCGGCGAGCCAGGCATGGGGGGGCGGCACAGGTGCAGGCAGTGCGTCCCCCTCACCAGCCGGGGTTCGCGCAGCGAGCCAGGCACGGGGGGGGGGGGCGGCACAGGCGCGGGCAGTGCGTCCCCCCTCCCGCGCACCAGCCCTGCCCTGCGGGGGCAGGCGGCCCTCCCTCAGGCTGGCAGGCTGACGGCTGACATCTCCACACGCCAACCCCAGCGCGAGGCACCGGGAAACCACAACCACATCCAGCCGGTCCACCTGCCAGCACATTCCAGTCTCAACAAGAAGGGGGTGGAAGCAGAGGACCCCCCCATCCCCAGCCGGCAGAACCGAGTGAGGGCCCAATCGGGGAGACCCCGCAGACCCGGCAGAGCCCCCCATCCCCAGCCGGCAGAACCGAGCCAGGGCCCAATCGGGGAGACCCCGCAGACCCGGCAGAGCCCCCCCATCCCCAGCCGGCAGAACCGAGCGAGGGCCCGTCGGGGAGACCCCGCAGACCCGGCAGAGCCCCCCCATCCCCAGCCGGCAGAACTGAGCGAGGGCCCAATGGGGAGACCCCGCAGACCCGGCAGAGCCCCCCCATCCCCAGCCGGCAGAACCGAGCGAGGGCCCAATGGGGAGACCCCGAAGACCCGGCAGAGCCCCCCCATCCCCAGCCGGCAGAACCGAGCAAGGGCCCCATCGGGGAGACCCCGCAGACCCGGCAGAGCCCCCCATCCCCAGCCGGCAGAACCGAGCGAGGGCCCAATGGGGAGACCCCGCAGACCCGGCAGAGCCCCCCCATCCCCAGCCTGCAGAACCGAGCGAGGGCCCGTCGGGGAGACCCCGCAGACCCGGCAGAGCCCCCCCCATCCCCAGCCGGCAGAACCGAGCGAGGGCCCACTCGGGGAGACCCCGCAGACCCGGCAGAGCCCCCCCATCCCCAGCCGGCAGAACCGAGCGAGGGCCCAATCGGGGAGACCCCGCAGACCCGGCAGAGCCCCCCATCCCCAG
>NW_012267231.1:395533-400754 GCF_000151885.1 Dipodomys ordii | reverse complement strand
CCCACACCCGGCCCAGCCTGCTCCCCGGCCTCCCCACACCCGGCCCAGCCTGCTCCCCGGCCTCCCCACACCCGGCCCAGCCTGCTCCCCGGCCTGGCCTCCCCATGAGACGCCTCTGGCGGCGCCATGAGGCAGGTGGCAGCCTCCAGAGAAGTCTTGACTGGGGCCCAAGCCACAGCACGAAGCCGTTTCCAGATCCACAGGGCGGACTGCTCTGGGCAGCCAGGCCAGGCCAGGGCTGCGTTTTGTGCCCTGGCATGGAGGCCGTGGGGAGAGCCCCTCCCCTCACCCCTGCACTGCCGCCTCCATCGATGTCTGCATCTGCTCTCACTTCTACCAACAGTTCGCTCACCAGCAGCCTGTGGCCGGCCGCCAGCCACCAAGAACAGAGGAGCAGAGGGGTCGGAAGCCTCTGAGCCTCTGCTGTCAGGCTCCACCCAACTGCTGGTCTTACAGAAGACACCAGTGAGGTCCAGAGAGGTTAAGTTCGTTTCCCAAGGTCACACAGGTAGACTCAGTGCAGGCTGAGTCCGGAACCCAGGCCCTGGAGGGCAGCTGTACACGGCTGGGCATCTGGCCTCCCACCTCTGACCCCTGGCTCTCTTTATCATTAGCCTGGGAACGCACCCGCTTCTCCTCACGTCCTCCTCTCTCTCCCTGTCCCCACCCTTTGCCCCCCAGAGCCGGCCTCCTCCCCCTCCAGCCTCGCTCCTGGAGCTGTTGCTCATCACTTTGTGAAAATGGCTGCCTGGGAGCAAGCTAGCCGGGGGGGGGGGGGCAAGGAGTCCAGGGGCTGCCACACTTGCAGCTGGGCGCAGCCATGCTTGATGTCGTTTCTAGCGATTTCTATCCTGTGATACGAACCCGTAGATCACAAAATACTCCTCCCTGCATAACGGCTCTCCACCCTGGTGCTGCCAGCACAAGGCATGGGGCACAATGGCTTCCAAAGACCCAGGGGATCCGATCTGGATCTCACCCCGTGCCACGTCCAGGGCAGCCTCCACGCCCGGCTGCGTTTGAGCCCTGTCCCTCTGCGCTGTGCTAGCTCTCCTACCTGACTGCTAAGCCATGCTGCGGTCTCCCGAGGTCACGACCCGCAGCGCCCACTTCCTGTCCCGCCCTCCGTCACTGGTCCCACGGAGGAAAGCAGCCGGACACGGTACAGCGGTGGCCGCAGGGCAGACCCAAGGCCCCTCGGGCAGGACACCGGGCAGCGCGGCCGGGGCTGGAGAAGCCAGGGGGAAGAGGAGTCCTGCCAATCCCCGCGTGCTGACAAGTTCAGGAACAAGACCCTGGGGGGAGCGGCCGCTTCCACAGCTGGCTCCCATGAGCAAGTGGGCCATGTGCACCAGGGCGGAGGGGAGCCCTGCCCTCAGCAAAACGCACCCCGTGAGGGCAGAGAGTGTCCGGAAGGAAGAGCAACCGTGAAGCGCTGGGGCGGGCCTCCCGGGGCACGCGGGACGGGCACGGAAAGCCCCGTGACCCCATCACGGCGTCGCTCAGGGCACCGAGCCGGATGTGGCTCTGGAGACCTGTGAGCTGCGTCCACCTGTGCCACGCCACCAGCCTGTGGCTGAGCCTCCCCTGCACCGACACACAGCGCCCATCCGCCCGGAGCCTCCCCCCTGCTGCTGGCAGACACCGCCGTGCCTTAATTCAACAGAGATCCAGAACTCAAAGAGTTCCAAGCCCCTTGTTTATTCCGCATGCATTATCTCGTATTTAATTTTTGCAGGCATTAGTCCCAGGATCCTAGCGTAAGCGGGTGGGGCGCTGCCAGGCTGAGGGACCAAAAACGATGCCCCCTGGGAGAGGAAGGGCCTGGCCGGGCAGCAGGACCGCCACCTTGTGAGACCTTGTGTGCCCCCTGCCCCTCCACCTCCCCCCTTTCTTTCCCTTCTCCCTCCACACCCCTGCAGAGCCCCGCTGCCCACCCGACCAGCTCAGCCCTGCTGATCTCCACTGCCCACCCGACCGGCGACCAGCTCAGCCCTGCAGAGCCCCGCTGCCCACCCGACCAGCTCAGCCCTGCTGATCTCCACTGCCCACCCGACAGGCGACCAGCTCAGCCCTGCTGATCTCCACTGCCCACCCGACCGGCGACCAGCTCAGCCCTGCAGAGCCCCGCTGCCCACCCGACAGGCGACCAGCTCAGCCCTGCAGAGCCCCGCTGCCCACCCGACAAGCGACCAGCTCAGCCCTGCAGAGCCCCGCTGCCCACCCGACAGGCGACCAGCTCAGCCCTGCAGAGCCCCGCTGCCCACCCGACCGGCGACCAGCTCAGCCCTGCAGAGCCCCGCTGCCCACCCGACCGGCGACCAGCTCAGCCCTGCAGAGCCCCGCTGCCCACCGACCTCCACGCTGCCTCCTCCTGCACCCCACCACACAGTGTGGCAGCACGGGTGTGTGCCAGGTGCCCGGGGGACACTCCCTGGGAGGGGGGAGGTTCTGGCCACCGAGAACCTCCCACTGAGGTACAGGAGGCCCAGGTAGCTGCCACTGGGCCAAACAGCAGCCTGAAGGTCACTCGCTCACCCGCGCCCATCGGCGTCCCCTTCACAGCCCCAGGACGCCCAGCTGCCCACCTTCTCTCTCCAGCGCTGCCCGCAGCCTGGCACAGGAGCCCGGGCCGGGGCTGGGTCAGCAGAGGAGTGTGATGGACGCTCTTTCTCCAGTCACCTGCTCTGATGACAGGTGCTGCCCTGCAGCACGGCCTCCCACCTCCCTGGGCCGGGACTGGCCGGTGCGCCCAGCCTGCGCAGATTTGCCAGCAGACTCCCAGCCGGGGCCATCTGACTAAGCCGTGTGCAGGGCCTGGTCCAAGAAGGGGCTGCCAGGGCCCCGAGCCCGGCTGAGCACAAGCCCGCCATCTGCTGGGCCTCAGGGACGCCCAGGAGGCTGAGCCCTTCCCTGCCAGAGACCCCGCCAGGCTCCGGGCCAGCCCAGGCCTGCCCACCTTCCCTGGGAAGCACACAGTGGTCAAGAGAGCCCAAGGTACATCTAGGAGCTTCCCCAAACATCCAGGAGACTGACGTAGAAGGATCACAAGTTCAAGGCCAGCCTGGGCAACTTAGTCAGACTGTCTCAACACAAAACAGAAAAGGGCTGGGGTGTGGCTCCAGTGGAGCAGCGGTTACCTGTGGGGGGGGGGGACGACTCTGCATTCAGTTCCCAGTACCACAAAATGAAGGGAACATCGTCATTGCTCAAATCCTGCCAGTGGTCCAAGCTGAGAAAGTCACCACTCGAGTTCAGTGAGCACCTGCTTCCTATATGCTTCATGTCCTGGAGTTGCAGATTGGATCAGCAAAACCAAGCAACCTCCCCAAGACCACACAGCTAGCAAGGAAACGAGCCTCCCAGCACTATGGAGCCCCATTTGCCCGTAAAGCCCAGGACCGCTGTGCCCCGTCCACTTCCCGGCTCTGGGCAACTCAGTGGTTCTCTGGCCAGGAGCAGCAACTGCACCTGTTAGAAAACAACAAAGACAAAAACAAGGGCCCCAGCGCAGATCTCCAGACAGGGGCGGGCTCCCAGGTGATTCACGCACCTTCCGGGTGATTCTGTGGCACGTTCACCTGTGAGAATAGCCACCTGACATACACGGAGTGGGGGGAGGGGTGTGCTGGCCTGTGTCCCGGCCCGTCCCATCCTGTGGTCGGCGCCCCCCGTCCCTCCGAGAGCCAGCCTTGGGTCACGTTGAACCCATCTGGCTCCACCGAGCACCCACACGTCTGCCCTCACCCGCCAGGCCCTCGTGGTCTGTGCACTGGCAGCAGAGGCCTGGCCGGGGCTCCTCCGCCGCGTCTCCGGGTGCTAACGTGGGCGGAGGCCTGGCCGGGGCACCTCCACCGCATCTCTGGCTTCGGGTGCTAATGCGGGCGGAGGTGTGCCTGCCGGGAGGCCCACGGCCGCTCTGCAGACAAGGCTGTCTGTGTGCCCGCCCCGGCCAGGGCACGGCAGGCACACACCCCCGGCGTCCCTTGGAATTACACAGGCCACTTGTGAGGGGACTCACGTGGGCAGTGCTCACGCGGCCGGAGCCTGGGGTGCGGCCTCCCTCCACGCCAGCTCCGCCCTCACTGCCAGCTCGCCCAATCCTGGTCCTGCCTCTGTTTCCAGGTGCTCTCACTTCCTTCAGCCTTGCAGGAGGAATGTATCCTCAGGTACAGAGCAACCCCACCTGGCCCCCGACAGAGCAGGGGGAGGCCCGGGTTGGTGAGCACGCACCCGCCCAGCCCCTGCGCAGACGTGGAACTTGGCTTTGGTTTGCACACCGGCTGGCAAGTGATGCTAGAAAGTCCTGCACACCGTCCATCCTGCCGCACCTATCCCGCAGGGAGCGGCCAACGCGCCCGGGGGCTTCTCAACGTGTACGAATACACACACACATGCACTGCACCAACAGGAGCGCAGCTGCACGCACACACACGTGCATGAATACATACACACATGTACAGGACACATGCACGTGTGTACACGTGCCTACGAGTCTACACCTGCACATCAGTATACACACAGGTGCACTGCCCAAACACTCCGGGAGCCCTGGTCCTCAAGGATGGGATGTTGCTCAAAGCCCTGGCCCCGCAGCCTTTCCACCTGCACAGGGAAAAGCCAGGAGTCCGTGGATGACGTCAGGGAGAGGAGGAGGGGCTCCCGGCGGGGCTGGGCAGGCACCGCAGCCCTGTGGGGGACTTGCGGGGACCAGGGGAGTAGCTGAGCTCCCCCTAGATTCTGGCTCTTACAGCGTGGGAGGGATGCGGGAGGCGGGGTCCCCTCCTGCAGGCTCTCAGATGGGGCAGGGGTGGTGTCTGTGGAACCCCGCACTGAGGAGCTGGTGTGGAGACTGAGCACACAGCCCCAGGGTCCCCGCACCCTGCGCTGAGCATCCTGCGTGGAGACTGAGCACACAGCCCCAGGGTCCCCGCGCCGAGGATCCTGCGTGGAGACTGAGCACACAGCCCCAGGGTCCCCACGCCAAGGATCCTGTGTGGAGACTGAGCACACAGCCCCAGGATCCCCACACCGAGCATCCTGCGTGGAGACTGAGCACACAGCCCCAGGGTCCCCGCACCCTGCGCTGAGGATCCTGCGTGGAGACTGAGCACACAGCCCCAGGATCCCCGCACCCTGCGCTGAGGATCCTGCGTGGAGACTGAGCACACAGCCCCAGGGTCCCTGCGCTGAGCATCCTGCATGGAGACTGAGCACACAG
>NW_012267231.1:391219-395483 GCF_000151885.1 Dipodomys ordii | reverse complement strand
CCAGCCGGCAGAACCGAGCGAGGGCCCAATCGGGGAGACGCCGCAGACCCGGCAGAGCCCCCCCATCCCCAGCCGGCAGAACCGAGCGAGGGCCCGTCGGGGAGACCCCGCAGACCCCACAGCAGCCACTCCCACAGGGACAGCCCTCAGCATCTCAGAACGCAACTCAGGAGCTCCAGTGGTGCAATAGGTTAGCGCACGGTGCTTATAAGAAAGCAACTTATGCAGCATCCTCCGCCTTCCCGTCCTCCAGCTCAAGCAGCTGACGGACCACACCAGCCACGTGGGCAACGCGAGGCAAACCAGCGAGGCTCCCGAAAGAGTGTCTTAGCCACCCCGTCCTTCCCACCACCCAGCACTGGCTTCAGAGCCGCAGCCTCCGCACCTCCCACCTTCTCCACCGGAGGGCGCCCGGTTCAAGCCCTCAGAGGGACGGGGTGTCTCCTAGCACCCCTGCTGCCCGAGGCCAGGAGAGGCCTGTGCAGAGGGCAGCGCGGCCACGTGGAGCCGGGTACAGGAGGCGGCCAGGGGTGGAGGCCCTGAAGAGTGCCCGGGCGAGGCCGGCCACGCCCGCTAGGTGTAGTCCAGGTGGGCAGGAAGGCAGGAAGGAGACTGAGGTTTGGATGCGGCCAGCCCCACCCCGGCCCCGCCCCAGCCCCGGGACGTCCGGGCCACGGAGGACACACTTACTGGTGGAGTTGCTGCGTGTCCGCTGGTGGCAGGCCTTAGGAAACAGGAAGTAACCACGCTGGGCTTCAGCTCCGCCGGGCTTTTCTTTGGAGGGGGCCGTGGAAGATTCCTGCGAGGCAGCAAAGGACCCGGCTTTCAGGTGAGGGGAGAATGAGCCGATTTCAATCCCCCCAATCTCTCTGTCGTAGCCAAACCAAGCCTTCTCTCCTCTGAGTTGCCGGGTCTGAGGATCAGGAGGGCCGGGTTTGTCTGCATAGAGGGTGGGGATGGGGCTTCGGGTGGAGGCGGCAGCATGGCGGGGTGGGGCAGAGGCCCACCGGCGGAGGCCCGTGGCCAGGCGATCAGGGGGGAGGCCAGGCTGGGCCGCACTGTAGGAGGGGCAGCTTCCAGAGCAGACGGGAAGATGGACGCTTTACCTTCTCCCACGCTCCTTTCTTCCCCCTTCCCACCACACTCTCAAAATACCAAGACCAGCAGCAGCGCCTAGGGGAGGAGCCCAGGCGCCTGCACACGGACTGGAAGCCACACACTCACTCCTCGGGGCCCTCCTCGCCTCCCGTACGCACGTGTGTGCACACACACAGGGACACGGGAGTCCTGCGCCCCCCCCCCCGGCTGTGGCCAGCACCACAGCTGCTCCTCTGTGGCAGGAAGAGGTCTGCGGCCCAGGGACTTGATTTCCCACTCGCCAGGGAAGCCTAGGCCACCACGCCGCAGGCCGAGCCGCCCACCGGCAGGGAGACAAAGGATCTCCGCTGCCAGGCCAGACCGTGTCCACACACGGCACACACAGAGATGCGACAGCTGACCCGAACTCACCACCCGAGCTGCCGGGGGGCGGGGGGGAGGGCAGGGGCTCCAGACCCCGGCTGGACCCCAGCTCCCATAAATCCTGGGGGCTCTAGACCCTGGCCAGACCCAAGCTCCCATAAACCCCGGGGGCTCCGGACCCCAGCCAGACCTGAGCTCCATAAACCCCGGAGGCTCCAGACCCTGGCCAGACCCAAGCTCCATAAACCCCGGAGGCTCCAGACCCTAGCCAGACCCAAGCTCCATAAACCCCGGAGGCTCCAGACCCTAGCCAGACCCAAGCTCCGTAATCCCTGGGGCTCCAGACCCCGGCCAGACCCGAGCTCCATAAACCCGGGGTTGTCTCAGGAGAATGGACACCAGCCTGGGCCATGTCTGTATGGATGACCCCCATGCAAATTCCTCCCCACAACGATTTGCAGGCCCCCGCGCTGTGAGCCACGCCCCAGTGTCACCGTGGAGGCCCGGCTGGCGAGTGAGCACAGCCAGGTGACGTTAGCCACCGAGACGCCGAGGCACGCGCGCAGATGTGGAAGATGGCCTCGGAAGGGCTGGTGCCCGTCACCCCGGCCTGTGGCTGGACGTTGCAGGCGTGCGCAGGCTGGCATGTAGGGCCAGGAGGGGTCAGCAGACCCAGCACCACGCCCGACATCGGCGAGCCGGGCAGACAGCCCGCCTCTGCCAGCTTGTGGAATTCTCTGCTCTTAGCAGAGGTTGTAGGAGACGGATGTATCCAGAAAGTCTGTTTATATTTTAATGATAACAAAATCAAAGAAGACATATGCCTAACGAGATCATAGAAAGAGCAGTGGACTTGTGAAGGGTGCATTGCCTGAAGGAGGCAGGAAGACATTGCATAGAGCACTTGGGATAATTCACAAGCACGAATGAGAACCTGCATACAGATCCAAACGCTGCGGAAGCCACATGAAGTATCGTGCCAAACCCATAACTATCAAATAAGTTGTTAAGGTGGAAGAAGAAGAACTTGCATAAGCTATACTTGGAGTAGGTGAGCACAGATTGGAGGTAAAAGGAGAAGAAAGGGGGAAACATATGCAAACACTTCACAGAAAAGTCCTGTGTGAGCGTGCCTGGTCTCTGTGCAAGCTTGCTTCCTTCCTTCTCTCCTCCCATCTATTTGACTGCAGGTGTGTGCCTCCTGCTTCAGTTTGCACATCCAGATCGGGGGAGGCCTGAGTTGGTAAGCACCACAGGCCCAGCTCCTGCGCACTTGGTCCCCTGGCTGGGGCATTGCTACAGCAGCGCAAGCCTGACTGGACGGCTTGGAACTTGTGCTCAGCACGGGGCCTTTCCCTAACACAGCAAAACCAGAAGCCTGCAATCCCAGCTCCTGGACTGAGATCTAAAGATCACGGTTTGGAAACCAGCTAGGGCAGGAAAGTCTGTGAAGTTCCTATGTCCAATCAATCAGCAAAAAGCTGCGTCTCAGGTGGTAGAGTGCTAGCTTTGAGCAAAGAAGGTTCAAGGACAGCACCCAGAGCCTGAGCTCAAGCCCTAAGACCAGCACAAAAAGAAGAGAGAATGCTGCAGGCCGTGGCGTGTGTTGGGGGGACGGGCTCGGGACGGACGCTGTCTTCACCCCGCTTCTCCCGCCGGCCCCTGGAGCCTGGCACCACATAGCATTCTGCCTCCGGACTCCGACCCGGGTGCCGCTGGGCGTCCTGGGCTCCAGGGCCGGCTTTGGCCCCCGCACCCCACACGGCCTCGGGCGGGAGCTGGTGGGCCCTGGGCCGCATGCACCTCCACCCCTCTGAGGGGGCTTTTCTCCCAGGTAACTGCGGAGGCACCTTCCTGCCGGTGAGTTTCTCGGCGTTTCCAGAGCAGAGGGCCCTCCAGATGCTGTTCTGAAATCCCTGTAGCCATGGCATTGCTGGAGGCTGAGGAGGCTGTGCGGGCCAGCTGAGTCACCCCCGAGCAGGGCTGTGCCGGGGGTCAGGGCAGGGACCACAGTGGCCCTGGGGCGGAGCAGAGGCCTGTGCAGAGGACAGGGATGCCGCCCGCGCCCCTTGGCTTCTGCCACCGGCTCCCGACTGAGAGCCCCACGCAGACGGCGGAGCCCAGCTCCTCAGACTAACAGCATCGCTGTGCTCCTCAGGATGGACGTGAGGCCGGGCTCTGCCCCTCCCGCCCCACCGGCCCAAAGACTTGACCGGTCTGGGCAACCCCCCCCTCCCCTGCCCACGCTCCCCAGCACCCAGTGTGGGGGGGGAGGCTACTTACACCTCCATCTGGAGGTGGACACCACACACACACACATGCACACACATGCATGCATACACATATACACTGCATGCACATATATACACATGCACACATGCTCCACGCACACATACACATGCACACACATATACACGCACGCGCACACACCCCACACTTCCACGCAGACCGGACAGCGGAGCTCCCGCCTCCAGTCGCCTCCACCGGGGAGCCGCTCCCGCTGGGCCGGGCACCCAGGCCGCGCCGTGAACGTTGCCGCACGCACAAGTGACGTCATACCCGTCGGCCCGGGCACGGTCAGGTCTCCCGCACCGGCGCCGCCTCACCCTGAGCCAGAGGCTGTCGCTAACGCGCAACGGATGCGCAGGGGCCACGTCAGCCGCCCGGGCTGGCACAGACCGCGTGTGACGGTGACGCCCCAGCCCGCACCCCGGGACCGCGGCCGTGAGGATAGACCGCCACTGCCCTCCGCCAAGGGCTGGAGGGGGACCGGGAGCGGGCCTCAGAACCGCAGAGGCCGGAG
>NW_012267231.1:372306-381399 GCF_000151885.1 Dipodomys ordii | reverse complement strand
CTGAGGATCCTGCATGGAGACTGAGCACACAGCCCCAGGGTCCCCGCACCCTGCACTGAGGATCCTGCGTGGAGACTGAGCACACAACCCCAGGGTCCCCGCACCCTGCGCCAAGGGAGGCAGAGCAGGCCGGACGCGCCCTGTGCTTCTTTCTAAAGAAAACCATGTGTCTGCTCTCCCATGCCAGAGCTAAAGCAGCACTGGGATCCTGCCGCTCTGACTTTGTTAGCTGGGCAGGAGGGTTACAGTCCTGTGCCCGATGCCTGCTCCTGTTTCCTGAGCAGAAGCAGCAGGCTGTTGGGAGGAAATATCTCATCCAATGGCTTGTACCTGCAGGAGGGCGGGGTCCCACCCAGTTCTGGTAACTGCTCCTCCCTTCTGCTCCCGCCAAAACCAGAGCAGAGCTGGTGGGGGGACCCGCGCTGGCCCCCACGGCCAGCCATCCGCCCCACACCGGCCTGGCCAGCAACACCCACAGGGGAGTGGGTGCGAGCAAGCCCTGAGCGGCTCTCCACCCCGGGACCGGCAGAGGGGGCGGCGATGGCCGCTCATGAGCACACACTCAGATCTGCGCGCACACACACAGCGCAGCATCACAAACTGCTCTCCCACCCCTCTGGGAAGATGTCAAGAAGGACCGGCCAGCAGCCCGTGTGCCCGGCAGCCCCCGACATTAACAGAGCCCCACTTACCCATCTCCCTGCGGGGAAAGATGCTCTTCTGCAAGCTCATGGCCGGCCCTGCTGACCAGGCTCAGGCTGGGTCGGCCGCAGCTCTAGGGCTTGGGAGTATTTGAATAGGAGTTCAACTACAAAGTAACTCCTCGTTAGAACTGTTTTTTTCTCAGCAGGGAGGGAGGGAAAAAAATCCCTTTCCCTCTGCCAGAAAACTTTAATGTTTCACAACGGCCGCTTCCAGCTCCTGCCCTTCTTGCAAGGCAAATGTGGATAAAGGCAAAGCTATGTGCTGAATGGAGTCCTCAGATCACACAAACAGAAATGAAAACCTCAGACTTTCCCTTGGACCGGGCCCGCGTTGTGGGGCAGAACTAGGCTCTCCCCGAGGTCCCACGCACGGCAAGCGTGTGGCCAGCCAGGGGTGGAGGCCGGAGCCCCGCCCTGCGGCCAGGAAGCGCACAACACCTAACCCCCTGCCCCGAGTCCCAGTGATTCATTTTCTCCCTCACACATGCCACAGACAGACACAGCGCCTGTTCAAGCCAAGTGGAAACGCCTTTCATGAGGTCTGCAGGGCCTCTGTGGTGAATGTGGCCTGTGTCCCCAGCAGAGAAGGGAGGCAGACAGACAGAAGGCGCTCTGAGAGCCCGGCCGGGCCCAGAGGGCCCAAGACCAGGGCTCCGGCCCGGCGACCAAGGGAGAGGCCTGCCGCCCGCCCCGCACACCTTCTCCCTCCACGCTTCGGGTCTGGACAGCCGTGAGATGTGCTGTTGTTTTTAGTGACCAGTTTTGACTGTTGGGTTAAGTAAATCTCTGGATCCCCACAAGGCATGCATAGTGAGCGAGCAGCCGGAAAGAGATCAAGCCACGGGAGGCAGAGCGGAGGGCTAGTCAACTCTGCGACAGGGCCACGGCCCAAGACTCTGGGCTGGCTCCCAAGTGCCGTGGGGTGTCCAGGCACGGCCGCCGCAGCTGCCCCCGGCCGCCGACCCACACCTCCACCACCAGCGAGGGAGGATGGAGGGGCTCCGGCCCCGCCTCCTACCAGGCCCGAGGGCTCTCACCACGACCACGACACATGACGGAGCCAGCAACGTCACAGCGGGGCAGAGCTGGAAAATCACAGGCTATGTGACGCGGAAAGCCTGCCGTCCAGGCCCTGGCTCGGCTGCAGAGCCCCAGCCCAGCTGAGCACAGGGAAATCCGTCCCACCAAGGGACCCAGACACTCAACGACAAAGGATCCTAGAAATAGAGTCCCAAAGACAGCCCTGCCGCCTGAACCCATCTCAACCATGGCTGACGGCTGAGCTGAAGGCCGGGAGCCTCGGCCTGGGCTGGGGAGAGGCCCGGGCCGTGGCCTCCCCGTTGGGGACAGGGCATACATGGTGGAGGCAGCAAGTGCACTTCCTCCAGTGGCCGTGGGCGTCCTAGCAGTGAACGGGATATTGTCTGCAGACATGGTCTATTTTGTTCAGGAACCTTTCTGTTTCAATGTGAAGGTTTTACGTCGTGTGTGTATGCACACACATGCATATTTATCAGTTATCCGAGGCCCACACACAAAATTCCAAACATACTTGTTTAACCGTGCGCAGCCCGGGATGGCGATGGCTTGTCCCCAGGCGTCGGGTTGCTGCCGCGAGGATCGGGGGTGGCTGTGGGGCGCAGTCCTTCCCTGCCGCCCTCTGCCCTCTGCAGCATTCCGGAAGGGGTGCCCCACCACACAGCGGCCGCTCCTGCCCGCTCTCCCCTGGCGTCCACTGCTCTGGTCCCAGCCTGGCTGTCTCCCAGCCTTTTCCCTGCTCAAGGCCAGCCCCTAGAGGACCATCCCCGGTGACTCCCAGACCACAGGGCCTCTGGCCTTCCCCCCATACCACGGCCTGGCCCTGCCCTAGGGACAGAGTGTGCTGACCCTGACCCTGACCCCCTCCAGGCTGCCCTAGCTGCTGGCAGCCCTGGTGGCTCCCGCTGGACTGGGCCTGGCGGTGGGAGTCGAGGTCATGAGCAGGGATGGCAGAGGTGTGGACAGTGGCATTGTCACGGTGCCAAGGGTGGTGGTGGTGATGCTGGTGGTGGTGGTGGTGCTGATGGTGGTGGTGGTGGTGATGCTGGTGCTGATGGTGGTGGTGGTGATGCTGGTAGTGCGGGTACTGTGGTGGTGGTAGTGACAATACCCGCCATATCCCCAGGGATGAGCCTGTGTACACCGCTTCACCCTCCCCCCGCCTCTCCTCCAAAGGCCGGCTGCAGCCCAGGCATGTTGTGGGGCGTCACGAAGGTGGGTTCTTCCTCCTGGGCTCGGTGGGGGTCGGGGACAGGAATGACACCAGTGGCCCTCGGACTGACTGAAGACCTCGGAGGTTTGGTCAGACCGTCTGCATGGTCCAAAAACGAAGATGTGAAGCCCACGAGGCCCTGGGACCCCAAAGGCTCCCGGTGGGACCAGAGAAAGCCATGAGGCCCAGAATGCTCACAAAAGGCCAGAATGGGCCCTGAGCAAAACACCCGTCTCCTGCCTTGTGTGGGTAGAAAGGTTTCGCCCACTGCTGGGCAGTTTGCATCTGGATCTTCCCGGTAGAGAGCTGGCCACGAGCAGCTGGGGAGGCGGCAGCTGGGCCGGCATGTGGAGACAGAGGCTGCACAGAATGCAAGGCCCGGGGACAGAGGCTGGCCACGCGCCTCCCGCCTCCCTGGGGCACTGCTCGCGCCTGGATGGAAGCCAGCCAGAGAGGCCGGGGGGTTCCGGGGTCAGGCCTCCCCTGGGAGGCCGGCCAGACCACGCGGCTGCCGCAGGGCCGGCCGCTGTGCTCACAGAGGCCCAGGGCAGTCCCAAAGCTCAGACCGCAGCCTGGGACCCAAAGGGCAGAGCGGGGACGCCGGAGCACAAGAGGAGCCGGGCCAGCCTCGGGACACGTGCTGGACACAGGGAGCCCTCCCTGGAGGCTGTCCACCCCGACCCAAGGGGAGGCCGCCCTGTCCACTGCCGGGGGTGCTCTGTGGATTGCCCAGGTGTGTTTCTTATTGTTCTTGCGTCCATCTTCTCCACAGGTTGTGAGCACACTGAACGCCAGCCCTGGGTCTTGTTCATCACTGACCCTGGGTCTGGCAATCAGCAGCAGAACAACTGATACTGGCCGCTGCTGTGGCCTGAGCGGACGGGGTGAGGCCCGCCGGATGCGGACTGCTGGACAGTGAGGAGCAGGACGAGGTCGCTTGGTCACCCGGCTGACGGCCCCGTGGGACACAGAAGAGGCGAAGCCCCGGGACAGGACCCGGGGCTGGGTGAAGACCTGGGGTGTGGCCAGGAGCGCCAGGGAGGAGATTCACACCACCCAGCGGAGGAGAGTCTCAAGAAAGGTGGGAGAAGGTTCCAGTACAGCAGCCCAGGGAAAGTGAGGCTTCGTTCTACATGCCGCGTAGGCCTGGCTGGCCGTGGGACAAGACAAATAAACCTGGAGAACCTCTGGCAAACCCATGTGGCCTCCCACCTCTTGGAGTCAGAACCGGCTTTCCATCTCCTGTCAGACTGAGTGGCTCTGGTTGCTAGGGTGCCGACAGACGGGCTCGGCACCTTCCGTGGTGGGGCTGGCTTCTCTGTACGGCGCAGCCCCTTCCTGCCATCTGCAGTCCCCGCCTATTTGGGCAGAAATAGGACCCACGTGTTGGTGATTCACTTGCACGTTACATAAATGAGTGCCTGGCTGTGGCAGCTTGGTGTCCCGGAGACCATCTGAAGAGTCTCTGCCGCCAGAAGTCAGGAGCTGCCAAGGAAAGCAAGAGAAGAAACACTTTCCCAGCCTCGTCCGCGGGCTGCGCGGTCCGCCGGGGGAGGGCTCTGCCAGCGCCCAGGGACCCAGGCCCCAGGTGGAAATGCTCTCTCCTTTATCTGAATAATCGTCACCGCTGGACATTTAGGTCAATGGAGGGACACAGATATCTCTGCTGGTAACTTTTGCTTGCAATGTCCCAAGGATGGATTTTCAGCAGCACACAGCTCCTGGGCAGTGCCGAGGCCTTGGGGGACAGGGGGAACCTCGGTTCTCTGTCTGCCAGCCAAGATGGAGGACTTGCATCTCCTCCCTTTGGCCTGGTCTTTCTGTCCAATGGGGTCTCCAGGGAGTTTGGGGGGTCCCCTCCAATGTGTCCCTGTGGGGACAGCAGAGATGTGGGCCCGGCTCTTTGGGAGTCACAGGGATGTTTGTCACCACGCTGTTCATGGAGTCTCTCCTGGTCACGTGGACTCCTCTCAAGCTGCCGCTCTTGCCCTGTCTCCTTCCTCTACCCATCTGGAGGTAATGGCCGCTCTCCTCCGCCTGTGTCCAGGGGCCTCTGACTTTCCTTCTTTCCTCTGGCCGCTCTCCACATGTCGCTAGCCCAGAGCACTGGCCATAGAGGTCTCTTTTGAGTCACGTCGACCCACAAAGGGAGAGAAGGAACTGAGCACAGCTCGGGCCCCCTCCCGGCCTCCAAGCAGCGTCCTGGTGTGGCACCTCGGGGCCTGGCGGTGTGGGACAGGGCGGGGCACTTCCTGCCGCCCGGAGTTCACACAGGAGCAGGAGCAGATGTCTGGCAGAGGCTCCGTCAGGCCCCCACCAGCCAACCATAACACAGTGCAGAGGCGATACAGGGCGGAGGACCGCAGGACGGGCCGGCGCCAGGGCCAGCGCCGGGCCTCTGCTGGGAGGCAGGCAGGCAGCTCGTGGGCATTCCTCGTGCCACGGATCCGCGCATGGCGTGTCCGGGAAGCCAGGCATCCGTGCTGAGCTGTCTGATGCTGCGCTGGAGCCCAGACCTGTGACCTCCCCTCCCATCCGTGCCGCACCGGGCTCAGTTCACTTCATCTTCTAGACCGCTCTGGGAGAAAGCGGGGCCGGCAGAGACCTGGGGCTGGTGAGGACCACGGCCTCGGCCACAGCGTGTCCACGCACAGGACTCTGGTGTCGCTTCTCCGACTCCTGGTGGTGGGCACTATTTCCAGACACCAGAAGGAATGTCCGTAAAAACCCCAAACTGAACCCCCTGGCTACCCATACTCTGAATGCCAGTTAAAACAGCCCCTCCCCCCCCCGCTCCTTCCCCCCCCCTCCTTCCCCCCCTCCTTTCCTCTCTTTTCTTTTGTATAGATCCTGGGGCTTTGGTCCCTGACCCTGAGCTTTTTTTGCTCAAAGCTAGCGCTCTACCACTTGAGCCATAGCACCCTTCTGGCTTTTGGATGGTTAATTGGAGATGAGAGTCTCATGGGCTCTCGTGCCCAGGCTGGCTTCAGACTGACCCCTCAGAACTCAGTCTCCTGAGTGAGGAGCTGCGATGCCAGGCGTGAGCCACGGCACCTGGCAAAGCTGCTCTTCCATGCGCCACACACTGCTTCTTTCATGAAGAAAAACTGAACCGACCTCAGAGCCAGGTGCCGGTGACTCCTCCCTCCACAAATGTCCCTTTTGGGAACCGAGGTAAGGCAGCCACTGAGCATTCCATGCTGGGCTTAGGCGCCGCCCTCTTGTGGCCATTTGGGGAACCACATGGTCGGGAGAAAGTCCTGGCTTCCTCTCTGCCTGGTGGACTGTCCCCAGGCTTAGCTCTGCCCTTTCCCACCAGGGCGAGGGCCTGGGTCCTCTGCGGGGAGGAGCCAGGGAGGCCCGTCAGTCACTGTCTTTGTTTGAATGTGTTTTGGAATGCTTCTTGGAGACTGAGTTACTCCTTTCGTAACTGCCGGTTCCAGTCTTCTGCCTTCTTTCCACAGTGAGGACCTGTTCCAGAAAGAAAAGAGGGAAAGGAAGAGAGGCGAGGGGAGAAGAGGAGGAAAGAACAAATGGAGAGGAAAGAGGAAAGCGCCTGCTCCGGCTAGCATCAGGAAACGCTGACTTTGCCAGTGGAATACGCACGGTCTTCTGTTCACACACACGCACACGCACACGCACGTGTGTGTCCAGCCCTGCTGTCCCCACGCCCCACTGGAACCCTCCACTCACCCGTCCCCACTCCTCCCCAGGCCAGCCTTCCTTCCCCTGCTCCGGCTCTGTGCTGGGCTAAGTGTGGACGAGCATTTTCCAGCCCGGCCCTGGCCTCTCTCACCCGAGCGCCCTGCGTCTCCCCGTGGCAGCGGCCTGGAGTGTGCCGTTGGCCTCCTGCGCCTCTTCCCCCGGCACAGACCTGCTCCCTGAGCTCCCTGCCCTGCTCCCCGTGGCGACGGTGTGGAGTGTGCCGTGGCCTCCTGCGCCTCTTCCCCCGGCACAGGCCTGCTCCCTGAGCTCCCTGCCCTGCGTCTCCCCGTGGCGGCGGTGTGGAGTGTGCCGTGGCCTCCTGCGCCTCTTCCCCCGGCACAGGCCTGCTCCCTGAGCTCCCTGCCCTGCTCCCCGTGGCGACGGTGTGGAGTGTGCCGTGGCCTCCTGCGCCTCTTCCCCTGGCACAGGCCTGCTCCCTCCTTGGTTCCCTGGGCCTACCAGGTACCTGGTGTGAGCAGTGCATGCTCACTGCTAACAGCACTGCCAACACAGCCTCAACCCCACCACCAGCACATCCTGTGCCTCTGCACATAGACACGGCGAGGCATGACCAGGTCTCGGGTTGGAAGCTGTATTTGGCGAGAGCAAGGTCAGAAAGAACACGACTGCGGGGGGCGCACGTCACTGCGGGCCAAGGCCCATGGCCTGCTCCACAGCACGGGTGTCCTCGGCCCTGGGCTTGGCCACGTCCAGCATGGTGGCCTCGTCATCCCTGGGGCTCGCAGTCACTAAAAGCCATACGTTCTTTGGCTTTTCCACTCTCTGTGAATCCAGATACGTGTGAGCTGCAACCTCAACTTCTTTTCCAAAGTAGGTCCTAGAGCAGGAGAGGAACTGAGTGGTCTCACTGAGTTTTAGTTCCCTCTTAAGAGCACCCATGAGGCTGGCTTCCACAGACCCTTCAACCTCCAAGGATGTGTGTGCGTGAGTGCGTGCCTGCGTGCGCACATGCAGGTGCGCGCGCATGTGTGCGTGCAGGTGTGTGTGCGTGCGCATGCATGTGTGCGCACATGAGTGCACACACGCGCACACGCAGTCTCTAATGGAACCTCGCCCACATTCACACCCACATCTCCTGTGACGTTCGCTGTTCCCTGCAGTACCTCAAGAACAGGTTCCGATGGGCCACCAGCGCTCGATTCGTATAGCGATGGTAGAGGACCAGTTTTCTGTTTGCCTTTAGCGATAAAACAAGAGTGCTATTAGCGTTCTGTGTTAAGGCCTCCATCCCCTGTAAGCAAACACTTGAAAAGATACTAATGTTAATTTTAACATAATAGACGCACACATATCCATGGGATAGCTTAGCTTTGATGAAGCACATTATGGTAGATATCATCCATATGATACAGTAATTATTCAAAGTTGTATTCGAGAGGCTCTTTGACAACGTGAGATTTGGTGTTATAAAATGAGCACAAGTACATTTATGATGCCCTGTTTTATGTTTTTGGTTGGTTGTGGGGCTTGAACTCTGGGCCTGGGCGCTGTCCCTGAGCTCTTCAGCTCAAGGGTAACGCTCTACCGTTTGAGCCACAGCGCCACTTCCTGTTTTCTGGTGGTTTAGTGGAGATGAGTCTCATGGACTTTCCTGCCCAGGCTGGCTTTGAATTGTGATCCTCAAATCTCAGCCTCCTGAATAGCTAGGATGACAGGCGTGAGCCACCAGCGCCCGGCTTCATGCCCTGTTTTATAAAAACAAGGAAGAGAAGGAAACACGCACACGCAGTAGAGAAAAATAATCAGCAACGCTAGTTGTCTCTGGAAGGTAGAGCTGTGGTACTTTTCGTGTGAGTTTTGATCTCTGACTTTGTAAGGGAGCATGTATTTATAATTAAGTATTTTTTGAGACAGGGTCTCTGTGCAGCCTCAGCCCTGACGCCCCGCCTCCCAGGGCTGAGAGGACAGGCGTGCGGCACCATGCTGTTCTAAAATCCCGTCTCATACAAGCTAAGTGCCGCGTCAGAAACAGCAGCAGCCCTGGTACTGGCGGCGAGCCTGGCCCCACTGCCACACCCCCTGAGAGGAGAGTCATCCCACCAGTCATCAACAGAGCTTCTGTGACCACGGTGGGCTCTGGCAGTCATGACTGAACACAGACAGAACATGGGCCCCAACCCGCCAACGCTCCTGGCTGACCCAGAGCTGCCCTCTGCACGGAGCCACAGCAAGGCCTCAGGCTCGGAGCCCCGGGCCAGGGCTGAGGACCAGAACGGACAGGAGACAGGACAGGAAGCAGCTCCCCGAGCCTGCGGCCTCCCACAGTGGACAGGAGACAGGACAGGAAGCACACGCTGACCCTGTGACCTCACACAGCGGACAGGAGACAGGACAGGAAGCACACGCTGACCCTGTGACCTCACACAGTGGACAGGAGACAGGTCAGGAAGCACACGCTGACCCTGTGACCTC
>NW_012267231.1:359598-360137 GCF_000151885.1 Dipodomys ordii | reverse complement strand
GCTGGACCCTCCCCGCTGGACGCCCCCCGCTGGACCTCCGCTCCTCTGGACCCTGCCGGCCCCCGCCCCGCCCCACCCCACCTTGCCCCGGTCTGCTCCCTGGCCGTCTCGCTCTGCCTCCTTGGTCTTCCACTGTCGGGCAGTGATAACCTTGGCTTTCACCTGTCCTCCTGGTGCCAAGGTCGAGGCCCCGGGCTGGACCCACGGGTTCCATCAGGTCTTGCTGCCCTCGTCCAGGACTGGCCGGCCCAGCACTGATCCAACCCCGACCCAAGTGGCCATTGCATAGTCGCCTGGGGTCTGCAGACTCAGCAAGAGGTCACTGGCGATGAGTGTGCTGGCCGCTCTGGCTAGACTGGCCCGCAGTGCCACCTCCCAGGGAGGCCTGGGCCCCAACGGTTTGTGCTCCAGCGAGCAGGTCTGTGCTCCTGGTGAGGACGAGCAGGTCGGTGCTCCCAGAGAGCGGGTCGGTGCTCCCAGAGAGCGGGTCGGTGCTCCCAGAGAGCGGGTCGGTGCTCCCAGAGAGCGGGTCGGTGCTC
>NW_012267231.1:358989-359278 GCF_000151885.1 Dipodomys ordii | reverse complement strand
CAGGTCAGGAAGCACACGCTGACCCTGTGACCTCACACAGTGGACAGGAGACAGGTCAGGAAGCACACGCTGACCCTGCGGCCTCACACAGTGGACAGGAGACAGGTCAGGAAGCACACGCTGACCCTGTGACCTCACACAGTGGACAGGAGACAGGACAGGAAGCACACGCTGGCCCTGTGACCTCACACAGTGGACAGGAGACAGGACAGGAAGCACACGCTGACCCTGTGACCTCACACAGTGGACAGGAGACAGGTCAGGAAGCACACGCTGACCCTGTGACCTC
>NW_012267231.1:352273-354473 GCF_000151885.1 Dipodomys ordii | reverse complement strand
CCCGGGGGACCTTGCCTCCCCCCCGCCCGGCCCCGGGCTGCACCCACATGGACCGGGGAGCCTTCATACTCCAAGCGCAGCTGGGGCTCGAGGAAGGTGGCCTGCCAGAGGTTCAGGTGAGAGGCCTGGTCGGTCAGGTACACTTCCTGGAGCCAAGACTTCTTAGACGAGGTCAGGAGGGTCTTGTGGTTGCTGGACAAATACAGCTGGAAAAGACGGCGTGCAGGTGAGCTAAGGGGCCTGAAGAGCAGGGAGGTGTGCAGCATGGGCGGGATGGCAAGGCTCAGAACAGTCCCCGAAAGCCTGCTCCTGCTCAGGTATGGACGGCTCCGCTCTCCTCTGCCTTCTCTCTCCCTCTCCCCCTCTTCCGCCCCCCTCCCCCCCCCGCCTTACACACACACCACACCTCAAACTACATCTCCTTCCTTTGGACCAAACTCAAATTCAGCCCTGCTCCCGTTTCCCCACCCCTGATCCCCAGCTCCCTTCAGGACAGAGGACCAGGCCGCTGTTTTTACTAAATAACATGCACAGAGCTGGATGCTGGAGTGACACGCTCAAATGGGGAGCCTTCCAGCCATGGTGGACGAGTGTGTCCGCCTGGCCCCACGGCCCCGCCTGGAGCCGAGTCTCTCAACCCCCAAGGAGGAGCTCAAAGACTTGCCTTAGTCACCCAAAGGCATGCTTTATGCACACCGGACCTCCCACAGCATCTTCTCCCCCATTAGACAGAAAGGGTGGCAAGCAAAAGCCTATTTAATGAAAAGTTTTTCACTGAAAACTGTCAGACCGCATCTGTGCAGTCCCAGGTCCATGAGAGTCCGAGGCAGGAAGACAGTTCACAGCCGGCCCGAGCAACGTAACAGGACTGACTCAACTATTTTAAAAACAGTCATGTGAAACAATATGTAGCGATAGTGACATTGGCGGGGGTCAGGTAATGATTAATTGAGTCGTCTAATGTAGAGGTGCAAGTAATAAAAACTTTGGAGCTTTGCAAGCTGAATTGCAAGTTATTTTCTTCCTTTATTCTTCAGTTTTTAAGAATGTGAGTCAGAATGAAGTCAGAGATAAAACCCGCCTTACCGTTCTCTACCCGCTTCCAGAGGTAGTTGGGAAAGCACCTGAAAAGACTGACTGGATGTGGGTATACACAGTGCAGACTCACCATTTTGTCTTCAAATCCTCCTGTGATCCCAAGACAGAAGTCTTCCCCGTACCTGATGGGTTGGCCGGTGGCATCTTTGCCTGAGCTGCACATGAGAACAATCACAAGGTCAACGCTGCTCCCAGATCCTTCCAGCTCTTTTTTTGTTATGCTATTTTGTTTAGCCGAGTTTTTAATTATCTGTATTCATATACCATGGTGGAATTAAGTAAATTAAAGTTCTGTTAGCTTCACATCCGGCTGGCGGGCTCATCTGCCATCTGCCCTACAGGCCAGAAAGTGTCCCCTTGTTGGGCCTCTGTCTGAGATGGACATCCTGCTTGTGCGCACTAGTCCACAGGACAAAACTCTTGTCAAATGTGGCCACATCTTTATAGAGAGCCAAGGTAGCAAGCAGACTTGTACTACAATTGTCTGAGGAGCAGAAATCATAATCGATGCTTAGTTATTTTAGCATTTCACTCTGGTGAAATGAAATATGTGAAGGACAGGCCGTGCTGCTGTCGGGTGGGTGGATCATGTGGAGGACAGCCCGTGCTGCTGTCGGGTGGGTGGATCATGTGAAGGACAGGCTGTGCTGTGTCAGGTGAGTGGATCATGTGAAGGACAGGCCGTGCTCCTGTCGGGTGGGTGGATCATGTGGAGGACAGGCCTGCTGCTGTCAGGTGGGTGGATCATGTGGAGGACAGGCCGTGCTGTGTCAGGTAAGTGGATCATGTGGAGGACAGGCCGTGCTCCTGTCCGGTGGGTGGATCATGTGGAGGACAGGCCGTGCTGCTGTCGGGTGGGTGGATCATGTGGAGGACAGCCCGTGCTGCTGTCGGGTGGGTGGATCATGTGGAGGACAGGCCGTGCTGCTGTCGGGTGGGTGGATCATGTGGAGGACAGCCCGTGCTGCTGTCGGGTGAGTGGATCATGTGGAGGACAGGCCGTGCTGCTGTCGGGTGGGTGGATCATGTGGAGGACAGGCCGTGCTCCTGTCGGGTGGGTGGATCATGTGGAGGACAGGCCGTGCTCCTGTCGGGTGGGTGG
>NW_012267231.1:336120-347558 GCF_000151885.1 Dipodomys ordii | reverse complement strand
GAGAGCGGGTCCGTGCTCCCAGAGAGCGGGTCGGTGCTCCCAGCGAGTGGGTCCGTGCTCCCAGAGAGCGGGTCCGTGCTCCCAGAGAGCGGGTCCGTGCTCCCAGCGAGCGGGTCCGTGCTCCCAGCGAGGCAAGAGCAGGTCCGCGGAGGGTAGATGGAAGCCAAGTGGAGTCTGCTCTACCCTGGAGGAAGACCAGCACCCGAAGGGTCTTGATGTGTCCCCCTCCAGCCTGACCCCAACGCCCGCCCAGCACCTTCCCCCAGGAGCAGATCAGTGCCGCGGCCTCCGTCCCTCTGTCCATGGCGGCAGCGTGGAGGCGTCTCCACCCGTCCTCCATCAACGGAGTCTGCCTGGGCTCCGAGGTCCTGGGCCCACCCTGCTCAAAGGAAGCTGGCAAGGGGGGCTAGGACGGGAGGGGAAGGACAGACACCCAGCATCCCACCTGCCTCCCTGGTCCAGGAGGGGAGGGAAGGGGAGGGGAGGGGAGGAAACCTAACATTTATGTCCTTTATGACTTCAAAACCCCTGTCAGAGCATTTCTAGGGGGCCTGAGGAATGGCGAGCAGAACGGTGGGCAAATGACATGAGTTTTACGTGCTTCCGACAGCAGTGGCTCCCCGTGCAGGAAGGACCGGCCTCTCCGCTCCGTGCCTCCTTTCCCCTTAGAATTCACAAGCCCGTCACTGCTTTCGGAGCCGCGCCTGGACAGGCAGCTCCGGAGCTCCGGCCCGGGGTGGGTGCCCGCGGAATGTGCCGGGGTCTGGTGAGGGAGCAAGGCTGCCGGCACGCTCCGCACCTGCAGCCGTCCAGCTAGCACGCAGACGGCTCTTCCAGGAGCAAGAACTGACCGCTCTGCAGCAGATTTAATTCTACAATTGGGCGATTGTGCCCCCCGGTGGCCAGCCATGGCACAGCATGCTCTCTGTAAGGAGAAAAGTGATTCAGATGACCCCTCTGCAAAGGGGTCTCTGTCCGCATGGAGGGGCTGACCTGGGCTTCTCTCACCACGATTACGCTTAAGGTTACTACTGAAGACACACAGCAAGACACCCCAACACTGGGCCATCCTGACCCGTGACAAAGCACAGCAACTTTGCGATGGAGCGCTTACGTTAATTCCGTTACAGCGTCATGTAATTGAGCTGCCCATCAAAATAAAGAACTGAGGAATAAAAGGGCTTGATAATGAGCCAGATACCAAACACAGAACCAGGAGATGAAGAATTATCATAAACATGGCGACAAAGTAATGCCAGTGGCAAATTCCTGGTGAAACAATTGTAGTAAGAAATTTTGTCCAAAAAAAATCCCAGATTATACCAAAATCTCAGATTAGAGAAGGAAAAAATGAAAAACGGAAGGGTTTTATTCTTCTTAGGATAGCCTTCACCAAAGACGGCATCCACAGATGTAGGAGGCCAAGGCCAACCTCCGCTAGAGTCAGAATGAATGGGGAAACGTTAATGGCCTATGTAAATAAAAGGAAAAAAGGAAGCTTTGGGGACATAGGAGGAGGAAGATGACTCGAAGGGGACTGACGCCTGCCTTTGGTTGTGACAGTCTGTTAAGTGAGGACCTAGAATGTTCACACCCACGACACAATCATCTCTAGTACAGTTGGCCTCTCTGGCCTGTGGCTTCCTCCTCCGGCCGAGGGGCGGGACTTCCTTCCTGGGGTCATGGTGGGAGGTGGTGAAGAGTCGCTTGCTTTCAGCAAACTGCCGGTCAGGTTAGGGCTGCTGGTTGAAGACATGTAAACCTGAGGATCTCTATGACCTACCTGAGATGTTTGTCCCAGCATTCTGGGCTGGAGCCAAGGAATGGAGCAAAACCCCCTTTCCAGTGCAGTGGTGTGGAACATTCTGGAAGGGGCCTGGACGGGTGTAATGGTGGGTGGGGGAAGTCTGCCCTGGAGGCCCCCTGCACTCTCTGCCTCCTCTCCCGCCGGCTAGCACGTCCCCTTTGGGGTAAGGGGCTGGGCAGGGCTGCCCTGAGCCTGTTTCTCGAGATAAGTCCCCAGTGGCTCTCTGGCCTCGCTGTCAGGAGATAAATTTCCTATTTTGGCGGAAATCACACGCCCAGGCCCCAGTGGGAGCGGCTGTGTCTTCCACCCCCGGCCATGGTGGGAAGTAGCTACGCCCACTCTTCCCCAGCCCTGAAAGTTCAGAGGTGGAGAGACAAACATCGCCACGGATCCCCCTCTCCTCCACGGGATGCAGAACCAGACAGTGCAGAAGTGTAGCTGTGGAAACCATACCTAAATTAGTCTCAGCCTCTCCTCCTCTTCCCTCGCACCAACACCACCAGCCACTCCTTAAGGCAGAACCGGTCTCCTCCTTCCCTTCCAGACTAAAACCTCAGGTCATGATGGGCACACTGGCGTTGGGGCTGGAGAGTCTCTCCTGTGTCCCAGGAGTCCGTGGTGTCCCACTGGTGTCCCCGTCCACAGAGGGGTGACCCCACGCCCCTCCCCGCTCACAGCGAACCTCGATCCTGTAAACCGTCAAAGAATGTCACCTCAGCCCCCACAGAATCCTTCTTGTGCCGTACCTAGCAACCAGACTCCACCCTATCGTCTCTTCTAAATGTGGAAGATGAGTTCTTTGCTTCTCTACAAAGTGAGGCAGAGGGAGGGGTCTTCCTTCTCCACCTGCCTCCAAAACCTTCCCCTTCCAGTCCACCTGAAATCCCTGTCTGCCAGCCAGCCACCCCATGCTGGCTCTTCTGCCCAGAATCAGGGTTCCCCCCCAGCCCTGGGGTCCCCCAGCTTCTGCCCGGGCTGATTCCACCTTGCATTCAAGTCTTGTGCATCAGCTCACCCCGCGTACACCCCAAGCAGCACCGCGTGGAGCTGCCCCAGGGACGTGGTGGGGCTGAGGAAGGGGCAGCACGAATTATCTGGATGTGTGTGCTTGCGTGGGAAGTAAGCAGTGGCCAGCACCCAGCCCCAGGTCCTAGGGGCCTGCAAGGGCTCACAGCGGCCTGCACACCTGCCTGGCCTGATGACTCCATACGCCCCACGCGCCACGTTATAAACACCCGAACCAGCACAACTCAGCAGGACGAGCAGCACAGCAGTGTCCTGTCCTATGATCCCCCCACACACACACACGGCCTGGACCATGGTCCACCTGTCCACCTCCTACCTACGCCTCCTGAACAGCTCGGCTCACAGGTGCGCACCACCTTCCCCAGGCCGACCTCAGCCTCCCAAGCAGGTGCCCTTCTCCCAGTCTCTCGGGATGAAATGAAAGCTTTCCCTGAAGTTTTTGCTGAACTGTGTAAGGGTCTGGTCCCGCTAAAGGGACCAAGGGTGAGCTGACTGACAGGGACGTGCGATCCCAGGGCTCTCTGAAGGGGAGTGGGGGCTGTGAGGCACTGGGGACAGAGCAGCCGGGAGGTGAGCATGCTCCAGCAGCAGTGACCAGACAACGACGGAGATCCTCACGATCCCCAGAGGAAGACGGAGATCCTCACAATCCCCAGAGGAAGATGGAGATCCTCACGATCCCCAGAGGAAGACGGAGATCCTCACAATCCACATCCTCGAGGGCTCGGAGAGCCGGCACCGAGGCCGGGAGAGGCCGCAGCAGAGGCCAGGGTCCCGGCGGGTGAGGGAAGGGTCAGTGTGAGGATGAGGTGGCGGGCCCTGGGGAAGGGAAGGGCGGACTCCACAGACCTGCCTGGGAGGGGGGGGTACTTCAGTACTGCTGAAGCTAAGTCTATAATTTGTTATAGAATAAAACCCTTGGCATCACACTCCGTTAAACCCTCATCTCGGCACCCAGTGGCTGCCACCGTCCGTGCTGCCAAGCTGGAGGGTGAACAAACCCAGGAGCCACCTTGGAGGGTCTCCAAAACCTGGCTTCTCTCCTCCCAGGGAAGTTCAGCCCGAGCCCACACAAAGATCTTCTCAGCTAAACCCGCTGGTCTAGCTGAGGTCATGAATTCACCTCGGCTCCGGCAGCTCCTCCGGCAGCACCCATGGCAGAGCACACCGGGCCGCAGCTCTGTGGGGAAGGTCTGTGCTGACTGGGTGTCAGGGAAGGTCACGATTCTATTCTTACAGGTTGAGCTGCTGTTCTGGGGAGAGGCACTCCCACAGGCTAAATTCATCTTTCCACTTGTTTTCACCTTTCCCTTTCCCTCACCCTTTTTTTGTGCTCCTTCTCTTTGTCTCCCTGCACTTGCTCCCTGACTCTTTGTCTAAAAGGCCAGGGTCTCTGAGAAACGCTAACTTGGTTTCTGCTTTTGTTCCCCAGGCTCCTGGCTCATCTGGTCCTCATGAAGCTATAATTACTGGCACATTTGTGTGGTGGGGGGGAGGGAGGGGCTGGGAGAGGAATGGCCTTGATCTGGGCTGTGGCCTGGTTCTAATTTTAGCAAGCAGGGAGCTTTGGACTTCCTGGAGGTGTCCGATTGCCTGGGCTCCCCTGTGGAGCGCGGATATCCAACATATGGAAACGATTCAGATCACAAGAACGCCAGGCCAGGGTACAGCTCGGGATCACTGGCCCACTCCACCGTCACAGCCTAGCAAGCCCCTTGTAAAACCCCAGGAGCTTGCAGACAAAGGAGGAGCAGGGAGCAGGAGACGTTGCAGAGGTGGTCCCGACACGTGCCCTGGTGTGGGGATGAGGCGGTCACCCCCGAAGGCTGCAGGGCTCCCTGGAGACCTAGGACAGCCTTTCCCTGGCAAAGCCGGCCCCCCGGAGGCTGTCCAGATAAGTTCCCCTTCCCTTGAGGGAGGCGAAGGTTACGTGGCGTGAACCCGGCAGATCCCAGCTGGGGATCCGATGTGGTCTGGGGAAAGTGTCCACCCGTCGAGATGCAGAGGCTAGCAACACGTTCTGCCTCTGGGTTTGTCCTCCTGGAGTCCGCCTCGGCCCTGAGCAAAGCTTGCCAGCCCTTCAGATATGCGGTGAGGACCCTTCCTCCTGTGCGTAACCTGAGTTAGCTTCTCATTAAAATTCAAGCCCATGTCTCCACGTTTCCCCCCAGCAGAGCTGTTGCTCGGCTGGTCACTGATACAACCCACTACGAAGAAAGCTGTGCCGATTTCATTTTGTGATCTTCCAGGCGGGGATTCTCTGAGTCCCTTCCAGAAAAATCTTGGCAGGACCACAGGTTTGTGTCATAGCCCAAATGTGAATGACGGCTCTACCGGTGAGCGGTCCAGGTGTGAGTCCTGTCGGCGTTCTTGGCAGTGGACGGGGGCCCAGCGGAGAGCAAGCTGTCTGCCGTACCTGGGGTGACCCGTGCACACGGCTCCCCGAGCCTTCTCCCTCTGTCCTGTGCCTCCTGCCCCGAGCTCCCAGCTCGCAGAGACATTTCTGTACCCAACATTCGGCAGAGAGCCGGCCCAGTAACGATGACCGAGCTGATCACTACGTTACGCTGACGGGTGGAGAGTCCCCCACAGTGCTGGCTCCCGTCCTTCGGGACCTGGCACTTACCCCAGAACAGCACGCAGTCCCCTAGAACCCTCCTGCAGCCAGATCCTAGAGCAGAGGCCACAGGGTCTGCCTTCAGCCCTTCCCCTTGATTCCCGAGTGGAGGCGCGCTGCTGGCTCTCCTCCCCCTCCTTGTCCCTGGGCTGCCCCGCAGCGCGGGAGCTCCTCAACCATTCTGCTGTGCAGGAGACTCTTATCTGTGGCAGATTGGTAGCCTCACGGGCGGGCTCTGTTCTCAGGGGCCAATGGGAAGGATCACCCCTTGTGTGGAGAACAGCAGGCCTGGAGCCTGGGCCTCACAAGAAGAGCAGGCCTCCAGCCGGGCCTCGTGAGCCCCGCGGGCCTCCAGCCGACAGGCCTCCAGCCGGGCCTCGTGAGCCCCACGGGCCTCCAGCCGACAGGCCTCCAGCCGGGCCTCGTGAGCCCCACGGGCCTCCAGCCGACAGGCCTCCAGCCGGGGCCTCGTGAGCCCCGCGGGCCTCCAGCCGGGCCTCGTGAGCCCCGCGGGCCTCCAGCCGGGGCCTCGGAGGGTGGACAAGGGCCCCGCGTTACCCCAAGGCAGCGCCTCCTGCAGCCTCACCTGGGGCCGCAGCCGCAGGACAGGGCAACGCCGAGTGTCTGCAGGATCCGAACCCCGAGCCAACACCTGAGATCCAGAACAGCCTCAGGGAAATCCATCGCAGCAGCGGGCAGGCAGGTGCTGCCGGCATGGGCCCGGCTGTGAGTCCCTGGAGTGTGCTGACGTCACACATGCTCAGTTAACCCCCAGAGAGGAAACTTCGGGGGCTTAGAGACATAAAGGCAGCGCAGGTCAGGATGAGGCTGACCTGGCTGTGCCGGAGCCCACAGTGACTGGAGGCCCCACTCACCGGGCCCCTCGGCCACTGCCGGGGCCCTGTGTGGCGTGGTCCCCAGAGCTGCCCCATCAAGGCTGGGTGTGAGTGGCGGGGGGTGTGGATGGGCCCACAGCACCACAGATGCAAGGCCGGGAAAGCTCCGGAAGGTGTGCGAAAGCGCGAGTGCATAACCAGTACAGATGTCCCTCTACATTTGTGGTTGTATACGCTCTTCACACAGTGACAAGAGTCAAACATGAATCTTCTCTTTCCCCTGGTGTGACTGGTGGAAGTTTGTTTACTACTATTTATAAGTTATAAAGGTTTCTGTCAACTTCCCATCACCTCACCTCACCAAGAACTGCAGGGCTGTAAAGTCTGGGGAAGTGTCCGTCAGTCCGGGCCGGGGAAGTGTCCGTCAGTCCGGGCCGGGGAAGTGTCCGTCAGTCCGGGCCAGTCAGTCCAGTTTCTTTTGTAAATCACAGCAGTTCCTCTTTGTGAGTCAGTGCTACTTTTATCATAACTGTAAACTAGAATTTCCCTTCCTAATTTGGGCAGCGCTTTTGGAGGTTCCTCTGAGCCACAGCTGGATGGAGGAGACAAGGCAGCGTGTTTCAGACGGCATTTCTGTCCCAGGGCCCACCCTTCCCACCCTCCCTGCCCTGGCCCTACCCCACGGGGCTCAGTGTGGCACGGGTGAGCAGTCAGAATACTGAAAGCTACACAGTCTTAAATGGGCCTGCGACTGTACCAAGAGCCAAAGGGCAGATCACCTAGGGAAGTTGAAGGTGGAAGAGAGAATGGTCCTGGTCAAAAGTGGTTAACAATATGTCACTGGTTCAAACGCCTAAGGACAGGGGGGGCTAGGCCCCTGCGGGCCGGGGGATGGGGGACCCAGCTGGGGGTGCACGTGGATGCTCAGTGCCCGTACCTCCTCCAGGCATCGCTTGGTAGCGTGAGACTCTCTAATTACCCTAATTGTGATGGGTGTTGTGTGGGCTGCTCGGCTGCACTAGGAAATTACACTGAGGAGAAACAGATTTTTCACTGTGACTAGTTACCAGCCCACCCCCCTTCTAGAAATGACTCAGAGGAGCCCCAGCCCTAGCCTCCTCCCTCACAGAGCCCTCGGCCTGGGCTTTGATCTTGGCAGCAGTACTGTTGGAGACTTCCCATTGCCTACTGCAGGTGACCGGCTGGGCGGAAGGAAAGGCAAACTGAACCCAGACCTCACTGTCGTTGGTGGGGTTTCCTGTGCAGAGTAAGTATGGCGGCTGGAAAAGCGGCCGGAGGATGGGGAGCGGCCGAGGGTGGAGGCCGGGTGACTTTCCAGGGAGCCTTCCTGGTCACAGCCTTCCTGCCGGGATCCAGCTCCAAAGACCGGGAGGCCTGGCGGCAGTGGGAGCTCGGGAAGGGGGTCGGGAAGAGGCCAGGTCAGGCCCGAAGGGGCCGAAGGGGCCTCCCACCTCTTCCCAAAGAGCCTCCTGGGAGCCCCACCCCCATCCCCCCTCCCCCCCAAGCCTGGCTCAGCAGGAGGGGTAAGCACTCATTTGAATGTGATGTTTTAAATGAAGGCTTGCAACAGAGAGAAAGGAATGAGAGACTCATCGCAGCACAGTTAAAGAAGAAAAGGAATGGAGAGGAGAACTCTCCACGAGTTCCTGAGATCAAGGAATTATTCATGAGCACGAGGAATTAGGGAAAACAGATTGGGAGAGCTGTTTAACAGGAGCCTTCCTTCCGACGGCTTCTCTGTTCTCCTCTGCAACCCACAGACGCAGACGCTGGCCCTGTATCTAGTGAGTTTCTCAGTGAGTGGAGAAGTTTCACTAACCAGGACAGTCGTGAAAACAATGGATGCCGTTAGCATTCCTGGTGCCCAAGCCTTCTGGGCGTCAAGGCCAGATCAGGTTTGCAATGTTTGTAGTTTGGAATTCTCTCGAGCACCCATACGATTCAGCGGAAGGGGCGCGGATGTGGTGTAACGGCATCATTATACCCAGCCCTCTACCCCAAGAGGGAAGGCTCACTTTTTCTAGACCACACAACCCCACACTCAGACGCCTGGCTTGTCCGGACACTGGATTTGTGGGAATCGCAAACCTCGGCCTCAGACGTGGGTCTCCCGACTCCAGGGTTCTGTGTGTGCTAGCAGAAGTCAACGCTGGGTGTCGCGGCTCTTCCTCGGGGTGCGCTGGAGGATGGCCGTGCTCTTTGCTTCTTTGTGATCTCCAACATCCCTAATGTTCCTGGCATTGAATCCGAAGCCCAGAAATTATTCTTTCAAAAGTGAGTGTGAAATCTATGTGCCCTGCCCTCACCACAACCGCGTCAGTCAACACCGGCTGCCTCAGACCCAGCTCTGGATTTTTTTTTTTTTTGGCCTGAAAATGTCTCTAACCACTGCAACTTTTCTGACAATGGTTACTGTCGGACAGAACAACAGAGCAATACCCACCTTTCACCAGCACCTCAACACTCAGACCTCCAGCCAGCAACCCGGGAGATCCTGTGTGTAAACAGTCCATGCAGGGGACCGGCTCATCTGCGCCATTGCTGGGCTTAGAGTCCCCGGCAGAGAACTAATGTAACCACGCACACCCACCTGTGACCCGGGACCACCATAACCACGCACACCCACCTGTAACCTGGGACGGATGTGACCACGCACACCCACCTGTAACCCGGGACCACCATAATCACGCACACCCACCTGTAACCACCACACCCACGCACACCCACCTGTAACCTGGGACGGATGTGACCACGCACACCCACCTGTGACCTGGGACGGATGTGACCACGCACACCCCTCTCACCCTCTGCTCCCAGTCCCGGTCTTTAGAAAGTACAGGCAAGTGTCTCTAACCCTAACGATGGCTGGAGACAGACCGACCTGTCTTCCGAGGCTGCCGTACAATCCATCTCCTTTCTGGCCTCTCTCCTCTGGCCCTGGCCAGTGCGGACTGGTTTAACACGGTGCAGGGCAGACTTTGGCAAAGCTACTCCACTTCACAGCTGGGAACATGGCCAGCCACTTCCAAGCCGGCCAGGGCGCCCTCAGATAGAGACCCCTCCTCCGTGAAGGAGCACTGGTCTCTTCCCCCTTGGCCTCCTGGATCTTCCCGACCCCTACACCCTCCCCCTCCCAATCGCTGCCCCTCAGGCCTCCTAAGACCTGTGGTGCTAACCCTCTTACATGCCCACCGCTCCTGTCTACATTTCAGACTTCCATCTCCCTGTGATCCTAAGGAGAACCCTGGAATTCCCAGGCCTCCTGTCCCAGGCCGCCCATCCCAAAGACTAAAAGTAGGTTGCTGTTGGCTAAAAGCATTTTCGCAAGCATGTGGCCAGACAATGGGCCAGTTTGCCTGGGCTTGGCTGGTTTTAGCACACAAGTCCCCCATCTCCACAACCCCCGACCCAGGAAAACCAGGACCGCAGCCACCCTGGGGAGGGGACGGTCCTCTGCCAGCAGGTCAGCCCTCACAGGTCAGCGCGCTCACAAAGACCTGTGGATTCCTGGACAGAGGCCTAGATATCAGGGGAAATTTGAAAAGCAGTTCCATTTGGCAACTAGATAAAAATTTAGGATAAATGTGTTAATATTGTCAAAACAAGAAGAGCATTTCCCTTAAACAACATCATGACTTTGTTGTCTCCAGGGACCAAAGTATTTTATGAAATTAATTACATTTTTGTCTGTCAGGTTGCATCCTTGAGGAGCAGGGTGGGGTAGAGGAGGGGGTGGGGAGGGAGGTGGGGGGTACCCTGATCAGGGTGTGCTGGGCACACAGATGCTGAGCTGAAGTCCCTTTGTACAAATATTACAGATAATAAAATTATATAAATAAAAATTTCAACAAATTAGGTGCCAGCGACTCACTCCTGTGATCCTGGCTTCTCAGGAGGACTGCAGTTTGAAGCCAGCTGTGGTAGAAAAAAATCTCCAACATAATCAGCACAAAACCAGACTGAAGGTATGACTCGACTGATAGAAGGCTAACTGAGCAAACACGAGTTCAAACCCTGGTGCTGCCCTAAAAACCCAGGCTGGCCGTGTCCTTTCTCTTAGTATTAAGAAGCTCCATGTTGCCAGGCGTGGGTGGCTCACGCCTCAGGAGGCTGAGATCTGAGCATCGCGGTTCAAAGCCAGCCAGGGCAGGAGAGTTCGTGAGACTCTAATCTCCAATAAACCACTAGAAAACCAGAAGTGGCGCTGTGGCTCAAGTGCCTTGAGCTGAAGATGAGGGACAGCGCCCAGGCCCAGAGTTCAAGCCGCACGACCAACAGAAAAAAAAAAAAGAAAGAAAGCACAAAAAAAGAGAAAGCGAGCACAACCAATCCCTTTGGTACGTTAGGTGTGGGGGGCGGGTGAGGTGAGGGGGCAAGCCCCTCCAGAAAGAGCCACTGCAGGATGGAAGACAGCAGACGGAGCCACTGCAGGATGGAAGACGGCCATGCTCAGGCCCCTCCCGACCCACGTCTGTGCTGCTGCTCTCTGGACCCATGGCTACAGAGGAATCCGGTCCGGGTGAGAAATGCCAAGGTCGTGGCTCTGCTCTACCCGGACAGGGCCACCAGCCTTTTCCAAGCTGTAATACAAGAGTGATTTTTTAAAATGAAATACTTTGTCTAGAAGGCTGAGTTTTGGTTTTTTGTTTTTTGGGGGTTTTGTCAGTCCTGGGGCCTGAACTCAGGGCCTGGACACTGTCCCTGAGCTTCTTTTGACCAGGCTAGCACGCTACTACTTGAGCCACAGTGCCACATCTGGCTATTTATGTGGTACTGAGGAATCGAACCTGGGGCCCCATGCATGCTAGGCAAGCGCTCTACCACTGAGCCACCATCTCAGCCCCTGGAGGGCTGAGTTTTAATCTAAGCAAATTATTACAGGTTGTGATAGGGTAAGCAAAAGCCATCACACTTGTGATGATGCCCCATGCCCACACCAACTTCCACAAACTCAAACTCCCGTAGCCTCAGGAACCATAGGCTTCCAAAACCAGGGACTGACGGGGAAGGTGGAAAACGTGTCCTAGGGCCTGGGATGGTGGCTCAGTGGTAGAGCGCTTGCCTTGCATGCATGAGGCCCTGGGTTTGATTCCTCAGCACCACATAAGCAAAAAGAAAAAAGCCAGAAGTG
>NW_012267231.1:334906-335215 GCF_000151885.1 Dipodomys ordii | reverse complement strand
TCCCTTGCTCATCTTAAACATCTCATGGTACCTCAAACTCCACAGCCCACACTGGAGTCACCTCCTGCCCGCCGTCCCTCCTTGCTGTAGCCCAGCCGTCCACCTCTGTGCTGGGCGCTCGTGTATCTGGTGGAGCGCTTGCCCAGCAAGTGTGAGATCCTGAGTTCAACACCCAGAAAACAATTCTTCTGCACTTGCGAACTGAGCCAGACAGGAAAGGCACGGTCTGCTTCCCTGTGTCCTGTGTGGAGGAGCGGCCAGACAGGAAAGGCACGGTCCGCTTCCCTGTGTCCTGTGTGGAGGAGCGGC
>NW_012267231.1:321990-333386 GCF_000151885.1 Dipodomys ordii | reverse complement strand
TGGCTCGGCGGGACCAGGGTGGGCAGTTTGCTCCTCCCACAGGAAACGAGTGAAGCCCAGTCTGACGTTATCACTCAGACGTTTGTGCCGGTGAGGAAATGCCTCCCTGGTGTGAGCCGAGCAGCTCTGGCTTGCTCAGGAAGGGACAGGGTGGCTGTCTCTTGGAGGTCCTCATTTGATGGAATGCCGCTTCAGGGCCTGCCCGGAGGGGAGCGGCCGCGGCCGCGGGAGGCGTGGGAAGAGGATGGGCGGCCAGCCCAGCCCGGTGACAGTTCTACAGACCTTTGCTGGGCAGGGTTATGAGCCAGACCCGGGCTGCAACCGCCGCACCAGGGAGCCCCGCAGCCCCCCGCAGGACTGTCCTGCGGTAGAAATGTCCAGAAACTCCACGAGGCCGAGGGAGCATTGCCCAGAGTGCCGTGGAGACCCCACTCTGGAGTTGGGCCAAACTCGCCACGGTTTGGACCCCTGACTGATGGCGAATCTAACCATCAAAAGTAGAACTGAAGCTTTGCCACCTACCGTGACCGCAACCCCGTGGGATGCAGCACGCTGGCCACACTGACGTGCTCTGGGATTCCCTTTCTCTTCCCTCTCCAAGTGCACGGCCTTCATCTACAGCAGGGTTGTGGCCTTTTCTGTGATCTGTCCCCCTCCCCCGCCACCAGCGGGCCTGAGTCCACTTACAGCACCAACCTGTGCTTACATACCTTTGCGGTCGAGTGGGGAACCATCCCCGGGACCAGAAAACCTGCTCTCCCCAACCAAGGGCTGTGTTCACCTGCGTGTTCATGAGACTTCAGATTGCACCGACCAAGGCACTAGGGATTCAGACAGAAACTAGAAGATTCTTGAATATCCTGTGGACACTCGCAGGACGCAATCCGCACAGAACTCCACTTCCCGCCCTGCCTTCCCCTCCACGCAGATGAAGAGCTCCACACTGGCTTTTCTACATTCTGTTCCAGCCAGAAATGGTGAGGCACTACAGTTCAGCCAATGGAGCATGCACAAAAGGCTGCAGGGTGTTCTGGACAAGCTTTGCCGGGACTTGAAGAACGGACGCGGCTGCCTTTTTCTCTGTCTGGAACACAGGCACACAGCGGCCGCTGGTGGATGCAGGTAGGGTAAAAGTCCCTGAATCCCTGACCCCACCGTGCCTTCCCAGCCAGGATCTGCCTGCCTTTCCACATCTTTACACCAGAAAAATAACTTCCCCCCAAGCTTCAGACAGGAAGAAATCCTCTCAGGAGATCGCAGGCCCCACACTGGCCTTCGTAAAACACACACCCTCATGAGATAAGATGAGCAGCCGGAGGACTGAGCCCCAGAGCGGCGCTTCGCCGTTTTTAACAGGCAAACGCCTACTGTAAATATTATGTGTACAACTAAATTGGTGAGCTGTATTTGTTGAAATCCTAGTTTCTTGACATTTATAAAACTGTGGTTTGAGCAAATGCTGTCTGAGGGTGAAGCATCCCCAAAGAGAGACAGAGCGCTTCCTCTCTGGAGTTTCCCCTTCCCTGCTCTGTTCCCGAGGCTGGTGGCAGAGGAAAATGGCTGTGTGCCAGGTCTCAGGTTCCAGTTCCTCCTGGGCAGGAAGAGAAGGAAGCCACAGCCCCTCTCAGGAGAGGTCAGGGAAGCAGGCCCAGAGCAGGGCAGAGCAGGGGGCAGAGCAGGGCAGAGCAGGGGGCAGAGCAGGGCAGAGCAGGGGGCAGAGCAGGGCAGAGCAGGGCAGAGCAGGGGGCAGAGCAGGGCAGAGCAGGGGGCAGAGCAGGGCAGAGCAGGGCAGAGCAGGGGGCAGAGCAGGGCAGAGTGGGCTGCAGGCTCCCCTTCCTTCAACCTGGTACCAAGCCTCCATCTGCCTCCACCCACCCAAGCAAAGGCTAGAGCGGATGGGAGTAGAGAAACCTGGAAAGGGGGCAGAAGGAAGGCAGGGCCTAATGCTGTGGGCGCCCTCTGGGAGGCCTCCTATTACAGTCTCTTCACCCGCCATCGGTCCCTCCTGTCCCTGGCAATTACCACAATACTATTTATTTTATTCCATTTCATCTATTGAAGCTGATCTCTTAAGCCCAACAAAGGTTCACAATCTCCTATTTAGGGGTTGCTTTGAAACACTTTGGGGCAAGGGGAGGTGCTGATAATGACGGAGGTCAGATCCCGGAGTTAATACCAGTGTCTGTCTCGGTGGGGTTTTTTTAAATGTTTTATGAATACTTCCTTTGCCTATCACAGCATACCTAGCTCTTGGACCTCTTACAATAAATTACAAAACCACCCCAAAGTCATAAGACAAACCAGCAAATAAGAAACAAAAGCCAAAGAAACAGAAAGAGGACTTGGCAGTAAACACGCAACTGCAAAGTTCAAAGTCATTTGTAAGCAACTCACAGGGCTGGGGCTGCCTAGCCGCAGAAGACGAAGTTCAAACACTAGCACCGGTGAACAGGAGAAAGCCGCCAGCGCTCCACACCAGGCCGGAGCACACGCCCCTCCGGCGAGCAACTGGGCACCCTTACCAAGATGCACCTGAATTCTTATTCACGCTTCTTTAGACCATTTTAATTCACAAACTTTGAACAATCTGAATTTTCTGTTCCAGTCCATGCCTACTAACTGCAAAACTGTTTTTTAACAACTGGAAAAGCGTCTGCTGTCAAGTTCATAACTTCGATACACGCAAATGAGTTTTGAATAGTATTTTGGAAGGAGTGTGTTCTGTCCATACTCGTGTTGTGAAAGCTTCTAACTGCACTAAGAGCTCTGGCGGATCAGGTCATTCCTCGTAAATATGACAGGCAACCCTACAGCCCGGCTTTGGGGAACCGAGGCCGGACTCGGAGCGAGAACCTCCCCTCTTCCCCCGCCCTCCCGCACTGCACTTCTGAAATTCTGCCACAGATGTGGATTTCCAGACCCTTCCGTAGCCCGGGCCTGGTGGACAGAGCAGCCCCTTCGGCCACATGTGGCCGTGTCAGCTGACTCCCCGCTCTCTCGGGTCTTCCCTCTCTCCACAGCTCAGCCATGGTGGTCCCGTGGGGGCCACGAGGGTTCCCGCCACAATTCTGGTGCTGGAAACTTGGTTCCCGCTTGGCAATGCCAGTCCATCACGGCACTGTAAGTGTGGAGCAAGGGGGAAGTCTACCGGCACGGGGGCCTGCGGTGCGCCTCCTGTCCCCCCGTGACCCCCAGCTCAGGCTCCAGCCGGCACACGCTGCCCACCTGAGTCCTGGCACAGGCTCAGCCGGCGCTCCAACCTCCAGAACTATGAGCCTCTATGAAGATACCTAGCCTCCAGCATTTTGTTACAATAAAAGAAAATGCACTCCTGTAATAGCAAGGAATGCTGTCTTCAGAGTCAGACGGGGCAAGCTGTAGATCCTCATCCCATGACCTACGGCCAAAATAAACCACGCAGCACACCGATCTGCGTTCAGGAAGCCCTCCATAAAAATAAGCTATTTCAAATTACCAAGTATGTGCAGGGTTCCAACAATGCCCATTTCCCATTTGTTTGTAAGGCACCAATTTAACAGACTCATTTCTAGAAGGAAAAATGGGCAGTAGAGTCTTCCAGACATGTGCTAGGAGTTAAAATTAACTCAGTGCTGGGGAGGTCCAGGCCTCCCCATCTCCTCCCCGCTGTACCAGAATAGCAGGGCCAAGCGTCCGTCTCTGTCTGCTCCTATGCCCCCCCTCCCCCCGCCCCGCCTGGATTTCCCACAGACTTGAGGACTGCTTTGCTTTTATGCTGCACTGCCTCTGGAGACCTCTAGGCTGGAGACTTGGATCCAGTGGAAGTGGCCACCCCTGCTCTTCCTACCACCCCACCTGCCCCCCGACGTGGCCAGGCAGTGCTCGACGCCAGCAAAGCAGGTTGCCTTGAGTACCACTTCCCACGCTTGCCGCCTTGCCACCTCCTGGGTTGAAGGCCGGCCTTTGCTGAGGGCAGGGAAGCCACGCGGGAGGCTAGCACTTGGCTTCCTTGGTGCCCGGCTGATGAGCTCAGCACTTCCCCAGCCCTGCCGCTCCCGGGCTTGGTTTCCACAGCAGCACGTGGCTCCAGCTCGTCCTGTGACCCAAGTGCAGGGTCTGGCGCTTCCCAGGCTACAGAAAGAGCTTCAGGGAATTGGTGGAGGTCTGAGCTCTTGTGGGTAGGGAGGTCTCGGCTAACATCTGGGCTACATACGTGCTGAGTCCTACAGAACAACTTTTTTTGAAGACGCAAAGGAAGCTAAACACTCCTGTTTTGGTCTTCAGGCAGAAACGTCCCTGGAGAAGGAAGCCATCTTTCATGGGACCTGCTCCTCCTAGACTGCAGCGCACGAGGAGTCCCAGGAGCCGGGTCACGGAAGTCTTTCCAGAATGTTCAAACTGCAGCAGTGCTGCGAACTGCCGTGAGAAACAGATTCCTACAAGACAGCACATGTCCTAACCCAGGAGAAAGTCCAACTTTTCAGGAAAAAAAATTTAAAAGGCACACGCGCGCGCGCGCGCGCGCACACACACACACACACACTTTTGTACGTCATCCAGACAGGGCGGGGTGGTGGGGCCTGGAGATATTCCTCTTTGAGTCAAGGGAGTCTGAAATGAGTCCTGGCAGCTCTTGGCTCAGTGGGTGTGGTCCCAAACACTGCTCGGGATGAAAGCGTCTTTGAACTGTGTCTCGCATCCACAGCTTTCCTTCTAGACACGGAACTTGAGCTTGTCTCTGCCCTGTCAAGAGCTGCAGCCTTCCTTCAGACACGGAACTTGAGCTTGTCTCTGCCCTGTCAAGAGCTGCAGCCTAAGCCATCTGCCAGTTGTTCCAGAGCAACCTCTCATCACCAAAACCCAAGCCGAAGGTGGGTTCCATGTCTGCATACACTGGGCTGCGCGTGCTGTGTGACCCGAAACGCCCCCTCCCCACACGCCCGGGAGGGTGCAGCAGAGGCGTCCGTCCCTGGGGGGGGGTCCGGGAGCCAGCGGTAGAGGAGGCAAGTGAAGCGTGCCCGTGTGTACCCTGAGCACTGGGCAGCGGGCACTGACAACACGGGCAAACACCACACCACACAGACACACAGAGCAACCAGCAAAAGCAGTCTGAGGTATGAGAGTCAGGCTGTGGATCCTGGGGGGGGCGGGCAGGGAGAGGTCAGGCTGTGGATCCTGGGGGGGCAGGGAGAGGTCAGGCTGTGGATCCTGGGGGGGGCAGGCAGGGAGAGGTCAGGCTGTGGATCCTGGGGGCGCAGGGAGAGGTCAGGCTGTGGATCCTGGGGGGGCAGGTGCTGGCTCTGCCCTCGATCCCAGGCGGGGATCGGCAGAGGTCAGGCTGTGGATCCTGGGGGGGCAGGCAGGGAGAGGTCAGGCTGTGGATCTGGGGGGGGGGCAGGGAGAGGTCAGGCTGTGGATACTGGGGGGGGCAGGGAGAGGTCAGGCTGTGGATCCTGGGGGGGGGGGGCAGGGAGAGGTCAGGCTGTGGATACTGGGTGGGCACAGGGAGAGGTCAGGCTGTGGATCTGGGGGGGCAGGGAGAGGTCAGGCTGTGGATCTGGGGGGGCAGGGAGAGGTCAGGCTGTGGATCCTGGGGGCAGCAGGAAGGCAGAGAAGAAGAGGGGGAAGGAGTCCGCTGCTGGCTCTGCCCTCATCCCCAGCCTGGGATCTGCTTGTGCGACTGCAGTCCCTGTGTGAAGAAACCCTCTTGTGTTTGTGCACTTGAATTAGAAGCTGACCCAGCAGTCACGCACGTGTCATCTGTAGCCCTGGCGTGGACACTGGAGGGCGTGGTTTGAGGCCAGTCCAGGCCTGAGTCACGCCTGTCAGCTCAGCCAATGTGCAGCCTAGGACTGGGAGGAAGGCGGGTCCAGGCTGGCTGGGGGGCGGGAGCTCTCAAGTCCCAGCCAATAGCCAGCCGTGGTGGAGTCCCATGCCTGTCATGAAGTGCCAACAGAGGGTCAGCCAGGGCCAAAAGCCAGACTCCAGCTGGCCACCATGGCTCACACCTGTCATCCTAGGTACTCAGGAGGCTGAGATCTGAGGATCGAGGTTCAAAACTAGCCTGAGTAGGAAAGTCCATGCGACTCTTATCTTCAATGAACCACCAGAAAGCCAGAAGTGGAGCTCTGGCTCAACGTGGTCAGGTGCTGGCCTTCAGCAAAAGAGCTCAGGGACAGCGCCCAGGCCCTGAGTTCAAGGACAGCGCCCAGGCCCTGAGTTCAAGGACAGCGCCCAGGGCCTGAGTTCAAGCCCCACAACACAGAGACAGAGACAGACTCTACGCCAAAATTAACCACAGGAAAAAAAGGTGCAGACAGGGTCGAGCAGATCTCCCACCTCCCAATGCAGTCTTGAGTTCAAACCCCAGTACCACAAAGGAAACGCTTTACTCCGCAAGGACAGGCTTGCCTGCGTCGATCTCTCCCAGCGGCCGTGGGGCGGCATTGCCTGCTTCTTCCTGCTGCATCCGCTACACCTGGCTCTGTGGACGCTTCCTCCTCTGTGAGGCCTGTGCTACTTTCCACCAGCCTCGCCTCCCAGTGCCTCCCACCTCTCCCCTCTCCCCTCCCCTCCCACTTCCCACCTCCCACACCACCCCCCCACCTCCCACACCACCCCCCACCCCTCCCACCTCCCACCTGGTGGGGATGAATCCCCACCTGAGCTCCCTGCTTGCTGTGGGCCTCACACCTCACACACTTCGGAAGGAGCTGGATGGGAGCAACAGGAAACAGGGGCTCAAGGGGCAGCTTTGTCCTCACCAGGAGTGAGGCCCTGAAAGCAATCAGGGCCCCCAGTCTCCGCCCTTCTTCCCTGAAGGACTGATCTGCTTCCTTTGGTGTCCTAGGAAACCCCTGGTTTTAGGCACGTCCAATTCTTCCCTTGGCTGTGTATTTGCCTGCCCAACCCATTCAAGGTTGACTCTGAAAGAGAGAGAGACAGAGACAGAAAGAGGGAGAGACAGAGAGGGATTCTTAATGGATTTAAACAAAACTTCTTCTGATCAGACTTTGTTCACCTGGACTCCCGATCTGATCCCGAGCTTCAGGATTCAGAGAACAAGTCTACTTTCTCAGTCCACTCTGGCTACAAGGCAAGTGGCTGGGTGACACTTGAGGTCCATTCCATAGCAAGGACAGGCCACGGGGCCTCCGGCCAGCTCAACTCAAGGGCATACTACTTTGCCTTCCTCTTGGGAAAAGCCTTTCTGAGCAAGCTCCGTGTGTTTAGACTCCACAGCCGGAGTCCCCGCCCAGGCAGGGCGGGCCTTGGCCAGGCGTCAGTCTGCTGAGGGTTCAGGATGGAATGAGGCAATGCTGGCAGGGGGCCGTCCACTGGCCGCTGCAGCTGAGGGATGCACACTGACAGTCAGCCGCCGGCACACAATAGGAGTCCAAGCTGGACTTGTGGCCCTCAGCAGCACATAATTACATAGTTCTGGAAAACCAGAAAAAGGCTAAAGAAACAGGGTTTAAGAATGCAACCCCAGCATAAAAACAAGCTTCTGCCGGCTCATTGTCTGGCTTTGGACAAGCTGTCCAGAGTCTGCTGGATTCTGTTGTTCCTGTGTAAAACAGCAACCATAATACCCGTACTTCACAATGATGCACAGACAGGATTCGTACAGAGTGCCTAGCGGAGGCGTGGACTCCGCAGACAGCTGCTACCCTGTGTGCTCCGAGCCCGGCCATCACCCTGGCCATTGTCTGCAGAACATACTTCATCCTGGTGAACAATGAGGGCCCTGTGGACATACAGAGGCCAACGCAAAGATGAGATTGGAAGCCCGACCACCCCTGACCGAGGCTGACTCGTACATCTGTGAAGTGTCCACATTTAAAAACAAAAATCAAAGGCCAGTGCTGGAGGTGTGGCTCAAGCAGTAGAACACCTGCCTAGCAAGCACGAAGCCCCAGCTCAAATCCCAGTACCAAAATAAATAAACACGCGAAAGGAGACTCAGCGAAGAATCAGCGCCTAAGGTGCAAGTGCGTCTCAGGCTATTATCCGTCTGGAGGAACTCCACCCCGAACCCATAGACTCTCCCTTCCACTCAGAATTAACTAGGACCAGAGGCGTGGCTCTGCTGCTAGAGGCTTACCTAGCAAGGTTGGGGCCTGGGTTCAAGCGCAGAGTACCACCAAAGGAAAGAAAGGAGAAGAAGAATGGGCTTATCTCGCTGCTCTCTGCATTTTCTGGCCTTGGCTTCATGGTCCCTAGGCAGCGCCGTAATGTAGTTCCTGTTTCCTGTTTCCGGTTGGAGCTCTTTCTCAGCAGCTCCTTGCCCTCACCCTGTCTCTGTCGGGAATCTAGTTTGCTCAAGCCACAGAAGCCAAGCTGCCGTCCTGGTGTCTGCTCCCAAGCCAGTCCCTGTAGAGACTGTCCCAGATTGCCAGACACAATTAGGTCCCTAAAAAAGGAAAGTGCTCACTTCTGCTTACCCACACCTTTCAACTATTTGAGGAGCCCTGAATGTTTTCTACACTAGAATGTTCTAGTCCAGTGACCTCATTCCAGATGAGAAGGGCTGGCTCCGGCCCTGCCAGACAGATCCTACTGAACACCGGAAAGCACCACAAAGCAGGGGTAGGGATCTGGAGGGGTCACCTGCAGAAACCGCACTGCTCTCTTTCTCTTTAGGATGAAAGATATTCCCCACCTAGACTCAAAAACCAAGTTCAATAATCTTTTCAATCCTGTACTTACTTTGTTATTAAGAACAAAAACCACTTCTGTACAACAACAGGTAACTTTACGTCTCAAAATCTATCCAAGAAAATGATCAGACATTGGAGCTAGAGGAATCATTCATTCATAAGGACATCTATACTGCAGTGCTTGTAGCTGTAAGCTAGTCACAAAGTAACATCCAAAGTGACAATGACAAGCCAGGACCCATCACTGTACTGTTTCCATGTGCCAGGCACTGAGGTTAAGCCCCACAACTGAAAAAAAAAAAAAACAGCTCAGGGACAGCGCCCACAACCAACAACCATAAAAAGGGTAAGCATTTTTCTGGTAGAAGAAAGAGGGTTTTGTGACTGAGTTTTCACAGCTGAGACGCGTTCAGAAGCTCTTCATCACAGGACGGGAAGATGGAGGCAGAGAAATGCGCGGATTCTCAGGTGCCCCGTGCTCCTTCCTGTCCCCGGCATCCTGCAGCTAGAGCACACCCTATTTCCTGCCATCTGATGTGACAGGCCGCATGGACCTGCCACCTCCGCCTGACTCACTGCAGCACACAGACCCTGGTCCGGAGCTGGGGGGCAGAGGTCACCCGCTGCACTTGGGTGAGCCAGACGCTCCCTCCTTTCAAGAAACAAACTTCTGTGGTTAGCTCACTGAGATATCCCAGGTGGAAAAACTATCCTCTCCTGAATTAGGAGAGTCACTGTGGGGCATAAAGTGACTCCGTGCCTATGTAATATGTCCTCAGCAGGCTCTATTGAAAGAAGGTTCTGGGGACTACCGTGGGGCTCCACAAGTTCAGCTCAGCATCAGGTGGCATACCCCTCTCTGTCTGGCAGATAGCATTCTTTGGCATTTGAACACACGTCGACATACTTTGAAACTTACTCTAGACTCACACTTGGCATGGAGCTTACATGGGAAGTGAACCCTAGCTGCCAAGAAACCTTTTAGGAAAATCTGGGTACCAACTTTCTATCTGGAGGAAGGTACCGGCGTGACCTGCCAATGGATTTGGAACCGAAGGTTTGTGGCCACAGAAACAAACAAAAAGTGAAAGTGCTCACGAATGAGCCGATTTTGAGTTCCCTCCAATAGTCCTGCCAACCTCGGGTCATCAGCAATCCAGTTCTCTGGAGACATAGACTGACACATAACCAAGGTGAGTGATTCTTGATTTCTTTTGACTGACCCCTGTAGTGGCTTGGGGTACGGCTTTGTGACAAGAGCACTTGCCTAGCGTGCAGAAGTCAGTCAATAAATATATAACTAAAAGGCAGATGTTATCAAATCCTGATACTATTAGCACTTAGGAGTAAAGCAGTTTCAGTCTAGGTTTTCAGATCACATATTCATCACAGGTGAATGTACGAAGGCCTATTTCCTTTCCAAAACACAGGGTCCGGCAAAGTCTGTGTCTGCCCCTCAGTAGAACCTGAATGCTTACAGCCATGTCACATTTAAATACACTTGCAGATTCAACTGTAAGGCTTAAAATAAGCAACTGGATCCATTTTTTAAATTCTGCTAACAAACTATAGTTAGCATGCAAACTCTTCCTTGAAGTCTGAAACAGTTGCCAATGAGTGGTTTTACATCTCAAGACATCCACTGTTTTAGAGAACCTGCAGAGGTCTAAAGCTACACAGATGTTGAAAATGAACTTTACAACTTCGGGGTGGGGGGTGGGAGAGAGGGAAGAGTTGGGAGGTGGAGAGGGGAGGGATGGTAGGGAAAAAACAAGAGAGGTAACTGCTCGATAGGAAATGTTCTCATTACCTTACTCACGTGATTGTAACCCCTCTGTACAGTATCTTTACCATAAAAATACATATGTAAAATTTTTAAAAAGACAAAAAATAAAGGTACACAGAGCACATCTCAAGCCACGCTGAGCTCTGGGCCAGGAATATGCCAGAAGCTGCAGCAGCAAACTCAAGACCAGATTTTAATCTAAATTTCAGTGGCATGACTGTGAAGTCGAGGGAGCTACTGTGTGTGTGTATGTGTGTGTGTGCGCGTGTGTGTGTGTGTGCGCGCATGTGTGTGTGTGTGCGTGTGTGTGTGTGTGCGCGCGTGTGTGCGTGTGTGTGTGTGTGCGTGTGTGTGTGTGTGCGTGTGTGAGTGTGTGTGTGTGATGTGCGTGCCAGGACTGAACTCAGGACCTAGGGACTTGAACTCAGAGCCTCATGCTCTTGCTTGCTTGCTCACGGCTGCCTCTCAACCACTGGAGGGACAGCTCCCGTCCAGAGTTTTGCTTGTTAGCTGGAGATGAGTCTCATGAATTTTTCTGCCAGGCTGGCTTGGAACCTGGTTCCAGCCATCAAGGTACCAGAGGTGCAAGCCGTTGGTGCCCGGCTAGAGAGAATAACCGAGATCAAAACAAAGCCTTCTGCTCCCAGGTATTCATTATAAAAAAAAATTCCTATGCGGAAAACAGAGACTGATGTTTAGATGAGAGGCTCAGCGGGTAATACCTGCCAACCTCCAAGATGGTTCCAGAAGCCCAGCTATGAACTGCACAAGAGCTCTTTATAAACACTGCTAAACACACTGAGTAGAGGGAGAAGAAAGAAAACAGAAATAGGGTGGAGATGGGCAGGGAAATGTGGGAGAGCAGGAGAAAGGCTAACACCACCGTCTCTGCACCTGACCTATCTAACTGTGACCCCTCTGTACACCACCGTCTCTGCACCTGACCTATCTAACTGTGACCCCTCTGTACA
>NW_012267231.1:316186-321940 GCF_000151885.1 Dipodomys ordii | reverse complement strand
ACCGTCTCTGCACCTGACCTATCTAACTGTGACCCCTCTGTACACCACCGTCTCTGCACCTGACCTATCTAACTGTGACCCCTCTGTACACCACCATCTCTGCACCTGACCTATCTAACTGTGACCCCTCTGTACACCTCCTTTGTAAGAGTAATTTTTAAAAATTAAAAAAACAGAAATAGCCACATCTCCTAAACAAGGTGATTCGAGAATCACCTGGGGACCAGAGCCAGTGCCAGGCTCCGGGGCCACCGTAGACCGTGAGGTTCTCCAAGACCGAACTCCTCCTTCAAGGTGTGTGCTCTAACTGCAGGATGCTGGGGACAGGAAGGAACACGTGGTACCAGGGTCCACCGCCCGAGTGTATTGCAAAGATCTCTCCCCCCACCCCTGCCCCCCACACACATCATGCATACACACGCCACACACAACGTTCCAAGCGGACAACAGACCCAGTTATCTTCTCCACCAGAGAGAAGACCTCACCACACCCAGGGCATGCAGAGGTGTGGCTGGCTCCTGACGCAGAGACACATATTCCAGAGGAAAACTGGAGGGACTAGGAAGAGACCAGACGTTCTGTGGGGCAGTGGCTCTCCAACATGGACAGGCCTCAGAATCACTAGGGAGGGCTTGACCCAACAGACCAGCTGCTGGCTGAGCTGACCTAGTGGGGCCCAGGAAGCTCTCAATGCTTTGGGAGCAGACCACACATGGAGCAGCACTGAGCCACAGCCCTTAGCTACAGCACTGAACCACAGCACTGAGCCACAGCACTGAGCCACAGCACTGAGCATCAGCACTGAGCCGCAGCACTGAGCTGCAGCACTGAGCCTCAGCACTGAGCTGCAGCACTGAGCCTCAGCACTAAGCTGCAGCACTGAGCTACAGCACTGAGCCTTAGCACTGAGCCTCAGCACTGAACCGCAGCACTGAGCCATAGCACTGAGCCACAGCACTGAGCCGCAGCACTGAGCCGCAGCACTGAACTGCAGCACTGAACCGCAGCACTGAGCTGCAGCACTGAGCCGCAGCACTGAGTTGCAGCACTGAGCCTCAGCACTGAGCCACAGCACTGAGTCACAGCACTGAACTGCAGCACTGAGCCTCAGCACTGAACCGCAGCACTGAGTTGCAGCACTGAACCGCAGCACTGAACTTCAGCACTGAGCCGCAGCACTGAGTTGCAGCACTGAGTCACAGCACTGAGCCGTAGCCTTGAGCCTCTCAGTGCTGCACACACAGGTGGCTTGTGATGCATGCTTGCCAAGTGAATGACCACTAGAAATTCTATTTCCAGAACAACTTTGCTGTTTGTCATGTACTCACTCTGCAGGTATCTTGTTTTTTGTTTTTGTCTGTTGTGGGGCTTGAACTCTGGGCCTGGGCGCTGTCCCTGCGCTCTTCAGCTCAAGGCTCTACTGCTTGAGCCACACTGCCACTTCTGGTTTTCTAGTGGTTTATTGGAGATAACAGACTCATGGATGTTCCTGCCCGGGCTGGCTTTGAACCGCGATCCTCAGATCTCAGCCTCCTGAAGCGCTCGGATGACAGGCGGGAGCCACGGGCGCCCGGCTCTGCAGGTGTCTTAAATACACATTCATTCCAAAAACCAATTATTTGCCCCAGCATCACAGCTTCTGACCTTAAGAGTTTATAGTTAAAATTGATCCCAATCATAGGTGCTGATAGAACACTTTTTACTTACAGTATCTGCACAGCTAAGAAACCATGGTGTGTTTAGAGTAGTCATCTCAGCTTACTGAGCTCACTCTCTAAAAAACAGCCGAAGGAAAAAGGCCTTGGGGGAAGAGGTCTGGGCTCAAGTAGTTGCCTACTAAACCCGGGATCCTGTGCTCAAATTCCAGTACTGCTGTCAAAAAGAAAAACTTAGACAAAACAGACAGACATATCTCACACATGCACAAATACAAACGAGCGAATGGGCAGATGTGGCTGGAGGAAATGCAAGCATCTGTGACTATGCAGGAAGCTGCAGCTGGCTTCCTGAGGGTCTTCCAGCCCCTGGGGAGGGGTCAGTGGGGAACGGCCTTGGGAGAGTGCTGAGGACAAGTTACACGTTGCTTCTCCACAGCCTCCCACCGCAGCCAGCAGGGCGCGGAGGGGCCTGGGCCTTGCGCAGCCTGCCGCCTCAGCGCCGGTTACCATGGTCACATCCATCTGACAAAACAGGTGCTTCTGTGAAAATGAGCTATTTCAAACTGCCAAATGGTTTAGGACCTTACCACAGCTTAAAGAGGAGATGTCAGTAAAATAACCAATCAGATGTTAACAGATGATGAGTTTGGGGGGCGGGATATATGCACATTTGACTTTTGCATTTCCCAACACCAGCACAGAATGAGTAATAAAGGCCAGATTTGAAACAGCCAGAGAAAAGTTTGTGCATTTTCTTTTGGTCAAGTCTCATGTTTGAAAGCCTACTTTGTCCCATTTGTCTGGATTGACCCTCATACATAATGGCTTTTGTTCAGAGAACTTGACTATATGAATTGTCTTTTCTTGAGACTATCCCAAAGGTTCTTTACCTCCCCTGATCAAGATGGTGCATACTAAGCCTGTCTAAGAAGGCCAGTCTTTGCAGACCACAAGAACCCAGACTGATGTCTTCAAGTAACTCTAATGCCATTTAATTGAAAAACTAAAAAGAAACCAGGCCATTCTGATTTTATTCCTGGAAGCGAATCTCTGCTGACCTTGTTAAGCCCTATTATGAAACAGGTCTGAGATACTCCTTCTGAAAAACTAGTTGTTTAAAAACAAGTTTGGCAATCTGACACACTGGAAAAGTGAAAATGCTGAAGATCTGTGCCCAAGTCCCAGGTCTCCAGCCAACAGTGCATACAAGAAAAAGAAAACGTGCGTGTGGTATATTTCTCCATAGGCTTCTGAACATCTGCTGGGGAAAGGAAAAAACCCACAAAACTATAAGCAGAATTCATTTTGGACACCTGCTTCCAGAACCCTGAACTTCACAGGGCAGTAAGAGGCTGACACTTGACTTTTCCATTTATAGCATAGCTTTTTAAAAATTATATATCCAGACCTTTATTATGCAGAAGCAGAGAACAATTCTTCAGCTATGAGAAAAAGAAATTTCACAATTAATTTGTAGACTAACTTTATCCAAATAGATAAAGTAATTTTTACTATTTTCGTCTTAAAAATGACTATTGGAAAGAATGAATCTAGGAAAAACTTGGCCTTTTTTTTTTTTTTTTGGTCTTGATCAAATACCAAATGAACAGATCCCTGGCCTTATTTTTCTTTGTGTCTATTCCGTTCAGTTCACTGTGATCTGCAGAGGCTAAATGAACCACATGATTGCAGGGTCTATCAACACATATCTAAATCCAATAAATAAGAAGAGTAAGAATCTCTATGTATATAGGACTGTGCCTAGCAGGAGCCCCCCACTGGCACCCTTTACAGACCGGCATCTGATACAGACTTGACCTCACAGAAGGGGCAGAGGGGTGCACAACAGGCATTCTTTTCTTATCTTTTACTGAGTTTAAACTCACCAGGACTCACAAGGGAGCAACTGCTCCCTTGATCATTGTTAAGGAAACAGTTATCCTACCGCTTTAAGACTTTTTCAGACTTCAAATTCAGAGCACCAGACTCCGCTCTTACCCCCAAACAAGTCTACAGATATCTTACAAGCGTAATTTCAGATTCTTGCAATTAAAAAAAAGCCATTCAAGCCGGGCGCTGGTGGCTCACGCCTGTAATCCTACCTACTCAGGAGGCTGAGATCTGAGGATCGCGGTTCAAAGCCAGCCCGGGCAGGAGAGACCGTGAGACTCTTATCTCCAATAAACCACTAGAAAACCGGAAGTGGCGCTGTAGCTCAAGTGGTAGAGCGCTCGCCTTGAGCTGAAGAGCTGAGGGACAGCGCCCAGGCTGAGTTCAAGCCCCACGACCGACAAAAAAAAAAAAAGCCATTCAAGCACATGAAGCAGCCAGTATGACTTTCTTCTCTCTAAAGGACTAGTGAAAAATTCCAGATCTGTGGGATTGCAAAGGTCCAGGCACAACAAATCCCAATAAAAATATAAACTGTACAGATTTTAAGCATGTATGAGTTTGTCCCCATGTGGCTTTCCCAGGTGTCAAGAACTGTAAATACTTTTAAAATAAACTTCAGCTGCTAACTAGAATCAGCAAAAAATTATACATTTCATTACAGTGACCCCCAGGGCCCCAGGTAACATTGCTTGAAATGTCCGCAGAAAAGACAAACCATCCTAACTCCAAGTTTCGATCAAGAAAGCACTCTTTAGATGATCAACTAGGGTCTATCCAGGCCACAAAAGCAAGCCCTTTGCTTGAAATTATGCTGGGACTCTAGAAAGTTCTCAGCATGTTCACGAATACATCTTCCTCTTCTACACCTCTATGGGCTCTTATCCAAATGGACTGTCCACATACGAGGTGCTACACATGCTCACTTGACACGTGGTGCCTTAAGTTCCAAAGACAGATGCTCTGAGCCAGGAAGGCTGGCTTCTCAGAGGATTAGGATGTGCTTTAATCTAAAAGGGCAGGCAGAACACAAATCAGACTTCAGTCAGCCTTCACCCGGGCTCGTTATCATGGAAAGATGAGACAAAAGAACAAAAGTTATTTTCCAGAATTAACTAGAGACAAGACAAAAACCCCACTATCAGCCTACCCCCAGCACATTACATAACCCAAGCCTTTGCGTCACCTGCCTCTGAATGCTGACTGTCACAGGCACTGGGCTCTTCTACAGCTCTAGGTGGCCCAGAGGGGGGCTGAGAACTGGGAATCTGAGTGGCCTGGCCACTTCTGAGCTAGCCTTTCCCACACCTGCCCTCCGTCCCATAGATAAGACGCAGCCCGCAAAAGCAGTCACTGCAACACGCCATCTGAGAAACATAACATTTAATAGATGAAATAAATACTCCAGTACATGCAAGGTAAAAACTTGACAAGGGGGGGGAATCACTCTATAGTGTAAATTATAAAATAACACACGCTCACAGTAGCTCTCCCCCGTCTCCAAGCCACATGGCAAAGGCATCCTTCCCACACCAAGTATACTCCTATCAACAACAAAAAATAACGACATACAAAAAAGGTAGCTACATCCATGTCTAGGGAGTGAAAACTGAGGTAACCTTTCTTTTGATTAAAAGGAAGAAAAAATGAACCACCTTCCCGCCCAATGGTCCGCAGGTGGGGTGCCGGGTGAGGGGCGCCGCTGCCACCACGATCGCCATCTCGCAGGGGCGCGGGGCGGGCGCACGGCTCCGCCCTCGGAGACCCCTCCACAGCCTCGGAGGGGAAGGGAGGGGCGCACTCAGGATCTCTTTGGTATACACGGAGGGGGGCGCAGGGTCGCCATCCATCTTCTCTCGGCCCAGGGCGGGAGTCGGGGGGGGGGCGCTAATTCACAGAATTGGAATTCACTGGCGGTAAAGTCCGGGGCGAAGACCTCTCCCGTAAAGCCTGAGATAGCAGGGTGCAGCCTTCAGACACGGCGCAGGCCGAGCTCCGCAGCCTCTCCCTGTGGTCTGACATCTTGGCGCCCCCGTCGGGGTGCTGGGCCAGATCCCTGAGGCACTGGGTCAGGAGCACGCAGGCCGACACGACGCTCATGGCGCCCCCCAGGATGGCGGTCTGCACCGCCTTGCCCTCGGCGCTCACGGCCGCCGCGCGCCCCAGGAACTGCGGCTCGGTGGCGAAGCCCACCAGCGCGCCCAC
>NW_012267231.1:310577-313742 GCF_000151885.1 Dipodomys ordii | reverse complement strand
GGGAGGGTGGAGCCCGGGGCCCGCGGGGAGCGGCTCCGCCCTTCCCCAGCCGGATAAGAAAAGTTTCCCGATTACAGGTGTCCAGAAGCCGCTACGTGGACGTCCCCCATTTACCGCTCCAACTCGGGAGCGGCACGGAGGCAGCCATGTTCCCGGGCAGCAGCGCGCCGTTGGGGAAGGATGCTCACCAGAGACTGACCAGTGGTCTTTCTGTAGTGTTAATCTTCCTTCCTTTTCAACAGGAGAAGGACAGTCAGACAAATTCCCTGGTAACCTAGGAATAGCTCCTTAGTCCTTATCTCTAAAAACAAAAGCCAGGCCTCTTCCTGGGCTTGAAACGACCCTGGGGTCGGGGGTTTGGGTTTTGGGCTTTTTTTCTCCCTGCAAGGCCACTTGGTGCCCAGAACCCGGTTTCCCTTTTCTTCTGCTGCAGGCTGTTCTGCTAAGTGGAGGCCTGCTCCGACAGGAAGCTATGCTGTGCATAAACACCCCCACGCTGTTCCCAGAAGTTGGAGGGTGGTTTTCCAGAGGAGCGGCGAAGAGGATGAGAGGGGAGGGGAAGGCAGGAGAGATGAGAAAATGGAAGATTTAGAGTGCCTGTCCACCGTGTGCAGAGAGAGAAGCAGGTGCCTTTATCTCTAGGAAATCAGGTAGAGCTCTCATGAGTAGGTCTGTGCCCTTGTAAATAACCTTGGGGAAACTGCTCACCACTCTTGTACCGTGGGAAGACTTGCCAATATGACACATCTATGGGGAACACCCCGTGCACTCTGGGTTTTGATGCCCACCTCTGCCTGTACCCGGACTTCATGAACCAGCAGCCAAGCTGCGACTGGCATACTAAACCACCTTGTGGCAATGGGCGGCCTCTCCTGACGTGCCCCTCCTTTGGAGCGCACTCCCCCCTCCCATGTCTCTGCCCACAGGGGGCCAACTCAGTTGCCTTTTTTTTTTTTTATTGCCAGTTCTAGGGTTTGAACTCAGGGCCTGGGCACTACCCAAGCTTCTTTTGCTCAAGGTTAGCACTCTACCACTTGAGCCACAGTGCCACTGTTTATGTGGTAGTGAGGAATCGAACCTAGGGCTTCATGCATGCTGGGCAAGAACTCTACCACCAAGCCACCTTCCCAGCCCCCTTAATACTGGTATTAAAGGACAGCAGTTGGGCTGGGAAGGTGGCTCAGTGGTAGAGCACTTGCCTTGCATGCTCGAGGCCCTGGGTTCAATTCCTCAGCACCACATGAGAAAAAAGCCGGAAGTGGCGCTGTGGCTCAAGTGGTAGAGTGCTAGCTGAAGAGCTGAGAGTCAGTGCCCAGGCCCAGAGTTCAGGCCCCACGACTGGACACAAAAAATAAATAAAGGACAGCAGTTCATACCTGGAGAACGCAGTCTTAGCCCTCCTTCCCCTATTCCAGCCAGAACTCCTCGCTCACTGGCAGTGCCACGCTCCTTGCTGGCATGTCTGGTCTATGGCAGGGCCACGCTCCTTGCTGGCATGTCTGGTCTATTTTGTTCCCAGGAAGACGTGTCCCCAGCACTCCTCCCCACCCCCCTCCCCTGCCTCTCTTCACCAGAACAAGGATGTGATGGAAGCTGTATACAGGACCAAGACAAGATCTGAAATTTTTCTGGCCATGTAACAGCAGTCTACACAGAGGTGAAAGGTGCTTGCTCATATAGAACTCTATACCCCCAGTCGACAGCAGGTGGCTCATAACAAATCCTACCCTGTCTTGGACAGTGATCTTCAGATGTGCATTCACTGTACCCTGTACTGAACAGTGATCCTGGGATGTATTTTCCACTTTTGAAGTTGTGGAGAAAGCATGACTAAGACTGAGGCCCCTCAGCCCCACTCACCTTCCCTTTAATTTCCTGTGATTCAATCATTAAAGGGTAAGTGCTCACCGTACCTTTCAGGTCCTAGACTTCAGCTCTGGTTCACTCTAATTGCATCAGAGGTTCAGTTTTTCTCCTCCTTAGCTACTGTTCTTTTTAGTAGTGGGGTCAATATTAACTCTAGGGCAAGGAGAGACTGGCACTTCATGTAGGCCAAAACCTCTCACACACACACCCTTTCCTCTACCACCCTTTATTGTACTGCCTCAGACCTGCTTTAGATCACTCCCAGCTCCAGACTGCATTCCATCCATGCTCCAGATGTGTGTGGCTGTGCTGCACACCTCCCTGAATAACCAGGCGGTGCCACTGTAGAAAGCCAAGAGCCCCTGGCTGTCCAGGGTGCCTGGACACAGACACCTCCCTGTGGTCATACTAGCTCTGTGACCTCAGATACATTGTGTAATTCCAAAGCCAGGATTTCCTCATTTAGAATAAAAATACCCTCATCGCATCCTCCCTTCGGGACTTGGCCTCTGCTCGTGTGAATTAGGGTTACTACAGCTTGATTGTCCCCACTGCTGGCCCAGCCTCCAGGAGCAAGGGCTTTGTTACACTCACCTCTGCACCCGGGCTTCGGGTACATCGTTCCCAGCACCTCACTCATCAATCCATTCCTCCTCCAGAGGTTCAATGAGTCAAGTTCCAAGCACCAAAACATAATTGAACTCTATGGTTTCACATCAACGGATCATAAGCCAAACGGATTTCCTTCCTGCTTAGATGGAAGCCAGTAATAGCCCTGGAACTTCTCACCCATTCCAACAACTGCGTGAGATCCTAGGGGAGGGTTTCCCTATGACTGGATACTTACAGGCCAGGAGCCCCGCACTTTGGTGCGTGAGCTTGGCAGTTCCCGTGGGGACCCTCCCAACAAAGCGCACGATGGACCACCACTGGCTGGTTCCAGCGTGACTGCCCAGGACGGCGCCAGGCCTGGGGTGACAAGAAAAGGGGGGAAAGTTCTGATGATTCTGCACAATGTCAATAGAAAGTACCGGTTTGTCTGTGCACACGCCTGTGTTAGAGCAGCACTGCCGGGGGAGGGGTTCCCGCCGCCCGGGTGTCTTCACCCCTCCACTTGTGCTTTTCCCCTGGCCACAGCTCCAGCTTTACTCGGGCGGATGGTGGACGCGTGTGGGCGTGGTCGAGCCCCTCCTGGAGAGCTCCAGGAAGATCAGAAAGCCTGCGTGCCTCCAGAAGCTTCCAGGCCGGCCGGGCTCGGGCTGGCCTCCGCCTCCTTCCCGCCGGGGCGGGGGGGGGGGG
>NW_012267231.1:292103-308560 GCF_000151885.1 Dipodomys ordii | reverse complement strand
CGGGGCACGCGTGTGCGGTCGCGGGGCACGCGTGTGCGGTCGCGGGGCACGCGTGTGAGCCGGGGCACGCGTGTGCGGTCGCGGGGCACGCGCGCCGTGCACTCCTCTCTGGAAGCGCGGCCGGGTCGCACTCGCACAGCGGCAGAAACCCTGGTTCTTCTCGGTGTTGTTTTACTGGATGACCCAGACCCAGCACCGACGGTGGTGTCCTCTTCGTGGGGGGAGGGTAAAGACCCAGGCACGAGTTTTAAATAGTCACCCGGTAGGTTTGACCAGGAGAAAGCAGCCTAGTATTTCCACGTTTATCTGATGGAGACTTGGGGTACACTTAGGTGTGTGCCTGACACCACTAAAGAAGAGGAGACGTTCCTGTTCTCTCTCCCTTGCAGTCTCCCTGTCTCTTTTGGACCCTAGCAGATAAAGCCTTTCCATTTTATAAAGTGAGACCATCATCTCAGGAGAAGTCAGCCCTGCCTGGAGATACTCAGGGCCCCCCCACACCCCCAGGAAGAGGGGCCTGCAGAGATGAGCAAGGGCTCCCCTGGAAGCTGCTGGTAACATCACCCGAACGCAGTTAGAATGGCCAAACGCTTAAGAAGGTGCGTGAGAATCTTAGAGGGCTTCAGGAAGAAAGGGCATTTGGGAAGGTCAAGGAAACTGTGAGGACCGACACATTTGAGGCAGGGTAAGAAAGCGTGGGGGAAGGGCATTTGTAACAGCCTGAAGCAAAGCAGAGCAGCACACAGCGCAGCAGTCTAGTGTCAAGTTGGACTGGCCAGAAACTACTATCAGTGACTGAGTTTCTTCAGCTGACAAGTGGAGCGGTAGCACTTGCTGCCTGAAAGTAGCTGCGGGGAAGCAGGGGCAGCTGGAAGAGTGCAACTCCTCAGTCAGCAGCTGTGCTAAGGGTAGCCACAGCAGAATGTTTGTTTCATCACCCATCACCCTTTTTTTTTTTTTTTTTTTGGCTAGTTTTGTGCCTTGAACTCAGGGTCTGGGATTTTGCTCAAGGCAAAAGTGGAGCCACAGCTCCACTTTTGGCTTTTTCTGAGTGGTTTGCTTTAGTGAGACAGGGTCTCACTAAAGTCATTCAAGATGGTCCAAAAGCTTCGATCACGTTACAGTCCTGTGCTGCCATGCCTGGCTGTTACTCAGTATGTTTGAGGTTTGTTGTGTGTGTATGTGGGTGTCTGCTCATCGCTGAGCAGCATTCTCATACTAGAGGATGGCCGTGTTTGTAACTTCTCGCGTTGGGGATGTTCTTGCAGCAGTGAACACAGGAGAAGGCAGCACGTAGGGACTCTGAGTGTTGGCGCTGCCTCACACTGAGGCGCTGCGGTGACTGGGGTGTGGGGGGAACGCCAGGGTTCCTTTTCCTTTGCGGTTTAGGCATTTCCCTGCCCCTGCATCCGTGTAGATGTATTTGCCTGCACTTTTCTGATGAAAGATTTGATGCTTTCCTCATCCTGACAGAAAGATGACGACATAGAAGAAGGAGATCTTCCAGAGCATAAGAGACCCTCGGCCCCTGTGGACTTCTCACAGATAGACCCTGGCAAGCCTGAAAGCATATTGAAAATGACAAAGAAGGGGAAGACACTCATGATGTTTGTTACTGTGTCTGGGAGCCCCACGGAGAAGGAGACAGAGGAGATCACCAGCCTGTGGCAGGGCAGCCTGTTCAACGCCAATTACGACGTCCAGAGGTAAAGTATCTGCAACTGAAGGAAGTTGCAGTCTGTGCTGAGACCCAGGCACCCTAGGGCTGGGGTTACAGGCTTCACCCCCACACCTGGCCATGAATGGTTTTCAACATGGGCTGGTCTCTCCCATAGGCTGTGGTTGATGTAGGCTGCAGGAGCACGTTTCCTTGGCCCTGCCCATCCTGCTCCACCATCCTGTGGGGGGGTGTCCCCGCCCGGCTCACCTGTGCTCCCCACCCCTTGTGTGGCACCTGAGGGTTTTCTGGTGCTGGGAACAGCCCTGTCGCCTGCTGTGCCCAGAGAAACGCCAGCATATTGCTTTGTGATCCAAGCAAGGCGTGGAGGGGAACTAACATCAGAGAATAGTGAAGGTCAGCAACTGTTAGGCCCTGGAAAACCTAGCGTTTGATTTGTGTTCATGCACAGTTTGGAATGAGCTGCTCTTGGTTCAGAGCTGCTGAATGGCTCTGACCGGCTCCTCACTGGCTATGCTAACCAGCCGGGCACCTCTCCCTGTCCAGGTTCATCGTGGGGGCCGACCGGGCCATCTTCATGCTTCGTGATGGGGGCTATGCCTGGGAGATCAAGGACTTTCTGGTCAGTCAGGACAGGTGTGCCGATGTCACCCTGGAGGGGCAGGTCTACCCTGGCAAGGGAGGCGGAAGCAAGGAGAAGAACAAAACAAAGCAAGAGAAAGGCACAAAGAAGAAGGATGACCCGAAGCCCAGGGCTTCCAAGGAAGACAACCGTGCTGGAAAGAGGCGAGAAGACCTGTAGCAGGCCGAGGCTCCTGAGGGAGCAGCAGGAAGCTGCCTGCCAGTGACGTTGTGTCCCTGAGGAAGGGTCTGTCCGCCATCTGCCAGCTCCTGGCAGCATCCTCATTGCTGTTAAGTGCTTCCAGCACGAGGCAGAGGTTTTCTGACTGTTAGACACTGAAGATCTTGTCAGATCAAGATCAAGATCATTCACCTCATTCAGAAGGTTGACTGTTGCGCTTTCCACAGAGTGGGGAGCCGTTGATACTCTTCTTCACTGCCTGCTCCTGTGGCCTGCCATGTCTGTGCTTCTGATTTTCTGTGGACCAGACAGACATCAGGGCCTCATGGCTTGTGGGAGTGCTGCAGTGAAGATACGGTACAGCCAGCACTGGCACGGAAGCGTGTGCTGGGGGAGGCCAAGCTTTGTGACTCCTTGCCGAAGAAAGCGGTGCTGGTGTTGAGGGCGGGCTTCTCTCCCTCACCTGACAGCCGTGAGGTGTGTGAAGAGGGACCAGCAGACTTAGGACCTCATTTACAGTGTTTCCAAGCGTCTTTCTCTGATAAAGTGCCTCACTTGTGTCTTTCGTGATACTGGCGTGGGTTGGAGCCTTTTCTGAATAAGACCCTTTCTCTACAGATGTCATCTTTAAGAGCTTAAATTCTCTGAAAGAGCCCTCAGCTGTGATTGTAGACAACAGAAACAGCATTGGCCCAGGGTTAGGAACGTCCCCAGTCACGTTCTAGCGCAGTGACTGATACTAGTTCCTTTAAAAAAAAAACAACCCATAAGGGCTGGGAAGGTGGCTCAGTGGTAGAGTGCTTGCCTTGCATGCCCGAGGCCCTGGGTTTAATTCCTCAGCATCACATAAGCAAAAGAAAAAAGCCGGAAGTGGCGCTGTGGCTCAAGTGGTAGAGCGCTAGCCTTGAGCTGAAGAGCTGAGGGACAGTGCCCAGGCCCGGCGTTCAGGCCCCACGACCGGACCCCCCCCCCAAAAAAAAAAAAAACCATAAGAACACATTTGTCCTGGCCTGTCAGCACCTGCTTCCCCACGGGTCAGATGCTAGGAAGTAAAACACCTGCTGAGGAAAGCCCCAGGTGGTGGCGTCAGCCTGAGAGATTGGCTCTAAGGGCTGCTAGGCATGGGCAGGCCTGCCAAGCTCTTGGGAGTCGACAGCCCCAGATGCCCAGTCGTGGATCTTCAGCATTGACGTGTGTCCTGCAGGTCTGGTCTTGCTTCAATCCCACTCCTCCTTCTAGGCCCCCATCCCTCCTCTTTGGTGTGGGAATGCTGACTGCCCTAAGGTATGTTGGAAGAATGTTACTTAAGCGGCTTGTGGCCAAGAGGGGCCTTGCGCACTGTTGGAACTGTTAGACTTGGGAGCGCCTGGTGATGGACTTTGGTTTATTAGGTGGCCAGGAGCCTCGGGCCAAGGCAGGTGCTGTGGTGCTGTGGTTTTGAGGTGTCCCCTCAGGGCTCCTGTGTTCAGCTCTGGGTCTCCAGCTGGCCCAGGGTGGGGGAGAGCCTTGGAAGTTTCTGTCTGGTCTGCAGTCCCTTCTTCCCTGCTTCCTTTCTGCCAGGAGGCCTCTGATGCCATCCCATGAGGGACCCACCCCGTGGAGCTGAGCACAGTACGTGGCGCTCCTGTGTGTGGTAGGGACAGGAACACAAGGTCAGCCTTCATCCTCTTCCCCCAGGTCATGTCTCAGAGAGAGCCAGAGTACCTCCACGGTCTTAGTTACCCCAACTACACCCTCAGGGCTGAGCTATGACAAGACCTCCTCACTTTCCCCGCCGTCGGGCCCTGGTTTTCTCTGGCTGTCTCCTTGCCCTGAGCTGGAGCTGTGATGACTGTTGGCCACATGGCCCAGTGGGAGCTGAGGCAGACACGGCGGTGATTGAGCAGCAGATACTCTGGGCTGGAGGTTTGCACACAAACCGTGGTCCCTGCAGCTGACCCCCACCCTGGGCCTGTGGTGCAGGGTGTGCAAAGGACAGTCAGTGACCACAGCCCGTCAGCTGGAGGTGGTGGGGCATGCCCTCAGTCCCAGCCCTTGGGAGGCCGAGGAAGGAGGGTTTGAGGGTTAGGACCATGGCAAGGCCTGTTCCACAGAAGGCCTCTGTTGGGGAGAGTAGAATCCCGCACAAAGCTTGGGGAAAGGGCTTATTCAGGCCCCTGTCCCTTTGCAGTCACTGGAGTGGTTTTTCCCACGGGTGAATCGAAGGAGGTGCCACCAGGGGGCAGCAGAGACCAGTCCTGTACCACGGCCCTGATCTCATGACCGCCCTGAGTGAACACATGGCTCCGCCACGCCTGTGAACTGTCTGAGAGCTTCCTGTACCTCTGTCTGAAACCGTGGGGGTGTCCAGTCTGCGCCCTTTGCTCTAACGCCTCAGTGCTGTGTGGTCACCCTGACTTACCAGAGACTCTGTCTTTCCGCATCCTGCTGCAAGCAAGGGTTTGAGCCCAGGCAGCCAGGCTCCAAGAGCTCCCCATCTGCTGACCCTTTGTGTGGTCGCCTGCAGCCAGTTCCAGCAAGGTGGGCCAGTTGCTGTGCTTCTGGGTGTGACCCGGTGTCTGCTACCGTTTGCCATGCCTGCTCCAGACTCTGGACAGCTTTTACGTAACTGTACCTCACCTGCTAAGCAAGGTTCCCTGTCCTCCCCAGGGCCTGGAAGGCTGCTGGTAGCCTGGGCCATGAGCACGGTTCAGGACAGCGCTGGATTCTGTCCAGCCACTGTGCTGCCGGTGGAGTGGGTGGCGCAGGGCCCCTCTGGGTGTGTGTAAGAGTAGCATGGCTTTCACCTCCCCTGTGTGCGCACACGTGTGCTGGAGCGTGGCTTTCTTCAGGTCCACCTCTGTGGGGCCCTGACTTGTGGACCTGCATGACAGAACTCAGGGGAGGCAGCCTCCCCCTGCAGGGCGCAGCGGGTATTGCTGCCCAAGCCAGGATGAACTGTAGGCTGCAGGTTGCGCATGCTATCTGTGGGAGCGAGACAGGTTTCAGGAGAACCCCAAGCATCACAAGCCAGAAACTCAGGCTTCCCAGATTTTGTTCCAGAGCCAGTGGCTTTGGGCCAGGGCTGAGCAGGGAGCTGTGGTGGTAGAATGTCGGGTCTGCTTCGCATCTGCTCTCCAGTCGGCGTTTTTGCTGTGCTCCAGCCGTGGGCTTGGACACAGAGGCCTCTGGTCCTGGCCTTCTACCTTCCCCCCAAGTGGGGTGACTTTGCCATGCTTGACCTGGGAAGAGGGGAGACGTCTTCTACCAGCCTTGGAAGAAAAGGTGACCCTGCTCCGTGTGGTGAGGTCCCTGACTCCTTGCGAATCCTTTGTTTCTGAGCTGGGACTGTGCAGGGTGAAGACTGTTGTTTCCCTTTGGGCTCCTACTCTTAAGTTTATATCATTTGTGTCCTGGTCCAGTGTGGCTCAATCTGTGGCCACAGACAGAGTTTAGCCCAGGGACCAGCCTGCCCCAGAGAGTAGTTTGTTACTTCTAGGCCAGTTCTTTGGGCTTTTTCTAGGGAGAAAGGCAAGTACTGGGATTTGAACTCGTGGCCTTGAGCTTGCCTTCCAGGTGTTCTGCTGCTTGAGCCACAACCCTGGTCCCTTTTTTTTTTTTGCTATTTTTTAACCAGGCTCTCATTTTTGCCATGATCCTCCTACGTACATGCCCCGACAGCTGAGGCGGCAAGTCCATAGCACCCTGTTACCTTTTTATTGGTTGAGATGAGGTCTCACTAACTTGTTCCCTGGCTGGCCTCAGACTGCAGTCCTCCTCTGTGCTTTCTCAAAGCACTCTGCCACTTGAGCCATGCCTCTAGCCTGGCTTTTTTCAGTTGTTTATTTTGGAAATAGGGCCTCCTGAGTAACTAGGATTATAGGTGTGTCCACTGGCTCCCAGCTAAGAGGCTGAATTCTTTGGCCACTTAGACTTTCCTGTGCGAACTGGCCCCTTCTCGTTTTGTTTCTGTCGTTCCTTTCTCTCAGTGCTTTGTAGGGGCTTCACTAAGACAGTATTTTTGCATCCTCGATGTCCTAGCAGGAAGCTGGTGGCACAGAGGCACTCAACTGTGAAGTTGAGGCATGTCAGCGAGAAGAGTGGCATCCTTGGAACTGCATTCATGGGGAGCAGTTTTCCCCCCAGGCATGAGGAAGAGTGGCCACTGGACATCGCTATGCCTAGGAAGCCCTGACCTCAGGCTCCTTAGAGACCAGCGAGGAGGGACACCAGGAACTCAGCCCTTTCCCTGCCCCTTCCCATCTCTTGAAGGTACCTGCAACTGACCAGAAGCAACGGGGAGCAGGGGCCGAGGCACTAGGAACACGTCAGCTGGCAGCCTGGAGATGGCTGTCCCTGAGTTCACGCCGGAGTTTAGTGACAGTGGCAACAGGGAGACAGTGCCACTATGGCTTTGAGGAAAGGAGCTAAGGTCATTGAGGTAGAGCCCCGTAATTTAATGCTTATGGCTCTTTAAGGAAGGGGAGAGGCCAGACAGACACAGCTACACATCCACGTCTGCCAGGCGCTGCTGTAGCCAGAGGAGCCCTTTCCAGAGCTTGTGCTTTGCATGGGAACTTCCAGCCTCCAAAACTACCAGGTAAGTGTGTGTGTTCTTCATGGGGCCTGCCTTAACTTCCAGCGTAGCACGGTTCAGCCGATCGCTGTGGTAGGGACAGAGGGCCCACCCTGGAAGTGCTGAGTATGCATCTGTCTGCCATACATGTTTTCAGCTCTCCCTCACCATCTGCGATCTCGTCAGCCAATTTTGATGCTTTCCTTTGGTCTTGTGTTTGAAAACATCCTATCCCCATCAGTCAGCCAGACAGAGACCATTGTCCCTGTAGAAGGTGAAGGGACACGTGACCAGAACCCGCACTCCAAGCTTACTCCTTTCCAGCTTGGTGTCCGGCTGGTGAGCTGAGCTGATCTCATAGGCAGTACGGAGCGCTGCTGTTCTCCAAACCAGCTCTGTTGGGAGTTGTGAGCTGACCAGTGAGTGCCAGGGGCTGCTCTGTCCCTTCCTTGCCCTGGCCGGCGAGCGTCTCTCTTCACAGAGAAGGGGCCTGGAAGAAGGTGTTGTGAACTGCCCGTGAGTGTCCCGTGTTGCCTGGACTCGTCCTGCGACAGGTGCATGCGTTCCCGTAGAAGTCCGGCAGACCCTGTCTCCTCGGCCCCTGCAGGCGTCCTTGGCCCGCTGCTTCAGGCTTTGGCACTCGGAGGTCAGGCATCTGGCTCATGGGTCACCTTGACCATCCCCAGCCACCGGCCCAACCACGGCCGTGGTGCTGAGTGACTGTGGACTTAAACCTCTGATTCCCTTGGTTGCTGCGCCACAGCCGCAAAAAGCCAACTGAGACTGTTTCCAGAGGAGACTAATATTGGAATGACTAGGCCAAGGTAAGCAGATGGCTGTCCCTAATGTAAGCGGGCCTTGGTCAGTCAGAACTAGAGGGTTCCTTCTATTAGCTTTTTCCCCTATCGTTGGGCTTCAACTGAAACATTGGCCCTTCTGGGCTTCTCCTCCGCTAGATCCTGTGTCTCTTAGGGTTTTCTTACGGTAAACCCCCTGTTCTTCCTCAGTGAAGCCTGTTTTATTTGCTCTTATCTTTTGTAATGGTTTGCAAAGGAGACATCTCGTTTCTTAAGTAGGATTAATTATCACCATTAGTTTGTTTTCATTCTTAAACCTGTAATTACAAATGTACCAGTGCCTACAAAGGAACAGCACATTTCCTCCTGCAGGGAGGGAGAGATTACCGGCTGCTCCCTCCTCACAGCATTGCTTTTTATATTCTGGGATCACAGTCCCAGCCTTCATTTCTGAATAATGTCATCACCATTACCAAGTGGTTCTGGCTTTTCCCTCCCATGAAGTGTGGATATATAAGCTTCCTTCAGTATCTCTGTGCTTTTCTCACATCAGCCCTTTCTGACTCTTGAATCTTCTGTCTGGAGAACACCTTGCAGTATTTTTTTCACAAAGGGGCCCGGGGCCACTCTTTGCAGTACCCAGGCACGAGGCTTTTCTTTTGCTCTCACCCTGGGTAACACCTGGCCTAGGCGCTGGCCTCAGTGGCGGCAGCAGAAGGGAGACAGGCTGCCTGTGCCTTCATTCAGCACCCTGAGCACACATTTATGGGCCCAGCTCTGCAGGGCGTGGGAGATCAGATGGCTCCTGCGGTGCTGGAGGCTGAGCGTCTGGGATCCGAGTACGCTGGGCCTGGGGGAAGACAGGGGCACCTCACGGTGAGAGGGTGGTTTTATTTCCATAAAACGAAGGCGGCCTACTTTAATAGAAAACAAAAAAGCAGATGAGATAGTGACCCTCTCTATATGTTTATTATGTATGCGCAGCAAGGTTTTCCAAACCAGAGCCAATGTCCTTGGCTCAGGGCAAACTCCTTCCAAGCAGTCCAAAGGACATCCTCAGAGAGAACATTCAAAACAACTTCATTTTTCTGACAGTGACTTACTGAAGGCATATGTAATAAATAAATAGAAAATACATCTTTGTTCATGAAATGTCTACACACAGACCATCCAGATCCTGAAGAAAAAAACGTGGGCAACAGGAAGACGCCCGTCAGAGGACTGTGTTTGCCTTAAGGGGCTACAAGAAGAACAAGAGCTGTTCTCCAAGCAGTGAGGAAGTTTGTGCTATCAAAATGCCTGGACACGGACTGTCTCTGGGTGAATGGTTTAGTCGGAAGTCTTGGGTGCAGATGCTGGGCTGTGGTGCACAGCTCTGAGGACCTTGGTGACGTCCACATCTGTGACCCGGAAGTGCTCGTGCCTTCAGGTGCGTGCAGTCAGGACCTGGAGCTGCAGGAAGCAGGGTCCCCCTGGGGCCCCCCCGTGGCTGGAAGACCCGTTGCGTGGGGGCGGCCTCGCTGGCCGCGGTCATGGCTACCCAGGGAGGACGGACCAGCCAACAGAGGAGCTACCCAAGCCCTGAAGGAAAGTTTGTGATCCACGTAGGCGCATGAGACCCCGAGGCTTCACGAGCGAGTGAGAGGTGGGCGGTTGTGCCTGCTGAGGGCTGAGGGAGCGGAGCCCACGCTGGGGCCAGTGGCTCCTCAGACTCCCACGGTGAGCCATTCTGGCTCGAGGTGGCCCTGCCCGCTGGCTGCGTGCACAGCTGTGGAAGCAGCCGCGAGGCACCTGGAAGCCAGCAGGCAGCAGAGAAGGCAAAGTTGGCCAGCACCACGAGAGACCGCAGGCTCTGTGCAGAGGGAGGGACAGCAGGAAAACAGCCGTGGCTCGAGTGTTCCATTCCAATCCTTCGGGAGCCCAGGACCCTGGCCTGCCTGGGTGCAGTGCCTGGCCCTGCCCGAAGCCCAGCCTGGCCAGGAGACTCCTTTCCCCAGCTGTGGCGTTGGAGGCTTTGAATGGGGTGTTCCTGAGGCCCTCTCCAGCTCAGCCCAGGCTCCCTGGGGCACGGGAGCATTAGGGCTTGACTCCACCCCCCCCCCTTGGAGCTGAAGGGCCGCTGCAGACAGCAGCCCCCTCCTCCGTGGCCCTGTTGTGAGTGGGCCAGCTGGCAGAGCAAAGGCCTCCAGCGAGCACCCAGCTCTGGCCACTACCTTATCTCTCCACCCAGGTGGCCTCCTCCCTCCCTCCCTCCCCCCTGCGAGCACTGCAGGGCCACAGGCACATGTCATCTTTGCTCCACCGAATGGCACCATCCCATCTGCCTCTCAGGCTCCCTGCCCAGCATCAAAGCGCAGAGGCCTGGCCGCTGACCCGCCCTGCCCACACTGGCCATTCAGTCCTCACCGCCTCGTCCTGTGTGCCCCACAACCCACCCGTCACGGAGACTGGGCCACTCCGGGTATGTGTGAAAAGCCAGTGATTCCAGGACCTCTTTTGAGGACCACCCAGTCCAAGTCCCAGTGGGCTGGATGAAGCCTGCCCAAGCCAGCCTCCTCCCCTGGGGAGCTGGCTCCCTCCTGACCAGCCCCGTCTGCACATCGGCTCACCGGAACAAAGCCACCTCAAGGCCCGGGGCCCTGTTCCTCTCTCTGCTCCCCCAAGCCGTCTGCTGGCGAGCGTGGGGCTCTGGGATGACCCAGCCCTCAGGAACTTCCTAGCTTGCCCAAATAGACCACGGTTGCTGGCACACTCCTGTCTCCTCCTTGGATGGTCCTACACCCCCTGCGCAAGAGGCACAGATAGAGAAGCCCCCGGGAGGCTGTAGGAAAGAGCACCAGCCAGCACTGCCCAGGGCTACAGGTAGACGTGACGGGGGAGGCAGCACCAAGGGTTTCGGATAGCCCGCCAGAGGCCCATCTGGGCTGCGACTTGGCCTTCCGGGCAGCAGGCGGCTGGGCCATGCTGGACAGGTTGGGGAAGCCCTCCGTCCTGCCCTGGCCGGCTGAGGCCACGAGTCCATGTCAGAGTCCACCACCAGGTGGCCGCGGTCCTCAGAGCCGCTTCTTCCTCAGCACGGGGATGGGCACCACTTGGAAGATTTTGGCCTTGTGGTCCTCGGTCTCCAGAGTCACCCAGGTGGGCCGGAAGCTGCCCTTGAAGCCAACCAAAGCCATTTTCTCTGCAAAGTAGTGATGGGCCCATGAGTAGAAGCTCCAGGAGACGGCTGCATGCCTTTTCCAGAATGACGGCACCCCAGCCCCAGGGCGCCCTCCCCCACCCCGGCCCCCAGTGCACCCCATTCCCCAGGGTGCCCTCCCTCACCCCAGCCCCCAGTGCACCCCATTCCCCAGGGCGCCCTCCCCCAGCCCCCAGTGCACCCCATTCCCCAGGGTGCCCTCCCCCACCCCAGCCCCCAGTGCACCCCATTCCCCAGGGCGCCCTCCCCCACCCCAGCCCCCAGTGTACCCCATTCCCCAGGGCGCCCTCCCCTCCCCAGCCCCCAGCCCACACTAGGCCATCCAAGTTTGGTGGGAAGGAAGGTTCTGAGCCCAGGCGCTGTGGGGTCAGGTTAAACTTAAGTCTGCGCACTCACCTTTCAGTCGGAGCCCTTTGTCTGCCCCTAGCTTTTCCAGCACTCTGGTCCACGGGCCTCTGGTGGTGTACCTTCCTTTTGACACCATGAGAACTATGGAACTGGGTGAGAAGAACAATTAGGTGAGCAGAACAAGAGCAGGCCGTAGCAGGGGTACTTGGGGAGGTGCTGGTCCACGCCCGGCAGCACCCGAGCTAGCTAAACGACAGATCCTTTCTGTGCGGGGACAAACACCCTGAGCCCCTCCCACGCCAGCCGTGGCTTCTGCTTTATACAGAGGGCAGAGAACGTGACCACAGCGCTGAGGTAGCACCAGCGCCCGTGTGAGACCCAGCTCACAGGCATGTCCACACGCGCCTGGTCGGAGCCACACAACGCGGTGATGGAGAAAGCCACGATGGATGGAAGGAGCAACGCGAGAGAGTGGGGAGCCCAGTCCCCAGGGTGTCACTGGGAGCTCCCAGAACTTCAGCCCGGAGCAGACCTGATGGTAGCTGCGATGCCTGGGCTCGTGGGGGAGGCCTGGCCGGGCGCCTGGAGCCCGCGTTCCACGGTACCACGCGTGGCTCAGAGCCGCACCCCCTCGGCGCCTGAGGAGGAGCGGGCCCACCGGGTAGTCACTGTGCACTCAGACTGACTTCTGTTCATGTCATCTCCCTGGCTAGTCAGGCAAAATTTGCACCCCTCCTTTTTGTTTTTCCAGATGAGAATTCTAGAAAATACTTGCAGGAGTATCCAGGGGCCCAGCCAGAGGGCACTGTGCTGGCCTGGCCCGAAGTTGCTAACTTTGGAAAGCGCATTGAGCAAGGATCTTTGCTTCCTGCCCGGGGCTGTTTTAGTCCTCACTGCTGGGAAGGCAGCCGCCAGACTCACGCGGGACCCGCAGAACAGAAACAGGGCGGCTGAGCCTCAAAGGAATTCTGTATCCACAGACCACAGTCCAGACATGGAAAAACCGTGGGGCTCTGGAACCTGTGGTTGCCTCGCTCGGGCCCTTTGGGAGCAGAGAAGCCATTGGAAGGTTAGGAAAGGGTTGCAAAGGGCTCGTGGGCAGCGCCCACAGATGGACAGGAGACCCAGGGATGGGTGGGGTGGGGCTCACTGCAAACTTGGCACTGGCTCAGTCTCTACTTGCCATCACCCATTTCTGCGTGGGGGTCAAGGTCAGCTCATAGGAGAGGAATGGAGAGGCAGCACGTCGGCCACCACGGCCTCCTGACAGCACCCAGCACTGAGCTGCCTGCCTGTGCCAGCAGCCTGACTCATGGAGGGAAGGCAGAGGCCGTGGGCAGAGCAGCTGCTCCGCTCTGTGGGGCCAGAGGCTGGAAGGGTGCGTGGGCCCCGGCCGGGTGTGCAGCCGCAGCGAGAAGTTCCGCTGTTCCCCAGGAGGTCCTGGAGGCCGGCGATACAGCGGGTACCCAGGGCTGGCCCCTCCTCCAGGGAGAGGCCTGGGCTGCTCCACAGCAGCTCCTGGTCCTTCAGCATCAAAGGCATTAAACTACTGATCTCTAGATGGCAAGTGTGCTGTCCCAGGACGGGAATCGAGGGGGCTGTTCCCCTGAATCTCCCCCAGGGTCCACTGTGGTGAGTCACCTGCTCTCTGAGGGCCTACTGTGTGCGGGCACCCACCGAACAGGCTGTCCATAAGCTGTGGCCCCGATCAATTCCATGCACAGTGAAGGAGCCAGGTTCTGTGCTAGACATGCAGAGGAGCATTGAGGCCGAACTCCTGTCCTCTAGTCCTACGGTGAGTGGGCAGTCGTGGACTTTGGGTTGGCTTGGAGGAGACCTGGTGCCAGGGAACTGCACAGGACTGCAGAGGATGGGCCCTGGGGGGGCCTGGGGGTAAAAGGCAGGCTGGGAGCCCGTGTCCCCGGGGCTGGCCAGCAGGGAGGGCCCTGAGGGCGCTGGGGGGGGGGTGGGAGAGGGTGGTTCCACTCATGGGCTGATGTGGGACCAGTCAGGTCTCGGGGAGTGGAGAAAGGGAGTTCACACAGAAGCCGGAACACGAGGGGCCTGGCAGGGTCAGGGGCTTCTCGGGAGACACCCAGATGGTGACAGCCGAGGAGGAGTCGATGGGGACAACCAGGGCTTAGGACGACTCTGGCCTGGGGACGCGCGGAAGCCACCGGCTAGAGGTGTGGTGGGCCTTGCACTCGCGTGTGCCACAGCCTGACCGGTGCTCCCGGCAGCCGTGACCCCGGGGCAGGTTGTCACAGCGTCCAAGGGACACAGAGGCACAGACTCACTTGTCAGGGATAGCCGACACGTAGGTGAAGAGCTGCCGTGGGACTCCCTGCAGAACGGAGGCCCTGAAGCTGGTGTGGCTCACCACGTGTCCCCGGCGCCCATCCACCACCACCACCTGGACGCCGTCCTCCAGGCTGGGGAACGTCCTCCCGTCCACCTGCAGGGCCGAAGCATCGGGGTGTGAGGCAGGCAAGGCAGCCGAGAGGCCCAGGGCTTCCTGAATACTGTGAAGACGGCCGCCTCGGCAAAAGCCCTTTCAGCCAGATCCCTGTGGCTTCTGAAGTGGTTTGATTAGCGGGCGGGTCCCCACAGATACAGCCCCCCGGAACCTGCAGCGCTGACCTCATCTAGAAACTGTGTCTCCGCACCCACGGCAGGTGAGAGGATTGCAGTTCAAGGTCAGCCCAGGCAAAAATGGAGACTCCCAGCACACAAGCTGGTGTGGTGGTGCATACCTGTAGTCTCGGCTATAGACGAGGCATCGGTAAAGATCAAGGTCTTAGGCTGGCCCTGGACAAAAAAGCGTGAGTACCTATCTAAGAGCAAAAGCAAAAAGGCCTGGCTGGGGTTGTGGCTCAAGTGCTGGAGCACCTACCTAGCAAGTATCACCAGATACTGGCAGTGCATCCACCTGGGACCCCAGCGATGCTGGAGGCCAAAGGTCGGAGGATCAAGGGCTGAAGCCAGATGGGGCAAAAGCACAGGCCCTATCTGATAAACACTAAACGCACAAAGATGGGCTGAGGGATAGCCCCAGCCCCAGCCCTTTCAAGGCCCCGGCTTCAAGCCACAGTCTACAGATGCATTTGATACACATAGCCTACTGTAAAGGGTGTAGAAAGAAGTCACCCGGGGGTCCAGTCACAGAAGCCTTAGGAAGGAAGGCAGAGGCCGGAGTGCTGTGTCTGCAGCTGGGTATTGGTACAGACCCCAGACTACAGAGACAAGGCGTAGCCTTGCCCCCCCCCCCCCGGGGCCTGGAGGCAGCCAGCCTGCCTGACCTTGGCTTTTGGGCTTTTGACCCTGGTTTGTGGGCATGAACTACCATGGCCATGGCCTAAGGGGCCAGTGCTGCTGCTCAGAGACGGCCCACAGGGGTTACCTCCACGTAAGCGAAGTCGCTGCGAAGATGGAAGTGCTGCCTGGAGCTCTCCATCTTCACCTCCAGGAAACGGTCTTTTGTCTTCTGGAAAGCAATGCAGAGAGAGGCCATGAGGGCCCCAGAGCCAACCGGGGGTCTGGGCGTGGAGGCCCAGGGCCCGGCCCCGGCGCTACTCACCAGCTGCGTCCCAGAGAGCTTCCTGGGCATGGGCACGTCCACCAGGGCCCGCTCGGCGAACCTGGGGTAGGCGGCGGCCGTGCAGTCGCTGACGCCCGCGTTCCTCGGAAGCAGGGCTTTGATCTTTATTCTCTCGCAGCCTTTCACGGAGCAGAAGGCAAACCTCTCCCTCTCGTTCTGGGCTCTGAGCTTCAGGAACAGCAGCCTGCACCAGGAGGGACCAGGCCCAGTGACGGCATCTGCATGCCAGTGCCCGGCACCGCCTCCCAGCACGGGCGCCTGGCCGCGGAGGGCCTGGCCGTGAGCGCGATCCCAGGCCGGTGCCGGAAGGGCTCATGGCGCCGGCAGTTCTGTGCAGAGGACCCCGCGCACCCCACGGCGCCACCTTCACCCATACCCCGGCTGCCCGATGGCAGCCGGACATAGGGCGGGGATGGGACACGCCTAGGACCCACCGAGGGTCCCCAGCCTCCCGCCTGCCGAGGAGACTATCCAGCCTTCCTCACCCTACTTTCCTCCAAACCATAGTTCATTCAGAAGATGACCTGAGGATTGACTTAAAGGAATTATCCTATAGGAAGCTGACACGCTGACCTGGTGCTGCGGGGAGTCACATTTTGAGGAAACCCCAGTATTTAGCGTTTGTATGCTAAGTGAGCATTTGTATGAGCTGCTCACCTGAACCTTGGTCCCACGGGTGTCCACGAACCCCAAGCCCTGGTCCCACAGGTGTCCATCACCCCAGGCCGTGGTCCCACAGGTGTCCATCGCCCCGGGCCCTGGTCCCACAGGTGTCCATCACCCCAGGCCGTGGTCCCACAGGTGTCCATCACCCCGGGCCCTGGTCCCACAGGTGTCCATGAACCCCGAGCCCTGGTCCCACAGGTGTCCATCACCCCAGGCCCTCATCCCACAGGTGTCCATCGCCCCGGGCCCTGGTCCCACAGGTGTCCATCACCCCGAGCCCTGGTCCCACAGGTGTCCATCGCCCCGGGCCCTGGTCCCACAGGTGTCCACAAACCCCGAGCCCTGGTCCCACAGGTGTCCATCACCCCGGGCCCTGGTCCCACAGGTGTCCATCGCCCCGGGCCCTGGTCTCACAGGTGTCCATCACCCCGGGCCCTGGTCCCACAGGTGTCCATCGCCCCAGGCCCTGGTCCCACAGGTGTCCATCGCCCCAGGCCCTCGTCCCACAGGTGTCCATCGCCCCAGGCCATGGTCTCACAGGTGTCCATCACCCCAGGCCCTCGTCCCACAGGTGTCCATCACCCCAAGCCCTGGTCCCACAGGTGTCCATCACCCCGGGCCCTGGTCCCACAGGTGTCCATCACCCCGGGCCCTGGTCCCACAGGTGTCCATCGCCCCGGGCCCTGGTCCCACAGGTGTCCATCGCCCCGGGCCCTGGGCCCACAGGTGTCCATCGCCCCGGGCCCTCGTCCCACAGGTGTCCATCGCCCCGGGCCCTGGTCCCACAGGTGTCCATCGCCCCGGGCCCTCGTCC
>NW_012267231.1:286792-290128 GCF_000151885.1 Dipodomys ordii | reverse complement strand
AAGTGGCACTGTGGCTCAAGTGGTAGAGCGCTAGCCTTGAGCTGAAGAGCTGAGGGACAGCGCCCAGGCCCAGAGTTCAGGCCCCACAACTGACCTAAAAACAAAACAAAAAACCAGAGGTGAAACTGAAAGACGGGATTGGGCCTCTGGGAGCAGAGCTGGCTGGGTTGGAAACACTGGCCCCGAGTAAGTGGCTCCCGTGTGGCTGAGAGCCCGGGCCTCTCCCCCCCACCCTCCAGCTTTATCACAGCTGTCATGAGAACCACAGCCCTGTCCAAGCATCCAAAGGTAAGAGATCCACGTGGCAAAGCTACTCAGCAAAGGGAGGAGGTTACTAGTCATCGTTAACCACCAGCAACGGGATAGCCTGGCAGGTTAGCCGTCAGCCCTTTCTACACAGGGTGGGGTGTGCTCAGCACAGCCTGCCGCGTGCTGAGGGTGGTGTGTGTCACCTTCAGTTACCCAGGCCCAGCCCTGTCTGTCCGCTGCCTCCGACTTCCCTTCCCTGCTATCATCCTTGGACTGCCAGGCCAGCAGCCACTCCCGGGGCATGGCGGCCCTTGCCCTGTCCACAAACGTGGCAGAGCCTCGCCCTGGATCACCCTGTCCACGTCCTCTCCCAGGGCTCTGGAGTGGGGCTCGGGAGACCCCGGCCTGGCAGAGTGGGGCCTCCACTGGGCCTCCACCTCTACGGCAGCCCCTGCCCCTGTCACTGCAGAGCTCCTCGGCCCCTCTGACCTCTGCACGGAGACACCCCCCACTTCCTGCTCTCACCTTCCTGTCTGGTCCTCTTCCTGCCAACCCCAGCCCCTCCCACCTGTCACGGGCTCCCGCCAGGCCCTACGCCTGGGTCACCCATGTCCGTGCCCTGACCCTCCCTCGGCCACTCTCCAGGGCCCGTTCCTGATGCCTGCAGTGTGACGATAGTGTCACTGGACGCCAGACCTCCCTCCTAACCCCTCAGCCATTTACCCATCCGACCAGCAGTGACAATACTTCACTAATGGCCAAACAGCACTTGCCCCATTTCAGGCCCGGCTGGGGTGGCACTGGCCACACACAGCCACTGAGCAGTGTGGACAAGAACCTGAGCCCCATTTTTTTTGTTGGAGGGGAGGTCAGCCACGGGGCCTAGGTGTGCTCTTGAGCTTTTCTGCTCAAGGCTAGCACTCGAGCCCTCTGAGCCACCACGCCACTTCCAGTTTTTTGGTGGTTACTTGGAGAGGAGAGTCTCAGAGTTTCCTGAATGGGCTGGCTTTGAACTGAGATTCTCAGGTCTCAGCCTCCTGGGTAGCTGGGATGACAGGCGTGAGACACTGGCACCCGGCAGAATCCTGAGTCTTAATTAATTTAACATTCAAAACAAAAGTGGTATAATATTTTCCCACTTTCCAAAATGGAACTAAGGTCTCCCCCCGGCCATTCAGGCCTGTGCAGACAGCGCCCTACCTCTTGTCTGTTTTACTTTATTGCAAATCACCCCCATAGCGAGTACACTGTAAATATAAAGTAATTGGTGGGGTTTGGAGTTTTAGGACCAAAAACTAGATATTTTACTAATTAACAGTTGTACTGGTTTACTTGTTGAGATGGTAGTTCTTTGAGTCTATGTAGTGAAATAAAATAGTACTGAAGTTGCCAGGCACCGGTGGCTCACGCCTGTCATCCTAGCTACTCAGGAGGCAGAGATCTGAGGATCGCTGTTCAAAGCCAGCCCGGGCAGGAAAGTCTCTGAGACTCCTATCTCCAATAAACCATCAGAAAACAGAAGTGGTGCTGTGGCTCAAGTAGAGCGCTAGCCTTGGGCTGAAGAGCTGAGGGACAGCGCCCAGGCCCAGAGTTCAAGCCCCACGACTGACCAAAAGAAAAAGGTAGTATTGAAGTTAACACCTCCTGTTTTGGCTTTTTGGCAAGCCTGCTAGAAGGGCTGAGGGCATGTGCAGGGTGATTCTGGCTGCCCAGGACTGCGGAGGCACATCCTGAAGTCACCCTGCAGTGTCACAGTGAGGTTTGTCTGCTACCCCAAGGCAGAATCTGGGGCTGGGGGTGCAAGCACTGGACACAGCCCGGCCTCTCGCTCTGGACCCCCACACTCTGCTGCAGAGTGATCCTTAGGCAGTTTGGGGTTGGAGCTCGGCCTCACCAGGCAGAGCCTCACCAGGCAGAAGCCCCGCTGCTTGAATCTCAGCTCCGGGCATTGTTTAGTCCTCTTTGCCTGGGGTTGGCTCTGGATGTCATTCTCCTACTTACAACTCCCCTGTATGGCGTGGACAGGCCTGGACCACCACACCCAGCGTGGTGTTTGAGACGTGTTTTGCTTGGACTGCTATTGACTTCCTCCTCCCAAGTAGCTGAGGTTCAAAAGGTTTTGACTGTGGAAACTTATTGGGGGACGAGGAACATAAAAAGCAAGGGAAACAAGAAAGAATTCTGTCTGTCTCTGACTGTATACAGAGCTGGACTTACAGCAGGTTCTCACTGTGACCAAGGGCAGGGTGTGTGTGCATGTGTGTATGTATGCATGTGCATGTGTGTTTGAGTGAGCAAGAACAGGCACCCACCTGTGCGTAGCGCCCGCTGCAGACGGCCCCCCTCCAGTCGGGGACGTCGATGCAGTCTGGGTGCCGCACCAGCCAGTTGTCCTCCTTGGTGAGGTAGGAGCCGGGGTACTCAGACACGGAGCCGTCCACGTCATGGAACACCGAGGTCTTGTCCCCATCCATGTCCAGCTGGTTGAACCACGGTCCGGGCTCGCCAAAGAACACTCTGGAAGTAATCTGAACAGAGCCAGGAAAATGAGCCAGGGCCAAAAGGTGAAGGAAAGCCGCAGGCAGCGGCGTTTTCCATTTCCACGACACGCAGGCCGCCCAGCCAAGCTGATCCGGGCACCGCAGGGAGCCACGAGCCGACCTCAGACACCGCGGGAGGGGCCCAAGGGTCACCGTGCCTCCACTCCCGCCAGCCCACTGCAAGGCTCTGGCCAGCACTGCCGGGACCTGCAGGCCAGGTCTGACACGCACACACACGCACACACACGCGCGCACACACACGCAAGCACACGCACGCACACATGCACGCACACGCACACACACACACACAGGCACACACACAGGCACACACATACACGTGCACACACAGAGCTGGATGGGCACTGACCACAGGGAAGGGCCGAGTGGAGGCCAGAGTGAGACTGGAAGAAGAGGTGTTGGTGGCGTGTGTGCACATGCGAGGGTAAGGGTGAGAGCACCGTGTCTGCACACGTGTGCACACACACACGCACACGCACACATACTGCCTGGTGGACCTCACTGCACACGTGGGGCGGGGGTGAGCACC
>NW_012267231.1:278922-285856 GCF_000151885.1 Dipodomys ordii | reverse complement strand
GGGGGGAGGAGGGGGGAGGCCCAAGCTGCAGGCACCAGCACCAGATGTGCGGGTTCACAGGAAGCCTCATCCTGGACTTCTTGCCCTCAGCTCCTCTTCCCCTGCCTGGGCCCTGCCAGGAGACCCCCGCTTACGTTCTACCCCTGGGTGAGATTAAACACAGCGTCTTCAGCAAGACTCTCCTTGGGAATTTCTGGGATTGTTAAGACTATTTGTGCCAACTCAGGTGGCCTGGTCACAAGACCAGGAGCCTGAGGATAGAGGAAAGTTCCTGTGGTGTGTGTGCTGGGGGGGTATTCACCCACACTTGACCTGCAGGGCGACCTAGCCGGTACTTTTCCAGTCTGGATGCAGAGCAAACTGGGACATGGCCCAGCCTATGTGGAGGAGGCTAGTCTACCCCCACAGTGCGAACTCCAGGCCCCGGGGAACCTGTGAATCACCACCCAGAGTCTGGCTTTGCTGGCTTTGCCTGCCAGGGCCCAACACGCACCGGGACGTCCTCAAAGACAACATGGGTCACATTGTTGTGCGGGCAGCTCTGCCAAGCGTTGTTCAGACGGAAGGCCAGGGCGCTGGTGTGACGGCCCTCCAGGGCCGCGAACTTCCGGAAGGTACAGTTCTGAACGTTGACAGGGCCGTCATAGAACTGAATCCCTCTAATAGGAAAGTCCCTGTGCAGGTAAGGAAGCAAGCGCTGGTTGCCTTTGAGGTCAGTGTTAGGAAAATCTTTTTGAGTAAAGCAATCCCGGATCTCTACCTCACACTGCAACTCAGTACAGACTCATCATTAATTCACCAAGAAGGCTCATTTGGCACAGGTTCAGTGAAAGACTGCTGGTTGGAAGGATGGAGGGATGGTTGGATGGATGGTTGGATGGTCGGATGGATGGATGGATGGATGGATGGGTGGGTGGGTAGGTGGGTGGGTGGATGGATGGATGGATGGGTGGGTGGGTAGGTGGGTGGGTGGGTAGATGGATGGATGGATGGTTGGGTGGGTAGGTGGGTGGGTGGATGGATGGATGGATGGGTGGGTGGGTGGGTGAGTGGTTGTATAGGTGGTTAGATAGGTGGTTAGATGGATGGATGGATGGATGGGTGGGTGGGTAGGTGGGTGGGTGGGTAGATGGATGGATGGATGGGTGGGTGGGTGAGTGGTTGGATAGGTGGTTAGATGGATGGATGGATGGATGGATGGATGGATGGGTGGGTGGGTAGGTGGGTAGGTTGGTGGGTGGGTGGGTGGATGGATGGATGGGTGGGTGGGTGGGTGAGTGGTTGGATAGGTGGTTGGATGGATGGATGGATGGGTGGATGGTTGGATGGATGGATACATGGATAGATGAATAGATGGATAAGTATGTGGTTACTAGCTTGAGGTTTCTGGAAGTTCCTGTATTCAAACATTTCTCCTGATTTTCCCACCATGTGAAGAGTCATTGGGTACAATACTGTAAACACTGGAGAGTGCCAATTCTGTCCCTTGGGAGGGCTGCACTGTTAGTCACCATCTTCATTTTTGTTGCTATAACAATTTAATCAGATTGGGACCCAGATGGGCTTACGCTGCTTGGAAAAGAGAGGAAAAGGGAGACAGTGCAACTTCCTGAGCATTGCTGTAAGGGCTGGCAAGCCCTGCAAAGAAGGCAAGACTGTGGGCTAACACAGGGCCCAGAGGGCCTGGCATCGGGAGGAGGAGGTAGGAAGGGCATGGACAGGACGTGAGGGAGGAAGAATCAGGAAGCATGTGTGCAGAGGAAGCGTGGCCCTGTCCTGGCTAGGAGGAGGATGCTCAGAAGTGCTTTTCCCATTTGCTTCAGACTTCTGGGCAACCCGGGGCCTGAGACCCGAGGGCCTGGCTGGATTTTCTGGTGGCTTTTCTCAGGCCTGACCAATAATCCATCCAGGCTTGCTTTTCCCTCATGCCCCAGACATATGCTCGTGCTGGCCTGAGTCAGAGCTGGCCTCTGAGTCAGAGCTGGCCTTCCAGATGAAGGACATGTGGAAGGAAGGCAGAAGCGATGTCCATTCCTAGGAGAGGCCAGGCCCCTCTTCCTCCGCTCCCCTCGTTATTATTTTTGGGTCTGGTCGTGGGGCCTGAACTCTGGGCCTGGGCGCTGTCCCTCAGCTCTTCAGCTCAAGGCTAGCGCTCTACCACTTGAGCCACAGCACCACTTCTGGCTTTTTTCTTTTTGCTTATGTGGTGCTGAGGAATCGAACCCAGGGCCTCATGCTTGCAAGGCAAGTGCTCTACCCTGAGCCACCTTCCCAGCCCCAGCTCCCCTCTTATTTAACGCTGTGGTTTCAGGTCTCTCTCCTGCTCTGGGTCTCACCCTTCAACTGTCAGCTCAGTCATCCAGAGATTTCTTGGGGAGGGATATCTGATTTCATGGAGAACAGGAAGAAGCCACCCACTCCTTTCTGTCTGTCCGCTGCACCCCACCCAAGCCAGCTCCCCCGGTGTGCAAACCTACTGGCCGATAGGAAGGGTCCTTCCACTGTGGTCCACGCCGCCTGGGCCCCAGATCCTGTTGTCCCTCATCTCTGTGCCCACATTGCCGCTCTCACCAACAAACAGGCTGTTCTTTATCTCCTGCTTGGAGCCGTCATCGTAGGGAAAGGTCCCACCGCTGCGGAGGGGAGGCGTCGGGTGAGAGGCTCTGGGACAAGCTCCCCAGAGGGCGGGCACGCGACGCGAGCTCTTACCTGGCCAGGGTCAGACCGATTCCGTTGTCAGCAAACCTGGGGAGCGGAGCAGACAGCGAGCACCTTCTCACTGCGCGTCCAGTGAGGCGTGGGGGAGGGTGACCCCATCCGGCCTCAGTGGGCCTGGGGTCTCAGCCCCAGGGCCTCCCTCTCCGGATCAGGAGAACCGGGGCCTTCCCACTCTCGGGCCAACCCTGAGCACGCGGGAGTGTGGGCACAGTTCCAGTTTCCCTGTGAGCACCCTTGCCACCATCTCAACCTATTCCCGAGTTTCCTAGGAGTCAGGTGGACACTGGACGTGAGATGGGCAGGGAGAAGCGTGCTGAGTGTGTAGTGGTCCCCTCCTCTTTCTGTTATGCCCTTTCGGGTCCAGATGAGGAGGGACGGTGCAGACCTGGACTTGAGCTTAGGTCTGTGCTGCCTGCATGTCCTTCGTCCTGGGGCAGAACTAACTCACCCCTCCCTTCTTCTGTCCCTGCCAGCCCCATCTCCTCCACCCTGCTTTCTATACCCCAGGGCCTGTGGATCCGTTACACATCAAACCCAAACCCAGGGCTGGACCTCCCATGGAGGGCCATTCAGAGCTCTCCTGGCCCCTCATCTCTACTGTGGCCCTGGGGGAGCCTTTCCAAGACCACAGCCTCTGTCTCCACCAACTGCTGGGATTCTAGAACTAGCCACTCTTCATGCCCACCGCCCAAACTCGGGACTGCCACCATCTCTGTTAGCACCTCCTGTGTGACACACTCGAGACTGCCACCATCTCTGTTAGCACCTCCTGTGTGACACACTCGGGACTGCCACCATCTCTGTTAGCACCTCCTGTGTGACACACTCGGGACTGCCACCATCTCTGTTAGCACCTCCTGTGTGACACATCTAGAACAAGCCACGCCCATGTTTTCATCATCTCTAATTTTCTTTCTCTGGGCCATTGTAGTTGTGTCCAAAATTGCCCCACCTCTGGGGGGAGCCCAGGGGGACACTTCAAGGGGTCCTCCAAAGGCCGCCCTGCTGCAAGCTTCTGACCACGCCAGCGGCCTGCACTTGAGGAGCGGCCTTGCGGCCACCCACGCCCACCTGCAGCTGTCCAGCCACACGTCCCCGCCACGCAGCCAGGCCCCGTGGTCCTGGTTCTTGTAGGCAGTGAAGTGCTTGATGATGGCTGGCACCCGGGGCTTCAGGGGGTCCGCGTCCTGATGAGGGCTGTACCTGAAGCACGAGAGGGAGGCACAGAGCTGCGGGCTCTGCGCTGACTCCCGAGCCCTGCCTCATGGGCCCCTCACCCAGGGCACCCCGACGGACAGCAGCTGGCCCTGCCAGGGGCAGGAGGGTGCCCAAGGCCACCGGGCAGGCCTTGCCTGTAGCACCACAGGGGGGTCTGATCAGAGGACATCTCTAGCAGCCACCCTCCCCACAGCCCAGCCCAGAGCTGGCTTGGATGAGGGGTCCAGACACCACTCGGAGTTCCTGTCTCCTTTTGGCTATTTGGAGTCTGAATCTTAATTCAGACCTTGCTTTGCTGAGATTTTTTTTCACCAAGGTAGTCCCAGAAACTGGCCAAGTGCACAGGCAGACAGGTGCTTGCTGAACACTGACTGAAGAGGAAGTGGAGGCCGGGTGGAGGAAGCTCAACCTCCCACGGGCCCTCACCGAGCAGAAATGATGGAGAGGAAAGGCCGCTTGTCCTTGGCCGAGGCCTCTGTGGTTTTGACTCCGTTGTCTATGATCATGCCAGCCTGGGAGAGAGAGATCCAGGGACAGATTAGCCATGACCGCTCTCCCACCACCTCACCTCACCACGTGCCGGCAAACACAGCCTGCTCTCAGACACAACAGAGAGAGAGTCACGGAGGGAGGGGAAGAACCTGTCTCGTTGTACAGGACGGGACTAGATCCGGAGCAAGGAGTCTCGCACGACAGATGGGGAAACAGCGCTGGAGAAGCTGACCTCTCCGCCCCACGGGCCCCACGGGCCCCGGAGACCCTGACAGACCTAAGTCTCTCCACCCCGTCTCCCTTCGCTCCAGCACCCAGTGTGGAGGCGTTTCTCATTTCCCGCCCGTGACTTAGCTGTACAACAGAGACATCGTCCATGTCCCAGGAAGTGAGTCAAGACGGGACAGAAGCCACCAGGCAGTGACGTGTCCTTAGAACCATGTCCTGATTTTCCTTATCATGAGCACGCAAGATAAAACAAGGGTTCCGCTGGGGACGTCTGGTGGGGAGAGGGGACCCCAGGAGGGTGGCTCTGCCCCTTTGGGCTCCAGCCAAATGCCCCAAGGGCCGGAGCAGGGCCCTTGGCAGAGTCTCCCGGGGAAGGGTGCTCGGGAGGGGGCCCCAGAACAAGGCCCTCAGGAGGGCCTCCTGGAGAAGGGCCTGGGCCTGGGCGCGCCACTTCTGGATCAGCATTAGGAATGTGGGGTTTCTGGCGTTAATTACCTGCAGACCCAGCTGGGAGGCTGGGGGGAGGCCAGTGGCAGGGAGGCTGGGGGGAGGCCGGCAGGAGGGGCCAGTGACAGGGAGGCTGGGGGGAGGCCGGCAGGGAGGCCAGTGACAGGGAGCCCAGCAGGGCAGCCAGCAGGAGGCTGGCAGAGGAGGCTGGAGGGGAGGCCGGCAGGAGGGGCCAGTAGGGTGGCTTGGCTGGAGGGAGGCTGGTGGGGGGAAGGGTCTGGGAGGCCAGCGGGGAGGCCAGTGGCAGGGAGGCTGGGGGGAGGCCAGCGGGGAGGCCAGTGGCAGGGAGGCTGGGGGGAGGCCGGCGGGGAGGCTGGTGTGGAGACACATCTGCGATCTGGACAGACTTACCCGGTAGTTGGAATGTGCTCGGTTGTTGTAGAACGTGCCCAGGGGAATGTGTTCTGAGTAGCCGGGGGAGTACATCCCCTGGGAGGGGCCCGTGGGAACGTGGTGGAAAATGAACCAAAATCCCGTTTCCTGTCAGGCAGGGCACAAGGGGAAGCCCCAGGGTTCAGCACCAGCCGGGGTGTGGCATGGTGACCGGGCTGGGGTGGATCTAGGTCTGTGATCCAAATCAGCCCTGGCGGCCACCGCCACATGCACCTCCACATGGGGCCACAGAGGCGTCTGAGACACCTGAATCTGCAGGTTCACCTGACAGGGTGCCGTGGGGTCCGAGCCCCTGTGGGCTGAGCTCCCCACGGGCTCTCACGGGCTCTGTGAGCAGCCCCCTCCGTCCTAGGCATGTGGAAGCTGCAGCCCCGAGGGTACCAGTGGGGCAGGGCCAGGGAGCTGGGCAGGGCCAGCAGCAGGAGGGCTGGTTCTAGCCACACTCTCCTCCCTGACCTCGCCGGACAGGAGTGGTGCCCATGCCACAGCACCGACGCAAGAACGGATGCACCGTCCTGGCACCAAATACATAATCTCACTCCACCGTGAACCACCACCACGCGCTCAGCCCTCACCAGGCACGGTCGCTGGTCTTACGAAGGGCCGGAGTCGTCATGGGACAGTGCATCAGAGGACGCCTCGTTCCCAGGCTGTTTACTTAAGCAGCTGGACCTGGCCTAGCACCCGGTGCTTGTGGGCAAACCCAGCCCTGCCCCTGCCCGACTTCTGCTCACCTCGGACCCTGCCGCTGCGCAGTTGATGAGGTTGTTGTTGGGGTTGGCCATCCAGAAGGTGGACACAGCGCTGTGGGGGACAGGTGGACACTGACGTGTGGGCAGGAGTCAGGTGGGTGTTGTCACCTGGAGGACCACAGCCCTCGCGGTGTATGATGGCCACGCAGGCCGGCCGGAACCGGCCTGAGCACTAGGCGGCGACTTGCGAAATGCCAGGGTGCGCTCCTGAACCCAGCCTTCCCACGAAGGGCCATCAGCAGGGAAGGCTCAGGAACGGGGAACGGAAGTGGTCCAAGACCCCAGGCTCTGCTCGAAGGCCCCGGAAGTCGGCCGTTTCCAGGGGAGGCCCCGGACTGCACAAAGCCCTGCCCATGCCGGGCCAAGGCGGACACACGCAGACACACTATGCGTCCGCTCCTCTCAGCCAGGAACACGGTGCATCCCGTGTAGTCCTGGGCTGAGCGGCGAGCTCCAGACAGACGGAGAAGGGAGGATGGATGCCGCCTTCCAGCCTGGAAGGGGGAGCTGCGGACACACTGCTCAGGGGCCTGGGGAGAGTCAGCTGCAGGTGGGGAGGGAGCACGGGCTGGGGGGAGCACGGGCCGGGAGGGAGCACTGGCCGGGGGGGAGCATGGGCCGGGGGG
>NW_012267231.1:270290-278282 GCF_000151885.1 Dipodomys ordii | reverse complement strand
CGGGCCGGGAGGGGAGCACTCGGCTCACGCCCAGGGGGCACGGGCTGGGAGGGAGCACTGGGCTCATGCCCAGGGAGCACAGGCTGAGATGGGGAGCACTGGGCTCACGCCTGGGGAGCACTGGGCTGGGAGGGAGCTCTGGGCTCACACCTGGGGAGCACGGGCTGAGATGGGGAGCACTGGGCTCACGCCTGGGGAGCACGGGCCGGGAGGGGAGCACTGGGCTCACGCCTGGGGAGCACGGGCCGGGAGGGGAGCACGGGCCGGGAGGGGAGCACTGGGCTCACGCCTGGGGAGCACTGGGCTGGGAGGGGAGCACTGGGCTCACACCCAGGGAGCACAGGCTGAGATGGGGAGCACTGGGCTCACGCCTGGGGAGCACTGGGCTGGGAGGGAGCTCTGGGCTCACGCCTGGGGAGCACTGGGCTGGGAGGGGAGCACTGGGCTCATGCCTGGGGAGCACTGGGCTGGGAGGGGAGCACTAGGCTCACACCCAGGGAGCACAGGCTGAGATGGGGAGCACTGGGCTCACGCCTGGGGAGCACTAGGCTGGGAGGGAGCACTGGGCTCACGCCTGGGGAGCACGAGCCGGGAGGGGAGCACTGGGCTCACGCCTGGGGAGCATGGGCCGGGAGGGGAGCACTGGGCTCACACCCAGGGAGCACGGGCTGAGATGGAGAGCACCGGGCTCACACCCAGGCGCGGGTGCCCCAGGCTGGAGCGCACAGGCCGGGAAGAGCGTGCGTGGCTCCCGCCCCCAGGGCATGGACGTGGTGGCACTTACTTGCAGTCCTGCCGGGGCTTGGGGACATACCCCGGGTAGGAGTCGTCTGTGATCGCCCTGCACATCCTGCTGTCCCGGTCGGAGGGGAGGAGCGTTCCGGACTTCACGAGGAGGCCCAGGCAGTGGTCGAAGGTGTTGCGCTCCTCTGGTCCGTCCTCCGTGAAGAAGCAGTGCCCCAGGGAGTTGTACCCCACAACATCCTTGATCTACGTGTCCAGACAGGAGCCTCTCACTCGCCACCCGACATCTCACGTGCTCACGCATTCACCCAGCAAATACTAAGTCATACCCAACTCAGAGGCCAGGGAGCCTCCCAGGAGGAGCCTGCCCTTGGCAGGGGGGTCTTGTGAGGGAAGAAGGCTCTCCGCCCCTCTGATGGTCAGTTTGTGCAGGGCTCTCTAACCTAGCACCCAATCCAGAGAAGAGGCCACTAGAGCACACACGGCGGCTCCGGGCTGCAGGACCCCTTTGGGCAGGCATTTACCACTCAGCCCTCCTTCCCAGTTCAGCTAGTCCAGTCCCACCTGGGATCCAGCCTGCCTTAGGACCATGGAGAAGACACCCATGAGCTACCAAGCAGGTTCTTCTAAATGAGAACGATATCTTTGTCACGTAAAAGCCATCTTCCCAAACAGCCAGCCATTGGCAAACCTTTCAAGCCAGACACTAGCCTTAAAGTGTACAGAGGAATTAGGTTTAGGTCATTTAGAGAAGGAGTTTCGTGTAAAAATTGTCTGTGAAGACTTAAGGTGAGCCTCTGGCACATACTCTAGTTGCTGGGGAAGCATTTCTTTCTGCAGGGTCTGCTTTGAAGGGATTCTTGCTGCAGCACAGGGACCACAGCCACCTCCACCTCAAGTCTGCCCGATAGGTGCCATGGCTACCATCTTAGCACAACACCTCGTCTAAGCCAACAAATCTGCCGTGTGGGGCATCATCCCGATGAGCAGCCTTAGCTGGGGGTCACTTCCTACCTCCGTAGCTCGGCACGCTCCTACGTTCTGCCAGTTTGCATGGTGACCTGCACTTTTGATAACCGTTACAGCCGAGCCAAGGATGGTTCAATCCTCGGCCCTGGCCTGTCTAGATAAGACAGCCTCCCAGCAGGTACTCACCAACAGGCCATTAGAGCCGTGGACGGTGACGCAGCGGGAGAATGTGTGGTGGATGGAGAGGTCCTTGATGTACGTGGGTGGGTGGTAGCCTCCTTTCTCGTCCACGTCTCCAGCCAGGTGGAAGTGAATTGGGTACTGGCCCACCAGCTGCTGCCCCATGTGCTTGAGCTCCACACCCTCAAGATGTGCAGCCTTAAAGCCCAGGGCAAACTGGGGGAGGAGAGTCAGAGTCAGAGGGACCCCACGGGGCCTCCTGCCCCGGAGGGGCCGAGTGCACAGATGTTGTTCTCACAGTTTTGTCACGCCCACCCGGGTTCTCCTTACATTGAAGGTGCTCTGTGCACCTGGTGTGAGGCCTGGCCCTTGTTGCAGTGAGGGAGACACCCGAGACCTTACTGTGCCCATTGTATGCAGGGGGAGGGGCCGCTGCCCGCCGACTGCCGCCTTGGGGAGTCTCGCGGCTGAGTTAACGGCCCCAGCCAGGCAGCCCGTACCTTGATGTGACCCCCGAAGGTATCGAAGTCGAAGAAGCTGCAGACATGGCTGTTGTAGGGGTAGCACTTGTCCTCTACCTCCCCCATCACCACGATGTTCCGGCTGAGGAGCCCGACCTCGGCCCGCATGTCTACGCCATCTATCTCCTCCCCGATGTGCAGGTACAGAGGCTTCCCTAGACAGAGGAGGCAGGTGGGAAATGCTGGGCCCCTCCGCGTGCCCCACAGCCAGGCCACATGCCTGGGACCTGCTGCTTCCATTCAATGGACGAATAAAGCCGGCAAAGTCAGCTGCCCAGCACAGCCCATTGCAGACTCAGCGAACGGTCCCCTGGTATCTGCCCCTTTTCTGCGCCCTTGTGTTAGCCGGGCATCCCAGAGAAGCTACAGTTCCCATCCTCCATGCAGTTAGCCTGGCCACAGGGTGTGGCAGAGGTGCTGAGCAACCTCAGGGCTGGTCTCTCCTCAGAGGCCCTGGAAGACTGTTGCCCAGGCAGGTGAGAAGCAGAGCCAGAGAGAGCAGAGCCAGAGAGAAGGGCCCACAGGGCCTTAATCCCAGACCACCTTCCAGCCCTGTCTTCAAAGCCCCTCCTTCAGAGGGCACACCTGTGTCCTGCCCCTCACCTCAGGTAGCACACATGGCTACAGACTTCGCCCTGGAAGAGTCAGGTTAGAGCTCCCGCGACCACTGCCATGACCACCATAGGTACCTGTGTGGGACCTTGTAGAGGCTGACCTCCCCCTCCTGCTTGAGGAGAGGACACTGTCCCTCACTACGGAGCCCAAGTCCACCCTCGCCCCCATTGCCGGGCCCTGGCTCCAGCAGCTCCATCTCAAGTCCACCCTCGCCCCCATTGCTGGCCCTGGCTCCAGCAGCTCCATCTCAAGTCCACCCTCGCCCCCATTGCTGGCCCTGGCTCCAGCAGCTCCGTGTCAAGTCCACCCTCGCCCCCATTGCTGGCCCTGGCTCCAGCAGCTCCGTCTCAAGTCCACCCTCGCCCCCATTGCTGGCCCCGGCTCCAGCAGCTCCGTCTCAAGTCCACCCTCGCCCCCATTGCTGGCCCCGGCTCCAGCAGCTCCGTCTCAAGTCCACCCTCGCCCCCATTGCTGGCCTTGGCTCCAGCAGCTCCGTCTCAGTCCACCCTCGCCCCCATTGCCGGGCCCTGGCTCCAGCAGCTCCGTCTCAAGTCCACCCTCGCCCCCATTGCCGGGCCCTGGCTCCAGCAGCTCCGTCTCACTAGCGCAACTTCTTTCCTCATTTGGGCTTCGTATGCTCTGCTCTGAAACCTCTCTAGGCCTTTCCGTCTTGGAAAACAGCAACCAAACCCCCTCCAAACGCTGCAGGTTTGCCAGCCTTTCCCTGCTGCGGTCAGGTGCCCTGAACCTGCACTTTTCACCCCCTGCCTCTCTCCACCACCCTCCACAATGCTCCTCTTCCTCTTGCCAAGAGCATTTAGTACTTCCCTTAGAAGCCCCTCCTCCATCTTTCCCTTCCATCTTCTCTTCTGCCATCTTTCCCCTCCATCCCCTCCTCCTCCATCTTTCCCTTCCATCTTCTCTTCTGCCATCTTTCCCCTCCATCCCCTTCTCCTCCATCTTTCCCTTCCATCTCCTCTTCCTCCGTATGTACAGAAAAAGCACCTCAAAAAGGTGCAGGTGTCAGGAGTCCAGGCTTTGGAACCACCTTAGATTTGCAGCGTTACATGCCACCAGCACAATCTGATTCTTTTGTGGAATGATAAAGTCTTGGTCGGCTCTAAATGTGCTCATCACTAAGACTGCTGACCTGGCATTCGGAGCTATTCTGTTGCACCGGAGGATGGAATCACAAGCGCAGCAGCCTCCTGTGTGGATTCTCAGCTTGAACACACTGCCCACACCACCCAGCTTTGTGACCTTGAGCAACGGGACACTTGCTTCAGCCCTGAGATACCCCTGGTGCCCACATGTGAATGCCGAGGTTATAATTAAGCTGAGCAACGTGTACCACAATGACCCTCCTCTGCATTCTCTTCCACAGGAGGCGCTGACCTCTGCCTGCCCCTTCACCTTGCACACATCCTGCTGCTAAGTATGTTTGTGCTGTGGAATTCTGCAGACCCGTGAGATGGTGGTTTCTTTGAAGCATTTTAGTTCAAGACGTGAAGTGAGTGCAAAATGAAGAACATCTCCATGAGAGTTGGCGTTAGTTTCCTGTTGGTGCTATGACAGATAACCGCAGTTTTGCTGGCTTAAAGCAACCAAATGTATTCCCTCAGGCTCTGCCTGCCCAGCCTCCCACCCCTCCCTCCGTTAGATCTGCATCACAGTCTGTCTCCTCCACCTATTCCTGCTCTTCTCCCCTCCTCACAGCTCATGTGCCTAGTGTTCCCAGTGCTCCCCTCTAAAGTAGGGTGTTCAGAGAAGATGCCAGCCAGGGGCCTCTGCTCCCGAGATACCACCTGGCCAGCCTCCAGGATCTAGTCTTGAACATGGCCAGAGGGGTAGGAGAGCGCAATGGGAGGGCCGGCTCAAGGTGGTTTAAGCTCTCAGGCAAAACACAGGTAAAGTAAAGCCATGTCTTAAAAGTTATCTCTAGGCCAGTGCCGGTGGCTCACGCCTGTCATCCTAGCTACCCAGGAGGCTGAGATCTGAGGATCACAGTTCAAAGCCAGCCCGGATAGGAAAGTCCATGAGACTCTGATCTCTAATAAACCACTAGAAAACCAGAAGTGGCGCTGTGGCTCAAGCAGTAGAGCGCTCGCCTTGAGCTGAAGAGCTGAGGGACAGCGCCCAGGCCCAGAGTTCAAGCCCCACGACCGACATAAAAACAAAAAAGTGATCTATAACAGTTAATGTGCCTAAGGCATCTCCTAGCCCACACAGGAGGCCAGCGCGACAGAAGTGACAGGGGCCACTGGCCCAGCACGGTCCTCAGGCTTGCTAACCAGTGTCAGGCCACAGCCACCAGCGTCGGCAGGCTCCGCTGTGTCCCTTGGGGGAAAGGACACATAGGAGTGACTTCCAGGCAGAGGGAGGGGCTGTGTGTGTCAGAATCCCGTGAGTGAGGAGGCCTCCCAGCCCCCCACCCCGCCGTGGACTCCCCATCAGAAGACGCTGCTATCTGCCCATGCTGCATCCCTCATGCCACTCCAAGACCACACGCCCTGCGCCTGACCCCAGCACCCCATCCTAGCTGTGAAATTCTTCCACCCTCTCTTCCTCCTCCCAGCACTGATACACAAGGGCTGACCAGACAAAGCAGATGTGGTTAAGTCAGAATTGTCCCCCAAAGGCCAAGGCCACAAACGTAGTGGACAGGGGCTCTGCGTGGATGACCCATCCAGGGCTCCCAACACTTCCTTTCCTGGCATCTGCCCTCAGGAGCCTCCAGTGTAGCCCCCAAGCCTTGTCTTCAGGTCAGGCATGAAAACGGGCACCACAGGACCTTCCAGAGTGCACGCACTCTTAGCTCAGACCTAGCCTAGCAGCACCCCTGGGTCTGGGGAACAGGGCTGAGCCAGTTCTCAGACCAATAGGGGCAAGAACAGCACAGAGAGACTCAGACAGGAGGGTCTGGAGAAGCAAACTCAAGCCAGTCCATCTCCATAGGAGATGCTGGGAATGGGGATCTTGGAGGGGATTGGCAGCATGCACGTGGGCTGGGAGCCAGCTCTGAGGTTGACCTGACGCCCGTATTGACGTGCTTGTCTGCACCAGCTCTGCCCACCAGGACTTCCTGTGGCTGGGGAAATGCTCTACACCTCGCTGTCCACTATGGTACACCAGCACACGCAGCACTGGGCACTTGACACAGAAGCTTGCGTCTTGCTTTGTGCTAACAGGACGGCCGCTGCGCTCTGGAAAGCATGAGGTTGGACGTGCCATGTGCGCACACTTCAGCTTCCCCGCTGAGTCCTGCAGAGAGCAGGGTGCTGCGGTGAGAGGCCACCACGGACAGCGGACAGGAGGAAGCTCCGTCCACACTCAAGGCCACCCCCGGAGGCTTCCCGCGCGGCCTCTACCCGAAGCGGCGTTCGAAGCGGCGGCGTGCTTTCAGACAGGTGGGGAGGGGCAGTGAAAAAGGAAGGGAGGACTGAGAACTTCCACAGAGGCCCTGGGGGGTGTGGCTGGCAAGACTCTGAAATACGTTTTCAGATGATTCACACGTTTTCATTGCCTTGCTACCCCATCTGTTTCCCATCAGAAAGCCCTGAAAATGCAGGAAGGGCCGTGTCCTGGGAATTGAGAGCGGTGAGTCTGAGGATGGGTTCCTCTCTCTAGCCAGCCTGGACAGGGACTGGAAAGAGAAGAGAAGCAGGCAGAGCCCAGACTCTGCCAACGGGGTTGCACAGGCTCAAGTGTAAGGAGGAGGAATGGCAGGACAGACAGACGGCCGGTTTGGCACATGCGTGCACGTTCAGACTCATGCCAGGGCCTCAGTACTCACTAGGAAGGGCTGTGTTCCTGGGGACCCTAAGGCTTCTGCGCAAAGGGGCTGGCCCCTCTTAAGAGAGGAGATGGGGGCTGGGAAGGTGGCTCAGTGGTAGAGCGCTTGCCTTGCATGCCTGAGGCCCTGGGTTCGATTCCTCAGCACCACATAAGTAAGGAAAAAAAGCCTGAAGTGGCGCTGTGGCCCAAGTGGTAGAGCGCTAGCCTTGAGCTGAAGAGCTGAGGGACAGCGCCCAGGCCCAGAGTTAGGCCCCACGCCCAGAGTTAGGCCCCACGACCGGACCCCCCCCCAAAAAAAGAGAGGAGATAGCCTGGACGTGGAGCTGGTGGAGAATCAGACACAGGCCAACCACGGCACCCTGGGAGGCTGCCAGCCCTGAGCAGCCCCCCAGGGCCTCGGGAGGCAGCCTGGAGAGTGAGCCCTCTGTAGGGTGCGGCAGGCATGCTCTGACAACCCCTGGATCTCAGGGTCCCTCGCCAGGACCGCACACAGCAGGAGCTCCGATTCGTGCCTCGGGCCCAGATGAGGCTGGACCGCACAGGCCCTGAACACACCGGCCGGTGACCCTAAATTCTTCCCAGCACACCCCCAGCCAAAAAGATGGTGTCCACGTCTAGCTCCTGAAGGTGTAGTTGCAGTTAGGTCAGAGGAGACGTGCTGCAGGGTCACAAAGCACTGCCTCCCTCCGCCCCGGCCTCCCTCCGCCCCGGCCTCCCTCTGCCCCGGCCTCCCTCTGCCCCGGCCATCCGCAGCGAGCAGTTCACTCCACCCTTGCTCCCCACGGGCGAGAGGCAACAGGGCTAGCTGACCACCATGGCTCCCCCCACACGGAGCACCAGCACGGGCCTTTCCTCTGTTTAAGTGGGTGTTCGGGCAACTGTTGCAGCAATAGGAAGCTGACACGCACAACCTGATGTATGAATGAAATAACTGCTCACTATGAAATGCACCTGTCTTTTACTTTAGGCCTAGCAGTGTTCAGATACCCAGCCACGGGGGAGGAGGGCCTACCCGCCACTCTGACTGTTCACACACCCGGCCACGGGGGGAGGAGGGCCTACCCGCCACTCTGACTGTTCACACACCTGGCCACGGGGGAGGAGGAGGGCCTACCCGCCACTCTGACTGTTCACACACCTGGCCACGGGGGGAGGGGGGCCTACCCGC
>NW_012267231.1:226904-269399 GCF_000151885.1 Dipodomys ordii | reverse complement strand
GGGGGGGGAGGGGGGCCTACCCGCCACTCTGACTGTTCACACACCCGGCCACGGGGGAGGGGGGCCTACCCGCCACTCTGACTTGGTTGGCAGCACAGGCTCTGCAGGGAAGCACCCGGAACTCCTCGGCCTGGTGCATGGAGTAGTCGGTGCTGGCCACCACCAGCGTGTCTCCCGGCCTCCACGTCTGCACGTCGTCCTCAAGACTCAGGACGGTGCTGTTCACGTTGGTGTCGATGCTGACCGTGAGTTTGGGCCTCACTGTAACCCAAAGCAGGAGGGACTGAGGCCCAGCACCTGCTCCCCCTCCCCCCACACTTCTGGCTGCCCACTTCTTCCCTTCCCCTTGCTGAATACGTAAATGCTAGGTTTGCCTGTCCAAAACCCAAATCACCAGACTCTCCATCTCAGCATCGATACAGTCAAGTCTTTGAAGTCAACAAAGTCCCAACCCCAAAAGAACCATTCATTAGCTCTGGGCAGGGGAATTTTCCACTCCCTTCTTCTAGGCTGGAGTTAAATGTGGCTGCCCACCACACCCACTTTGCTGAAGATGTAAAACAAATATAGTTCCTCTCAACTATTGTGTGCCGTCCTCTCAGCAGGCCCATCCCCGGTGACCGCCTTTTGGAGATGGCCGAGTGCCTCCAAGAACAACAGCACCGCCAGCCTCCTAACCAGCGCCCTGGGACGTGGCACCCAGCTAACAGCACCCCAGAGCCTCCGCAGGAAGGGGTGGGGAGGCCAGCTCTGTCCCTCTGCACCCTGCTACTCCCGGACCAGGCCCTGCCCTTCCCAGAAAGTTCCAGACAGGCTTAAGGGCAGGGTGGGGCTCTGCCGAGTGGCCAGCTGCGGGGACCCTGCTCCTACTGGTGCTGCCTGCTGTGAGGAGCCGGTCGCTGTGACGCCCAGAGTGGCCGGCCAGCCATGGAGCTCAGAGAGCAGCCTGGCTGCCGGCTGGGAGGCCCAGGCTCACCAGACTTCCCGCAGAGGAAGCGCACGCGGTAGCGCTGGCAGGCGTGGCCAAGGTCGTGGCAGGCAAACCTATAGCCCTGGCCCTTCTTATAGACAATGTCGGTGCTGAGGTCAACGCCATCCGGGGTTGTGGCCTGCAAATGGCACAGAAATTACAGAGGAGACTTAAAAAGAAGGAAGGATGTGATGGTTAACGTCCTCAAAATATCCTGGGAGACTTAAAATTGCCCTCGCTGTGAACATACATACAATGGCCAGAGATTCGCCTAACAACCGTCCACATGAGGTTCATTGTAAGGCAGACAGCAGGAAGTCTTGGGGTGAGCACAGTAGTGACATGACACACCCTGTGGGGCCTGAGCCGGCTGCCACGCCGCCTGCAGGTCGCTTACGGAGGCCTTGCTACGTTCAGCCTGCGGGTGCCCAGCAGGCGTCCACGCCGTGCGGGCAGTCCTAGAGAAATACTTGTGCCCAGAAGCTCAGGAGCTCCGATGGGGCATCAGGGCTGTTAAACGCTACCCAGGAGATCCTAACGTAAGACCCACCATTGTAGGGACAGGGCTAAATGTTAACAGGTCTCAGTTATCTCCACAGCCAAACTGTGAAGTTGTGGTTAGTTTTAAGAGTAAGGAAAATGGCTACTCAGAGATGTTGAATAACTTGCCAGGGAAAGCCAGTAGGAGAAAGAACCAGAATGTGAATACGGACGTGCAGCTGGGCTCCCCGCGCTGCCCCTCCTGCCCTGCTCCACCTGGCATGCTTGCATGCTTTGCTGTGTCTGCCTCCTCCCAGTGCACTGCGGTCTCCAGGAGCACAAGGAGAGGTCTCAGCCTGCCCGGCCCTGGCGTCTAGCACAGCGCCGGGCAACGGGCCTCAGACCCTGGGAATTGCTGCTCCAGAAGACACGGACCAAGGAGAGAGTTCAGGGGGTGCACTCAGAGGGGGCGGGATCCCTGCCACTGTGCGCTCATCCCAAGGCCCGGGTGTGTCTACACTAAGACAATGCCATTCAGAGACCAGAAATTCAGAGCCAGGGCCACCGCTGTTGTAGTCTTTGGCACAAAAACCAAAGGGACAAGGCCTGGAGAAATAGGGAAGGAAAGCACAGTCAACCTTTAAAAAAGAGGCTTTTTAGGAAACACTGTTTGGAACCCAACAGATCCTTTGTGTTAAGAGAATGATGCCAAGATGCACAATTGAAACCCTTTCTGGGAGAAGCCTGCTGACTTCCACTACCTCAGTGTCCAACAATTCCCAGAGAACAGCTACTTGTTCTGCTGCTTCCTCTTGTTTTCCCATGTAACCTGAAGAATGACCCCGGTATTGGAGGGAGGAGAGCCAAGTGACAAGGTGGCGTGAGATCCTCAACAATGAAGCTTCCCTTGCAGGTGGCTGGGCGCTTGGTACCTGAACATCGATGGGATGGCTGCAGATTCTTCCTGCGTGAGCTGCCCAGAGGTCTGAAATCTTCTCCCCACCTTTAGTCTGAGACACTTTGTCCTGGTCGAACCATTCTGTCCACTCCACATCTAGGCAGAAAGAAAGACAGGGTGAGACGCAGTGCCGCTGTGAGGGGCTGGTGCTGTCTCTCCATGGTGCGCTTCACTGAGCAGGAGACTCTAACCAATCTCCAGCTCTCCTCTCCGCACCTTGTGAGTGAGAACCTTCTGATCGACACTCTTGCTTTATGAAGGATACATATGCACCTATAACGTGATACGTTGTTACTGCAAAAGTGAAGGAAGAGAGGAGAGAAAAGTCCATCATCTGAAGACGGCCCCTTGGCCTCAGCCTCTGCAATCCTGTGCATGGCTGCTGGAAGGCCAGGCTGAGTCTCAGCCATCTGCTTCCTGCCCACGCCATTCCTGAAAACAACCCCGCCCCCCCACGACCCTCCATGGCTAAAGTCCTGAACCCTTTGTGCGATGAAAAGGACCTTGGCCAGTGAGAAAAATCCTTGTGGGAAATTTGTCAATGTGGTTAATTGAAGACAGCCATCTTTGCAGTGAAGTTATTCTTACTGTCCTGAAAAGCCTGTGGTTTTGGGGTGTTTGACTCGGCTGCCAGGTGTTGCTGGGCTGTGTCAGACTCCTTACCTTGGACCCACTCACTGGATGAGGAAACATTGAAGTATTCACCGTGCTCCGTCTGGAACAGTTTGTAAACTCGGGCGGCAGCAGAGCCTCCATGTCCTGTGAGACAGAGCAGAGGCCAGACAGACCCCAAATTACAAAGCTGGGATTCCAACACGGACAAAGTCTCCTACACCCATGGAACGTGAACGATTTGTTTAGGAAAGGGCTTTCCCCCGCCCAAGCAGGCCAGGCTGGTCGCCCAGAAGGCAGGTGATTATCTGTCCCAAAGTTCCATCACAGCCTCCAAACAAGGGCAGGTCTGGGAGCCCCACTGCCCCTCCTGCCTGAGTTCTCCCAGGGTGAGAACGGCGGAGCTGCCACCACCGGGAGGCTGCCAGGACAGACCCTCCACAAGTCTCCAGCTCAAAGCATCACCCGCGAGCTCCCAAAGCTCAGAGCGCGTCAGCAGGCTCTTGGAAGGGCCTCCGCTGCTGTAGCTTTGCCACATTTGTGCCATGTGGTCAGGAAAGCAGCTGGACCCTAACTGGGGGGCTGGCACGGTAACGGGGGTGGGCGTGGGTAACGGGGGTGTAACGGGGGTGGGCGTGGGTAACGGGGGTGGGCGTGGGTAACGGGGTGGGCGTGGGTAACGGGGATGGGCGTGGGTAATGGGGGTGTAACGGGGTGGGCGTGGGTAACGGGGGTGGGCGTGGCTAACGGGGGTGTAACGGGGTGGGCGTGGGTAACGGGGGTGGGCGTGGCTAACGGGGGTGTAACGGGTGGGCGTGGGTAACGGGGGTGTAACGTGGGTGGGCGTGGGTAACGGGTGGGCGTGGGTAACGGGGGTGTAACGGGGGTGGGCGTGGGTAACGGGGGTGTAACGGGGTGGGCGTGGGTAACGTGGGTGGGCGTGGGTAACGGGGGTGTAACGGGGGTGGGCATGGGTAACGGGTGTAACGGGGTGGGTGTGGGTAACGGGGGTGTAACGGGGTGGGCGTGGGTAACGGGGGTGTAACGGGGTGGGCGTGGGTAACGGGGGTGTAACGGGGTGGGCGTGGGTAACGGGGGTCAGCACGGGTAACTGTGCCTTAGAGACATGGCAGAGAAGGCAGAGACGGGCCTCCCGCCAGCCACTCATTACCGTGATACTCAATGTGGTCTTCAACCGAGGAAGAGGGGTTTCCTTTCACGGTGATGAAGCTCCACGGGTGTCTGGAAAACAGTAAGTGAAGTCCTTCACGCCCTCAGCCCTCACGGGACAGGGCCCCGAGTTCGTTACTGGGCAGATCTCTCTTCCTCAAGACCCAAGAGACCTTCATGGTAAGTGCTGATTTGGGCTCTGTCCAACTAGCCCGCTGCGTCTCACCTGAGCCCCTTCCACTTCTCCATGACAGTGGGAGAGGATAAACCACAAAGAAGCAGCTGACTGCATGCCGGGAACAATGAAGTCCCGAAGCAAGCCTCAGGCCAGCGTGTCCAGAGAGGAAAGTGATGCCTTCCAAGTTCATCTCCTCTGAGTTGAACTCAAGGAAAATGTCCCAGGCCTCGGGGACTGGCTCTGGCCTTGGGGGGAGATGAAAGTCTCCTCCATGTAATGAGGAAGAAAGTTGCACACCCATCTTCCCTGCTGAATTAAAGTGCACTGCACTGAGGCAGGAGGGTTTTCTTCACATGGCGTCGGCATCGGCATCGTCACGCCCAGTTCAGTGATGGGGAGGGAAACACTGTCCTAAAGGGCAGCACGCTGGAGGAATCTGAGAAACCGCGGCCCTCTGACCCTCCTCCCCGCCTCCTCTCCTCCCACACCTCGGGAAGGGCCTGGACAGACAGGCTGTCCCCACAGATCACACTGGGCCGTGACCTCTGCCCACCCTAGTGTCCACAACACCTAGTATGACAGTGCTCACATGTAACTATTTCATGTGAAGCGCATTGAATATAGGAGCTGGTCTGCTTTTCTCCCGAGGACCAGTCTTTTTGTTACTAGAGTCCCGGCAAGGACTTAGAAGGGCTACACAAAAGTATCTTTCCTTCTCCTTTGCTGCTGAAGAGCTTTTCTGTTTTGGGACTGAATTGAGACTAAAGGCTCTGCTCTGCCACTTGCTTACTTAAAATCTTTCGGTGGCTCCCCATGGGCTGGAGGAAGGAAAATCCAAGCTCCACAGCATGGAGTCAGACCACCACATGCCCCGCGGCTCAGCCCTCGCCTTCCCACAGGCGAGTACCTTCCCAGACCCCCCTCCTCGGCAGAGCCACGCTTCCTCCTGCCTCGCAAGCCGATGCTCTCCCCACAGGGCGCCTGCCCCACCCCGTAAGTCTGCACCAAGTGTCATCCATGAATCCCTGTTTTCTCACATGAACTCTGCACGTCTGGCCCAGCCCCGTGCCTCCTCCTTAACCACTCCCGAACCAATGAACAAAGGTCAGAGCGAAGTGTGCTTCTGCCTGCCTGTCTCCTTCCCCGTGTGCTGCCGAGGTGAGACATGTTGGCATCAACCACCCTTCCCCTGGCTCTTGTTGGTAAGGATGGAGCAGTTGCCACCATGGCTGAGTGCATATTCTGGGCCAGGTAGGTGACCACATGGAGCCCTCCCAGGAGCCCTTTGCAACAGATCCTGAGATAGTTCACTTTACAGACACGAGATCCAGGCAGGTGGAAGAAGAGTCACTGGCCGGAGGCCAGCTCAGACCCAAATCCAGGCCATCAGATGCCAGGCCTCGGACGCTCAGCCGCATCGCTGTCTCTGTTGAGGCCCTGTGTAGCCAGTCCCTCTGGAGTCCTAGCTCTCATCTAACAGCATAAATGACCCTTTGGTTTGTAACCGTGAGGTACGAGTGTGGTGTTTGCTAATAAGGTCGCCTTGCCAGGCGGAGATGTCATGGTCATCTTGGCACTTGCGTTTCCTGGCTGAGTTTTCCTTTTGGAAGCAGCAGCCCGGGGGCTGTCAGAGAATGAACCCCGGAGTCTCCCCCGGCCCCGGGAGTCTGCTGAACCAGTTACATGGCTCTGAGCCTCTGAAGTGAGGCTTGTCAAAGTCCTCAAACATCCAAGGGATACACGGCCCTGACTCTCCACAGAGCTAAGAGCTGAAAAGATGAGGTATGAGAGGACAAACCTCAGGTGTGCACACCCAGCTCAGGCGTAATCCTTAAAAGTCGGTCAGTCCCCAGGGCAAAAGGAAGGGGAAATGAGCCAGCGCTCAGCAAGACACTGCATCTCCAGGCATGGCCCTTACACTGGACACACGCTCCGCACACGCTCCGCACACACTCGGTACACACTCCGCACACACTCGGCACACGCTCCGCACACGCTCCGCACACACTTGGTACACGCTCTGCACATGCTCCGCATATGCTGTGCTCATGCTCAGCACACGCTCCGCACACGCTCCACACATGCTCAGCACACTCGGCACATGCTCAGCACACACTTGGCAACACTTCGCACACTCAGCACACACTCAGCACACACTCGGCACATACTCCACACACACTCGGCACACGCTCCACACATGCTCAGCACACACTCGGCACACGTTCAGCACACACTCGGCACATGCTCAGCACACACTTGGCAACACTTCGCACACTCAGCACACACTTGGCACACGCTCCGCACATCTCCACACACACTTGGTACACGTTCTTCACACACTCGGCACACGCTTCACACACACTCGGCACACGCTCTGCACACGCTCCACAATGCTCAGCACACACTCGGCACACACTCAGCACACACTCGGCACACACTCAGCACACACTCCACACACGCTCGGCACACGCTCCACACATGCTCCACACACACTCGGTACACGCTCTGCACACACTCGGTACACGCTCCGCACACGCTCAGCATACACTCCACACACGCTCTGCACACACTACACGCATGCTCCGCACACACTCAGCACACGCTCCATACACGCTCCACACATGCTCTGCACACACTTGGCACACACTCAGCACACGCTCCACACACTTGGCACACGCTCCGCACACACTAGGCACACGCTCCGCACATGCTCCACACAGGCTCTGCACACGCTCAATTGTAAGAGGCTGACTGGAGTCCATACAAAGATCTTTCACATTTTGAGAGCAGGCTGTCATGTTAGGAAAGCCAGGTACCCTTCGAGCCGATGGACAAGGTGTCTGCATCCCCAATGCCATTTAGGGGGACTGGCCTTGAGGACAGGAGAGAGGAAGGGTGGCTTCCAGATAGGATACGGGGTGCGTCAGTGCTCAGCGCTCCACTGAGAGGAAAGGAGGGGCAATACCTAAACCCAAGGTGTAGGAAGTGTTTGCTGCCCAGTCTGGTCACTGCCTTCCGGGCCAGGTCATCCAGCTGTCGAGAGCCCTCATCGTTCACTGCGACCGAGAGGATCCTGCCCTCAGGCACTGCGCTCAGATACTGGGCCAGACGCTCACTCTCCTTCCTGGACCTGTACGTGTCAAACCTAAAAGGGCACAGAGATCAAGGATTTGTACAGCCTTGACAATAGTCCAAGATAGAGATAAAATCCACTTCTGTGGCACAATAATCAATACGCCATCCCAAGGCCCCAAGGGCGTCTTTTCATTGGTAACAAGTCAGGTTCAATTCAGGTCACGCCCTCTTAAGGTTCTTCACTGGCTTTGAATAAACCCAGCTCCTCGCTGGGGGCTCCAAGATCGGTGCCCTGCCCAGTGCCCTTCGACCCCGGATGCCCCCGGTGTCCCTGGCTGCCTTTCCTCCTCCAGGGGGCTAGGCCCTTCCTCCTCTCTGGCCTCTTTTGAACACGCTTTCTTCAGCCCCTCTTCACTGTGCGGTCAGTCTTCCCTGACCACCCTCTTCAGTGTGGCCCTCCACACGCAGTCTCTGCCCTGCCCGGCTTTCTCGTTTTATTACCAGGATCACACTTGGAATACGGTGTCTGTGTGCAGCACCCACGCCTGTTCCTGTGAGATTCAGCCCTGTCTGGGGAGGACGCGTCCCCCCAGGATGGCACTACCCACCGTCTAGTGCACAGTGCCGCCACCCGGCAGCCAGCGTAGCCCCGGCGGGAGCAGGCGTTCAGCCGGGCACACCGGGAGGAGCCCATGTGCCGGGCAGGCCGCCTTACCGGTCACAGTGGATGACTGAGCCTGACTTCGCATCAATGACGTGAACAATGACGCCACGGTGGCCCCAGCTCCTTTCGAAAAAATATCCTCCCTCCTCCATGCCCCCCGGACGAAGGGTCTTGCTGAGGAAAGTCCAGGAGAGCTTTTTCTGCCCATGCAGCTCGAGGGTGCCTCCTCTCCCAACGCCAATGTACTTCAGGCCGTAGTATGGGTCTGGCTGGGCCCCTGGGTCGTCAGCCCTGCAAGGAAAAGGCCCCCAAGGATGGCCAACCCTCTCCTCACCACGCTAAAGCGCGGGCCTGCTCCCAGCGCCGGGGCTGGTGCCCCATCCGCACCAGCGGTCACATCTGTTTCCCCAGCCTCTCAGGAGGCTGAGACCTGAGGACCGTAATTCCACGTCAGCCCAGGCAGGACAGTGCATGAGACTCTTATCTACAATGAACCACCAAAAGCTGGAAGTGGAGCTGTGGCTTAAATCAGAGCACTAGCCTTGAGCAAAAAAAAAGCTCAGGGGCAGCGCCTAGGCCTTAAGTTCAAACCCCAGGCCCAGTGTGCATGCACACACACATGTACACACTCACAAAGCACCAGCAAGGAGATTTTCTAAGCCACACCAGCAGGTGGCTCATGGGCCAGCAGGTAGCCAGTGCAGGGTCCAGTGCAGCTGCTGTCCCATGGGCGTTCACTGCATACAACGCTGGGGGGATCTTGGCTACCACTTTTAGAGCTCTCAGTTGCTAAAGAAGGGGCACAGCCAGAGGCAAATGCAGCCTGGAATTTCCTGCATCTTGTTCCTCATAACTCAACCAACTTGCAGAGCTTCCCCAAACCAAGACTTGATGAGAAGGTGGCTAAGCGGCTGTCAGGACTCCTGTAACTCAAGGATGGTGCCCAGCCAGAATAAATAAAGCGCCTCACGGACTGTCCCAGCTCTCCCAAACCCCGCCATCTGCTCACGAGTACAATCTAGCCAGCCAGCCAGCACGACCACTCTTGCCTTACTTTCTCCTTTTAAAATCTTCAGTTGACCTCTGAGGGTGCTCTCACCTTCCGTACAACACAATGCTGAAGTTGCCCTGGAAAGGGCAGAGGGCACTCCCAGCATGCAGTTCTCCTCCGCTGTCAATCAGTATGTGCCGGGTTCGTAAAACAATGGGCTCCTGGTAGTCCTTAATGACCAGCTTGCCTGGGGAGGTGGACAGGAACGGGGAAGGGCCGGCTGAGAATGCAAGTGTCAGGGGCCCAGGGCGGGCTCCCCAAGTCTGATTCAGAAGGCAAGAAGGCATCTCTTCCAAAACTTCTGAGCCCACAGCCTTGCCTCTCTTTCGCTTCTCTGCCCTGTGCTTTCAAGGTCTAGGCGGTCTGCTGCCGTGGTGCTAAGGGGCTCAGCGAAGGCCAGGGAAGCCGCAGACCACCAGCAGAAGCGCCCACACGAAGGCTACTTTCTTAAGGTTACACTTCATCCACTCCTGGGCGGATGGTTATCTTTTAAAGAATCAAATAAGCAAAAACATAAATCGTCTGGCCCGAACCCAACGCATGAGACATTTCCCGGCCCTTCAGGACGGTGGCTGCGCCCATGGCAGGTTCTGGGATGGCGGAAGGAGAGATGCCTACCTCCGTCCACGATGCTGATGGAGTGGACCGTGGCGGAGGAGGTGAGCAGCAGCGCCTCCCCCCGCCCGATGTGCACACCAAGGTCCTGGTCGTGGCCGGGGCTCCAGGGCTGCAGCTCAGGGCTCTGGTCAGGACACTCGGCGGCCACTGCTGAAGACAAGGAGAGGCCGCTGCTGCCGTCCGCCAGCACTGGGGCTGGGGCGGCTGGACACACGTGTGCAAGCCTCTTCACAGAGCTGTCTGGGGCCTGCCCCTCGCACCCTGCTCCGCAATCCTGACCAGGACTTCCCTTCTCCGCGCCAGTCCCCCCTTTGTAGGACAAAGGGCCAGCTGAGGACTCCCAAATCAACGCAACGGTTTGCCCAGACTACATGGATCCCACTCCATTCTGTCCTCTGGAAAGCAGCGTAGGAGCCTTAACAAAACTTTCTCCTTTTGCATGAAAATGTGACCTTTGGTTAATTTTCTACCACTGTTTCCCTGGAAACCCGAGAAAGATGGAATTGTAGAAACTTTGTTACCAAGCAACATCGCTTGTAACAAGCGGCTCCCAATGGAAGTGGGAAGAGCTATAAATACTTGATATTTTGGGCCTGATGGAGATGCGCGCAGGGCTTCCCTACGCACATCACTCTGGCCTCGGCTGTGTCCCTGGCAGGTTCCTGCATGGAGCCTCGCCTGTGGGGCATGCGCAGGGCAGCGTCCAGTGTCCAGTGCGCCTGTCCAGTGCTATTCTTGTTTCCTCTCCTGAGCTGTCTCTGGTAGAGCCATGGAAGACAGCTTCTAGGTGGCTCCAAGGATCTCTCCTGAGGACACTCCCAAGGGAGCCTGGGCGTGGCACTGGGTCTGACCCCACAGGCTGCCTTGTCCTCAAGATGTAAGTCCTGTCTCCAGCTCAGAACCCACGGCTGGATGCAGCAGCTCCAGGCCGGGCCTGAGCCCTTCCGGAGCCAGTACCACTGTGTCTTCACTGGGAGGCAGGGATAAATGGGTGCCGGAGAAAGGCCAGGGCCTTGGCTAAAACGTCACCATGGCAGCCACCCTGGCCTGGAAAGCAGGAGCTGAAAGCAAGCAGGCTGGACAGGACTGCAGGCCGGGGCTCCCTGGGCAGGAGCGGCGCGGGCCGGACCTGCGCACCTGACTTTGGGGAAGTGCACAGGCCAGAGGGGCCCGAGGCACGCCTTCAGATGCTTATTGTAGTAAAGATAGCATTTAAAAATAAATGCAACATAAGCCGGGCGCTGCTGGCTCACAGCTGTCATCCCAGCTACTCAGGACACTGAGATCTGAGGATCAAGGTTCAAAGCCAGCCCGGGCAGCAAAGTCTGTGAGACTCATCTCCAATGAACCACCAGAAAAACAGAAGTGGCGCTGTGGCTCAAGTGGTAGAGCGCTAGCCTTGAGCTGAAGAGCTGAGGGACAGCGGCCAGGCTGAGTTCAGGCCCCATGACCCACCCCAAAATTAAATTAAATTTAAAAAATGCAGCAAATGGTGAGAGGAACATGACTAAGCCCTTATTCTAATTTGTAAAATGTGAGTTCTCTCACATCTTCTGCCTTACATTTGGCTCATCTGGTCTCCTGAAGTCCAGATGAACTTGCCCTGTGCTTTCAGATGTTAGCCTAAAGCCACTGAGGGAAAAAGCTGAAGACAATGAGACAGACAAACATCTACGCAGAGCGTCCCAGTTGGAAAGCACTTCTGCCCAGACGTTATGACATACGAAGTGTGAAGAGGTCATCAACATCAGACGACCCAGAGCCTAAGGGGTCACTGACATCATTGACACACAGCACAAAGGGAGGCAGACATCAGATGACCAGACGGGAGGGAGCTAGGTCTCAGACGTGCATTGGGTTTTCTGACCCTCCAGAGTAGTTATAAGATTTTGAATTAGCTGCTAACACTTGAAAACTAGGCAGCTTTGACATAAAATCTCGTTTCCTGGTATCTCTTGAAAATGCAGACCAGCCTGTCACAGACAGCTGTCCTTCCCACACAAGGAGGACGGCCTGCCCGGCCCGGCTGGTTTCCTCTGCGTGTGTCGGGTGGTAGCTCGGCCAGACGTGGAGTCTGCAGCCAGCTTCGACAGCAGCCTCCGTTTTGTCGACCACAAGACTACAGCCAGGATGAGACTTTGGTGAGGAGTTGGAGCTCGGTCACCCTGACAGGGCCCTGGACCCTTCCTCCTGCCCTCCCCAGCAGTCCGGCTTCAACAGGGCTGTGAGCCGTGCTGAGATGCGGGACTGGTTTACTGCTCACCTGTGGGTGTGGCTCCAGGGTAGCAGGTCAGGATGAGACAGCTGAGGGTCAGCACAGTCCCAGGGACCGCCATGCTGGCCTGGTCTTCCCTGGAACAGAAGCACACCAGACTTAGCGAGCTGAGACAGCCAGGGAGCAGTGCGTGGCGCAGAGAGAGAGAGAGAGAGAGAGACAGACAGACAGACAGACAGACAGACAGACAGACAGACAGACAGACAGACAGACAGAAGGAGACATGGCTTAGCCAGCTGAGGCAGCAGGGAAGCAGTGCATGGCGCAGAGAGAGAGACAGACAGATAGACAGACAGACAGAAGGAGACATGGCTTAGCCAGCTGAGGCAGCCAGGAAGCAGTGCGTGGCGCAGAGAGAGAGAGACAGACAAACAGACAGACAGACAGAAGGAGACATGGCTTAGCCAGCTGAGGCAGACGGGAAGCAGTGCGTGGCGCAGAGAGAGAGAGAGAGAGAGAGAGAGAGACAGACAGACAGACAGACAGAAGGAGACATGGCTTAGCCAGCTGAGGCAGACGGGAAGCAGTGCATGACACAGAGAGAGAGAGAGAGAGAGAGAGACAGACAGACAGAGACATGGCTTAGCCAGATGAAGCAGACGGGAAGCAGTGCATGGCACAGAGAGAGAGACAGACAGACAGACAGACAGAGACATGGCTTAGCCAGCTGAGGCAGACAGGAAGCAGTGCATGGTGCAGAGAGAGAGAGAGAGAGAGAGACAGAGAGACAGAGAGAGAACAGAGGCAGTGGCCCATGAGCCCAGAGCCCTCTCCAGAGCGGCGTTGTGGCAGTCTGGGCGGATCAGGGCTTGCAAACCTGCCATCCTCCCAGATGTGGGACTGCCAGGTGATTCCACCCTCGGCACCCAAGGTCCCTTCCCATAAAACACAGAACAGAAATGGAAACAAGTGTTTTCCTTTGTTGTTTTTTGTTGTTGTTGTTGGTGGTGGTAGTTGTGGGGCTTGAACTCAGGCCTGGGTGCTGTCCTTGTGCTCTTCAGCTCAAGGAGAGTGCTCTATCTCTTTGAGCCACACCTCTACTTCTGATTTTCTGGTAGTTAATTGGAGATAATTTCATGGACTTTCCTGCCTAGCTGGCTTTGAACCATGATCCTCAAATCTGAGCCTCCGATTGTAGGCGTGAGCCACCAGTGCCTGGCTTTGTTCTGTTTTTGTTTTCTTTTTGTCTTGTTTATCTATCTTTGGGAGGTTAAGGCAGGGCAGGAGTGGAGGGTGAGCAAATGCAGCAGTGATGCTCACTGGGCACTATGTTGAAAATGAACTATATGACTTGCGGGTGGGGACAGGAGGGAAAACTGGAAGAGAGCCATGGACAGGGTGGCATTGTCCAAAAGGCAATGTGCTCTTTACCCGACTTCTGTAACTGTAACACCTCTGTACATCACATTCATCATAACAAGAAAACAATTTTTACAACACAGAACAAAAAAAAGTACTGAGAACAAACGCAATTAGATGCCAGTACTTGCTGTGATCTCGGGTTGTTTGTTTAGCCTCTCTGGGCCTTGCTTTCCTACTCTGCAAAGTGAAGATTTAAACGATCTAATTTCTAACTTCATGTGTATGCTTTTATTGTTTTTTTTTTTTTTTTGGTGGGGGAGGGTTTGTCAGTTGTGGGCCTGAACTCTGGGCCTGGGCGCTGTCCAGCTCAAGGTTAGCACTCTACCACTTGAGCCACAGCGCCACTTCCAACTTTTTCTGCTTATGTGGTGCTGAGGAATCGAACCCAGGGCCTCATGCATGCAAGGCAAGCACTCTAACACTGAGCCACCTTCCCAGCCCATGTGTATGCTTTTAAAGCTGAGTTTGGAGAATGGTTTTGAAAATTACAGATGCCTGCATGGTTTAGATCTTATTTCCTATCCAAGAGGAATGCGGGCCAAACAGCAATTGTCCCCAGTGTCTCTCCTCTCTTTCCTCAGAATCAGAGCCCTTGACTTCTCTCTGGCCACATGGCTGCCGGGGCTGCGACCTGGAGTTGAGCCTTCTGATATAGTGGACGTACTATGCAGTGAATAAATTCCAATAATGCCCTTGAGGGAGAGTCAGGAAGATTCTTCCTCGTTTCTTCTTTCTTCCTAGCTGGAATGCAGACATGGTGGCTGGATCTGCAGTGGCTCTCCTGGGACATGCAGTAGGATCCATGCACCAAGAAGGACAGAGCAAATAACTAGGAAAAACCCAGGCCCTGTTCCAGTGAGAGCAAACAGCTCCAGAGGACAGATTTCTTCTGAAGGGGGATTCAAGTTTCATTTATGGTTTTGTTTTTGTTTTCAGTTCCAATCCTGAGGTTTGAACTCAGAACCTGGGCACTGTCCCTGAGCTTTGTGTTCAAAGCTAGTGTTCTACCACTTGAGCCACAGCTCCACTTGCAGCTAGCTTTTTTTGTGGTTAATTGGAAATAAGAGTCTCACAGACTTCCCTGTCTGGGCTAGCTAGACAGCTGTGATCCTCAGATCTCAGCCTGAGAGGCCAGTGCCTGGACTCATTTCTGTTTTACGGAAGCCACTGTTCTTTCTTTCCTTTTACCTCAAGGGTGAATCTGGCAATCTATCTAAACAAACTTCAAGACAGGAACCCTTAAAACAAAGGCGCGAGAGTTGTCTTTCAGCACCTGCTGGTTGGAGAAGCTACCTACATGTTCAAGGCCCTTGTGACTGTGGAGTATAGATGGGGCTTTGGGAACAGCTGGCGCTGGTCCCTAAACAAACCCTCTTCTCCTGCACTGCAGGGTCAAAGCTCCCTCACCCACGCAGCCTCCTCCTCCAAACCAGTTCTGCTGCAAACCTGATCGCCTGGCCCTTGGGTTTCAGCAAGGTTCTTTGTATGAGCCCGGTGGGGTGGGGCGGGGCTCTCCTCCCACACAGGTGTGCGGGAGGAGCTGCGGCCCGTCCTCTTGGGCACCCGCCGGCCCCAGGCTGCTCTGTGAGAACAACAGGGCCATTCTGGTGGCCGGTCACACATCGCAGCCCCCGGGAAGGGCACCTTTCCCACGGCCCCAGCAGAGTGCCAGCCTCGCCCTCCAAAGCCGAAGGAGGGACCAGGTCTCAGGGGAACTGCTGCTCCACTCTCAGACCCAGTTTGACAAAGCAAAGGTCCTTTGCCAGCTGGTGCCAGAGAGCCCGCAGACACACAGGGCCTCTAAGGGAGCCCGGCGTGGCTGCCCAGTGCCCTCGAGTGGAAAAGGAACCTGGAGTGTGGTCCCCCCGGCTGTTCCCACCGAGCAGAGCCAGCAGCGCAGACCGCCCGTGTGCAGCGTGAGAGGCTGGAGACCTAGGAGGCCCTGATTATGGCACAGCTCATTCCAAAGAAAAAAATCCGCACGCATGTAAACAAGCCCACAGGGGACTCCCTAGCCGGACGCAGGCAGTGGCCGGTGCACACCACTGGGGCCTGCTGAGCTCAGGCCCTGAGGTCAGGGCCTCTCCCAGCACCAGGTGGCCCTTCCCACTGCTGACTGCGTGGCTGTGGGGTCTCCCGCTGGTGCGGGCCCAGCACCCCACACAGGAGCCTCAGACAACTTCCGCTGCTGCAGTTAATCCTGAAAGAGCCGGAATCACGCCAAGGCAGGACGGTTTCTCAACCAGCCACGACAAGGTTCCCAGTGGCGGGCTGGGATTCAGTGTCTCAGCTGGACAGTCTTGGAAGAGACAGAAGCTGCCAAAGCACCAGAAGAGCAGGGTGGTACCAACGGGATTCTGCAGGAAGACTGGCCGGCCGGGCTCTTCTGGCCATGCTGGACGCTTGCTGGGCTGGGCTGGGCTGGACGGCCCCTCAGCAGCTCTGGCAGAGTGCAGACTCCCTGGCCCGAGGTCACACATGAAAGCCTGGTTTTGCAGACGGGCGTAGCATCTCCAGCTCCAGCGGCTGCTCGGCCTCCTGGGGTGAGGAGCGAGTGGTGCTTCCCACCAAGCGCCAGGCTCTGCCCACCAGGAATCCAGGGCTGTCGCCTGCAGACAAGAGGGCATGGAAGGGGACAGTGTGTCAGAAAGGCCTCCAGAGCAGCCCCCAGCGGCCCCCCAGGTACCAAGGGGCCAGTCCTTCTATGGGAGTCAGACTGGGAGAGTGAGGGGGGAAAGGTCAGGTAAGCTGGGAGGACAACAGAGGGGAGGCCCGAGGGACCCAGGGGGAGGAGGCCCAGGGGGAGGAGGCCCAGGGGGAGGAGGCCCAGGGGGACCCAGGAACTCACTTTGAGGAAAAGGTGCATCACCTGCTCTGACAATCCTGCACCAACGTGAAAATAGCTTAGGTAAACTGAGGCAGCATCACCTCAGAATCACAAGACATTCCAGGGGAAAGGCTCGGAGTGCTGTGTCGGACCCAGCTCTCCGGGGGCAGGGGCTGCTCACACTGAGGACACAGGGCGCTTGGGAGCAAGGCCCGGGCAGCGGGATCGGAAAACCTGGGCTACCCTCCCAGCAGCTTCATCTCATCCTAGGGTAACTCTCTGCAGTCCCTCAGCCTCTGCACCTTAGTCCTCTCATAATTAAAACGGGTGCTGTTGTGAAGATGACCTCAGTGCTAGCCTGCAGTCAGTCAGTTCCTGTGAGTGCTAGCCTGCAGTCAGTCAGTCTGTGAGAGTGCTAGCCTGCAGTCAGTCAGTCTGTGTGAGTGCTAGCCTGCAGTCAGTCAGTCTGTGTGAGTGCTAGCCTGCAATCAGTCTGTGTGAGTGCTAGCCTGCAGTCAGTCCGTGTGAGTGCTAGCCTGCAGTCAGTCAGTCTGCGTGAGTGCTAGCCTGCAGTCAGTCAGTCTGCGTGAGTGCTAGCCTGCAGTCAGTCTGTGTGAGTGCTAGCCTGCAGTCAGTCTGTGTGAGTGCTAGCCTGCAGTCAGTCAGTCTGTGTGAGTGCTAGCCTGCAGTCAGTCTGTGTGAGTGCTAGCCTGCAGTCAGTCAGTCTGTGTGAGTGCTAGCCTGCAGTCAGTCAGTCTGTGTGAGTGCTAGCCTGCAGTCAGTCTGTGTGAGTGCTAGCCTGCAGTCAGTCAGTCTGTGTGAGTGCTAGCCTGCAGTCAGTCAGTCTGTGTGAGTGCTAGCCTGCAGTCAGTCAGTCTGTGTGAGTGCTAGCCTGCAGTCAGTCAGTCTGCGTGTGTGCTAGCCTGCAGTCAGTCAGTCTGCGTGAGTGCTAGCCTGCAGTCAGTCTGCGTGAGTGCTAGCCTGCAGTCAGTCAGTCTGTGTGAGTGCTAGCCTGCAGTCAGTCTGTGTGAGTGCTAGCCTGCAGTCAGTCAGTCTGTGTGAGTGCTAGCCTGCAGTCAGTCTGTGTGAGTGCTAGCCTGCAGTCAGTCTGTGTGAGTGCTAGCCTGCAGTCAGTCAGTCTGTGTGAGTGCTAGCCTGCAGTCAGTCAGTCTGTGTGAGTGCTAGCCTGCAGTCAGTCAGTCTGTGTGAGTGCTAGCCTGCAGTCAGTCTGTGTGAGTGCTAGCCTGCAGTCAGTCAGTCTGTGTGAGTGCTAGCTGCAGTCAGTCAGTCTGTGTGAGTGCTAGCCTGCAGTCAGTCTGCATGCCGCTGCTGTTTGGATTATGTCCTACGGAAGGTCTGGGAAGGGAACAGATTTGAACATCTTACTGGCTAAAGGACTGAAAGGCAAGTCCTGTGTCCAAAGTGGCAGCTGCTGTCTTCCTAGACAAAGAAGACAAAAAGATGGCACCCGCTATGACGACTAGATGAGGTGTAGCTGGTGTCCAGGGCAGGCAGAGGCGAGTGGACACAAGGTCCGCCATCGGTCCCCTCAGTGTGAAGCTCGGAGTGTGGGTTCTCTCAGAGTGTGAGGGCCACTGGCAGACAGAAGCCGGGACTAGAGGACACAGAGGCGGCGGCGGGGTGAAGCTAATATTAGCCATGGAGTTTTTCGATTACATGAGCCCATAAAGCTCCTTTTTTGTTAAGCCAGGGTGAGTTGTGTGCTTGACATTCACCATGGAAAGGGTCCTGACTAAGAAGAAGCCAAGGGTGGGAGGAAAGAGGAACGCTAGCTCTTTACACGCCCTTTGGCCTCACAAAATGTCCATCTAAGTTAGGCGATGGTGGCTCACGCCTAATCCTCGCCACTCAGGATGCTGAGATCTGAGGATCACGGTTCAGAGCCAGCCTGGCCAGGAAAGTCTGTGACACTCATCTCCCATGAACCACCAGAAACCGGGAAGTGGTGCTGGCTCAAAGTGGTAGAGCGCTCGCCGTGAGCAAAAGAACCCAGGCCCTGAGTTCAAGCTCCACAACAACAACAACAACAAACATTAAACATCCACCTAATCGCTGGGAGAAGAAGATTTCCTCTCCCCAGGAAAGGTTAGAGCCACAAAATGGCCATCACGCTTCCCACCCAAGGTCCACGCTCTTCTGCAAGACTCTGCTCCCCTTCCCGTCCTTCCCCGTGTCCCGCTGGACTTCCAGCCCAGGCCACAGCCAGACTTGCTCCAAAGCCTCTGGGTCCTCGCTCCATTTCCATACCTCCCCTCCCCTGCATCCTGTACCATCCTCATCCTCATCCACACCCACACTACCCTCCCCTGCATCTGCACCTCCCTCCCCAGCCCCCGCACCTCCCCTCCCCTCACCCGCACCTCCCTCCCCTCACCCACACCTCCCTCCCCTCACCCGCACCTCCCTCCCCTCACCCGCACCTCCCTCCCCTCACCCGCACCTCCCTCCCCTCACCCACACCTCCCTCCCCTCACCCACACCTCCCTCCCCTCACCCACACCTCCCTCCCCTCACCCACACCTCCCTCCCCAGCCCCCGCAGCCCCTCTCACACCAGTCTCCACTCCTGCCATGTTGGGCTCTGCAGCTCTTCCTGGGGCACCAGCTCCGCGCCCCAGGGCCTTCTCCTGTGCTCTTCCTGCTACCTGGGATGCTTTCCACGTTCCACCACGCTATTTCCGATAGCATCCCTGACACCTCCTCCCAGCTGAAGACAGCTCTATTCTGCCGGTACCTCGCAGTGCTCTGATGGCTTTCTCTGCTGTTGACATGATCGAGTACTTTTTGCTTATGGTACAGGAGCTTCATGAGAGCAAGGGCTGTGGTCCAGGGATCAGGAGATCCACGTCTCTCTTGAGCTTGTTAGACATGAGGGCTCTGCCCCAGGCCACTGCGCGGTGATCGCAGGGGCTGGGCACACTGGACCTTACAGACCGGCTTCTGAGGGCTCTTGCTCTTCGTGGCATACTTTCTGACCTAAACCTGCCCCTGTGTGAGGAGTCATGGCTGCTGGCTTGCCCTCGGCCCTTTCCATTCTCCTTCCCCACCCCAGCAACAGTGCCAGACACACCCCAAAAAAGACTGGCCATGAGAAGTCCTTCAAAGAGCCAGGGGCCCCGCGGGCTCAGGAGAGAACCCCTAAGCGCGGTGCAGCCCACGTGGCCCTGCCGGGTCTGGAATGTCATGTGACCAGGCCTGGCAGCGATCAGAGGGCCAGAGGGCTCGCCTTCCTCCAGCTCCCATCCACAGAGCACACGAACCCGGGACGGGCAGAGACAGGGAGAGACTAGCTACCCCTGTGTCCACCCAGATATCAGTTGATTTGGGGAGAGCATTCCAATGTAGATTGAAGACACCAGAACATTCCCCTTAAGTGCTTCAGCAAGCAAACTATAAACTACAGAGCCAAGATTCACTTGATTTTTAAACATCTCCTGAATTAAAATTGACATGTCATGAAACACTCCAACCTTACGTACACACGTGTTGAGATTTGACAAGTGCATTTGTCTGTATAACACAGGTCCTGTGGGGTCATGTGACCATCAACCCAGAAACCCCCCCATGCTTACACAATCCAGCCCCCCCTGCATTGAAGGTGTCAGCAGCATCCACAGATGGGCTTTTGCCTGACTTGGTATCAAGGCGTGGTGTGAGATGCCAGCGCGCTGTGCGTGTGCATACCACATTAAACCATGGCCTGTTGATTTCCAGAACCGTTCGTCAAATATTTTTGGACCATAGGTGATTTGACTAAAGTCTCAGAAAACACCACAACCAAGTGTGCTCTCCAACGTCACCAGCTGAGAGGAACGGGGGGTCTGGCCCTCAAGTCTGCTAGCGGGAGCCATGGGGACAGCCCCAGATGCAGCACCGACCGTGGTAAGTGCTCAGTAAACACCAGTGTACGTCAGCAGGAGGAGCTCCGTCTTCCAGACCTGGACGAACTACCCAGCGGCCCTGTGCGTCTGGGAAATCTCCGTGGGTATCTTTTAAGATAGGGGTGCTTCCTGATGGCTTGGCATATCCTGATTTTCTCCTTTTCCTCCCAATTTCCCTTTTCTAGACTGAGGCCATTCTCTAGCACATAAGTACAGGTATTAGCAGCCTCTGTCTGATTTAGGTTTTGAGAGAGTGCAAAGAAGAAGCCAGGCTTGGTGGTGTGCACCTGTAATCCAGCACTCAAGAGGCAGAGACAAGGGGACCAAGCCTTGGTTTCATTACCAGAGGGGGAGGGAGGGGGGGACAGGGGATGTAGACAGAGTGCTGGGTATGCAACTAGCACTCTATAAATGTCAGTTTCCATCACTCACTCCAACAGTCCAGAGCAGGGCCTGGCCCATACTTGGCTACACACAAGGATGGTCAAGAGACGCCTTTGAGAGTCTTGCCCGGCGAGGTCAGGACACGACACCGTGACCCCGTGAGCTCCCACCAATGGAGCGGCTGACAGTGGATTCTTGGGGCGACGCACTGTGCCCTCAGCCTGCGCCCCAGCGTCTGCAGCCCACGCTGGACCCACAGCCAGGAGTGGCTGCCAGCCGGCCCGCGCGTCTCGGCCTGGGCTCTGCCCAAGTTGGCTATGTGGCTCAGACCTTACAGAGGCTTCCTTTGGAAAAAGTTATTAGTTGCTTTTCACCATAAAATGGGAGAGCGCGGCCCTGGTCAGCAGAGGAGGTGGCTGCCAGCTCCGGCTGCCACCGCCGGCCCGCCAGAGGCCGCAGAGGCCCCGGGGCACGGTGCCCAGCTGGGATCTGAACCCACATCCAGCTGACTCCAGTTTCCCCCTGCCTCGGTCTGTTTGCTTCTAGCTATTCCATCTTCAAAGCTGCATTTCTAGTACTTTGGTATAAAAGGAACCTTAAAAACCCTTGAGACCATTCCAAACCTCTCCTCACTAGTTTGAAATGAACAATATACAGTTATTAACCACAGTCACCTTGCTGTGAGGAACACTGGCATCCTCCTCCTGTCATTGTAATTGAGAATGTCTGCCCTCTTCCGCCCAAAAAGAAGTGACCCGCTACTTTCTGTGTGGAGTTCCACCCTGGTCTCCATGTCCCTTCTGGGTCATCCTGTCTTTGGCGGCCAAGGTGGTGTAAGGAGAGAGGGATTCTCCCCACTCACCCCATGCCACGGGCTAGCAGGAGCGAGCTAAGGGCCTGGGAGAGTTCTCAAAGATGCTATGTGAGGATACAGGGGGTAGGCTGGCCCCTGCAGGGCCCCCGACGCTTACGAAGTCCTGCTCTCCCGTGCTTGCACACCAAGCCACGTTGGAACAAAGACAAACTGACAACCAAGTAAACACCACCAGATACAACACACACACTTCGTCTTTCTCTCCTTCAGTATGGAAAATGGGATAAAAAACCCTTGCTTGGCTGACCTCCAGGGTCCTGGCAGAGACGGCCGGGGGCACGCAAGGCGGTCTCCTGCAGTGGGTGGGGACATCAAAGCAGAGGCCTGGAAGCCCTCTTTGACTGGGGACAAAGCTGTGTTAAAAGCACATTTCGATGTAAGGGAAGGCACTGCCGGAGGAAATCTTCCCGAGCCGTAAAAGTGCTCTTCGCTTACGAAACCAGTGCCATCGCTCCTTCCCAATGAAAAAAGTCACAGTTAATTCTGAATTAAAGGTTGGGGCTGGTTGGTATGACTTGCGTTGAGGGCTTCTACGTGCCCGTCAGAGGTGATTGACTCACGGCCTGAAGTTTAGTGCTTTATCCAATTTCACATCCACAGTACATCCCACAGTTAGGCTCTGCCTAGTGGCTGCCATAGTTGCTTACTCTTCCGCTCCTGTTGGCACTGGCCTCGCTCTTGTCCCTGTGGCTGGCTGCCTGTCTTCCACTGCTCTTTTCTCACGGACTTCCGAGTCCACCTGAGTCTCCGCACCCTCACGGACTCTTCTTGGCTTCCACACTCAGAGTTTCTCTCTGTCACTGACAACCCCAGAGTTTTGAGAAGTAAGCAGGCAAGCAGAAAGACCTGGAAGAAAACTGGCTGCCCCTGGCCAGCCTCTCCAACACGTGCCATCATTCATGCTCAGAAGGCCCCAGTCCCATCCTCCGCACACTCGGCCTGCTCAGCCGCGCCTGCGGGCTTCTGACACCTCCGCTCCGAGGCCTGATTCCGCTTCCTTCTTGACCCACGCGTGTTCCGTGATCCGCCCATCTCTGCCATCACCCCACACATGACTGGTCCAAGCTGGCACTGGGGGTCATCGACCCAGCCAGCCTGTCAGGGCACCGGGGGTCACCGACCCAGCCAGTGTGTCAGGGCACCGGGGTCACCGGCCCAGCCAGCCTGTCAGGGCACCGGGGGTCACCAGCCCAGCCAGCGTGTCAGGGTACCGGGGGTCACCGGCCCAGCCAGCCTGTCAGGGCACCGGGGGTCACCGGCCCAGCCAGCCTGTCAGGGCACCGGGGGTCACCGGCCCAGCAAGCCTGTCAGGCATGGAGCACGCCACGAGAGGGCCGCTCGGGGTGGAAGATGGTTTTCTGGTCAAAACAATGGCAGTTGGAGCTCCCCGCCGATGGACCGGATGGCCAGTTCATGGATTTGGGTATGGAGGGCAGAAGGGAATTCAGCTCTGGACACGGTTTGGTGAAGACCCTGAGGCATGGCCATGGGCAGTGGTCAGGGACGAGCAGAGCCCTGAGGCACAGCAAAGAGGCCTGCACCCTGAAGACAAGCCTGGCTCTGCTTTTAGAAGCTTCTTCTGAAAGAAGGGGGCGCTGCTCTTTGGGGAGCCCCTTCCCACCCAAGGACACACTTTGTTTTGGGCGGCAATACCCACCGAGCATCTGAGGTTACAGACGGCCCAGCCACCCGCCTGGCTGCCAGCCAGCCCACCTGCTCAGCCAGGGACCCACCTTTCCCCGGCACTGGCAGCTGCCGAAGAGGTTGCCCGGATGCCAGGACCCGCCCTCCCGGGGCGGTGCGGAGGTGGCGCACTTCCCTTCCCACTGATCCTCGCTGTTAGAATGGCCAGGACTCTCCAAGCAGGGCCATAGGAGCCATACTTCATCTCTCCCAGAACGGCCAGCACTAGTGTCGGCCAGGGCACAGCCTGGGGCAGAGCCTCTCGCTGTCTGTCTCCAAGCCAGCAGGTCTGTAACCGTATTTGCCGTGTTGCCAAGTCAAGGTGTCAGAGCACCGGGCAGGAGCAGCTGTGGGGCTGCTGTCCAGGAAACAGAGCCTCACGGCTTCCTCTCCCAGCACCATGAGCATGCAGAGTTTCCTCGTAGGAAAGTGCGGAGGCTGGGAAATGAGACCAGCATGGAGGGGTCTACCGTCCCAAGAAGGTAGAACGCAAAGATCCACAGGAGGGAAAAGTGCGACATTTCTCTTTTCTATCTAGCTTACTTACTTAAAACGATGACTCTCAAGTCCATCCATGTTCTGGCAAATGACACAATTTCATTCTTCTTTCTGTCTGAATAACATTCCACACATCCCCAGGCTCTCTCCGTTCTCCTGTGCTAGGCCCCTAGCTGACGGGTACAACAGCGACACGGGTGTGTCGGTCTCTCTACGGCGAGCTGCCTGTGAGTCTGCAGGTGACACCCTGGGCTGTCACCTGGGTTCTATTTCTATGAGGAACTTCCATACTGATTTCCACGCTGTCCACACGACTCACGGTCTCACCGTCAGTGTGAACGGATTTCCACGCTGTCCACACGACTCACGGTCTCACCGTCAGTGTGAACGGATTTCCATGCTGTCCACAGGACTCACGGTCTGTCAGTGTGAACGGATTTCCACGCTGTCCACACAACTCACGGTCTCACTGTCAGTGTGAATGGATTTCTACGCTGTCCACAGGACTCACGGTCTGTCAGTGTGAACAGATTTCTACGCTGTCCACACGACTCACGGTCTCACCGTCAGTGTGAACGGATTTCCACGCTGTCCACACGACTCACGGTCTCACCGTCAGTGTGTGAAGGTCCTCTCCTCTCACATCCTCACACATCCATCTCGGTATGTGCAGGCCACAGGGTGGCAGGTGACGTCGGTCAGATGGCCACGTCTATGGTTTGGTTCTAATTCTTTTATTTTGTCAGTCGTGGGGTTTGATCTCTGGGCGCGGACCCTCAGCTCTTCAGCTCAAGGCGAGTGCTCTACCACACTTTTATGGTTTGGATAGGAAGCATTCCCCCAAAGGCTCGCATGTTGGAGGCCTGGCCCCTTGGAAAGTGCTTGGATATGAGGACTCTGCCTTTATCAATGAGTTTGCGTAGACCCTGGGAGACAAGTGATGGGGAGTATGGCCGGAGGAAGAAGGCAGACGGGAGTGCCTTCAAAGGGTCTCGTCCTCCTCCCCCACCGGCTGCCCTAAGAGGGAAGTCTATTCTCCACATCTCCTACCCACGAGCTTCTGCCTGACCTCAGGCCCAGATGAGTGGAGCCAGTCGACCACAGACGGAGACCTCTGAAGCCTTGAGCCAAATAACTATTGCCTTACTTTAAAGCGTTTCCCTCAAACATCGCAACAGGCACCAAAACAAATGCACGATTACAAAGACTGTACGCCATGTCAGGCCTGCATACGGACACTAAGACAGAGTGACAGAGTCAGTTTCCACCGGGGAGGGCCTGACCAGGCCTGGAGACCTGCAGGGCCGGTGTCCACTCCAGGCACCAGCTGGGCAGCGCCGTCGGCGGGCCCGGGAAGCGTGCCACACTGCCTGTGTGCACGAGTTCACGGGGCCTGGGAGGCCACACTGGCTGTCTCTAGGACCGACACTACAGAGCAGGCGGCGTGTCCAAGCATCGGTGCTTCCCTTTCCCGCTTGGTTGGTCCCATAATAAAATGGGTTGCATAGGGCTTGGGACTGACGCTGAGTGATGAAGCCACCAACCCCACCCCAGAGGGTGTGCTGCTCAGGACAGGGGCCGACGCAGGTGTCGTGGGGCGGTGGCTTGGGGTGTGTCGGGGGCCTCACCCGCCTGCATCGTGGAGGCAGAAGGGCAGGTCTTGGAATATCTGCTGGCTTCACAAATTGTCAACCATATCTTTGCACGAGACTTCAGGGGCTCCTTTGTCTCCTATTTTCTCTGGTTTAACCCAGCCAAAAAGAGGACTTGATCTAGTTACCAACAGAACATTCTACCTCAGCTCTAGCCTGCCCGGCCTCTCCCCAGGCCTGGGAAAGCTCATCAGGATGCTAGAGGCTAAACCCATGCTACGAGACACACGGCTGGGCTGCTCCGTTTGTGGAAATGCCACACTCAAACACGGCCTTTCCCACACGAAGACGTGAGAAGGGTGGAGAAGCAGACCAGACACCCACGACGAAGCGGCAGGTGACACCAGCACCTCCCCTGTGGACGTCGTTAGGGATCCTGACGCGATCAGACCACCTGCATTCGTGCACGGCACGTAGCACAGAACTTACTTAGCAGATTTCCTAAGTTTTCCTCTTCGCACACCAGTTTCCTTTCCCAGAAAGTAATTGTCAAAGCACTGGGACACACACAGAAATTTCAACTGTATCCGTGTATTCGTTCAAGATCATGTCTCTGGTCATTTCTATTTCTGGAATAGCTGAATTAAAGGTGCCTCCAACACAGAATAGAATTGGGTGTGCTGTGTGCTGCACACAGGCCCAGCTCTGCTCCTTGCCCAGCCTTGCTTTTCTAGAACCACCTGGAGGTCCTCGGCAACTCTGAGCATCCTGAGCCTGCGTAACTCTACGGTGCCACTGGTGGCCCCTGGGCACCGCAGGCCTTGCCACGGGGCATGGGGGGAGGGGCGCCTCCTTTGGCTTACAGTGGAGCAGCTGGTCAGGTCCAACCGGCTTAAAAGAGCCTCCACAGAAAGAGCAGAGATTCCTCTCTGGGCTGCCACAGCCCTGTGAGTCACCCAGGAGCACACGCCTACCGTGGAGGCCAGAGCCACCGAAAAGCCCAGAGAGGAAAGAGTCGGCGTGCAGTCACCTGCCGGAGGCTGGGAGGGGCCCGCAGCTGCCGCTCCCCCTCCTTCCGCAGCGGCCGCATGCGGCTTATCTGACCGGCATTTCTCTCGGTGTTGGCCTCACCGGCTGTTTCCCCCACATGCACTAAGGCGGGCTATCAGCTGGAAGGGGTCACAGGTTGGCGGGGGGCTCCGGCACACAGGCTGAGAGGCAGCTGCCGCCCTGGGGGCCGGGAGGGAGGTCATGGGCGCAGGAAGTCCCACCCACTGGCCAGCTGCTCCAGGCTGAGGTGGGTCTAGGAGTCTGGCTCTGGGCCCCAGACTCGCCTGGGCGGCTGCCAGGCAAGGCCTTGGGACCCCGTCTGTCTTCCATGGAGCTGTCGGTCCGGCTCCAACCTCAGCTGACTCTGTCACACATTCACCAGGAGGCCTTAATGCCCGGCTCTCCCCTGCCTCAGTTCCTCCATCTGTAAAATGAGGGCTCTCATACGCTTCCAATGCCACACTACCATGATGAAAATGTTAGAATGACCTTCAGAACTGCCACTGCCAGCTTTTCCTGTGGAGGCCCCCTCCGGACTAGCCAGACTGCAGGAGCAGGGCAGGAGGGACCGGCCGGGACAGGAGGGACCAGGGCAGGGCAGGAGGGACCGGGGCAGGAGGGACAGGGGCAGGAGGGACAGGGAAGAGCCCCTTCCTGGTCTCACAGCACACAGCTGCCGCCACCTGTGAGCTGCAGCCACCACACCCAGCCAGGGCCGTGCCCAGGTACCTGGCGTCCACCGGCAGAGGCCAGGCATGTGCCCGGGTACCTGGCGTCCACCAGCAGAGGCCAGGGCTGTGCCCGGGTACCTGATGTCCACCGGCTGAGGCCAGGGCCGTGCCCGGGTACCTGGCATCCACCGGCAGAGGCCGAGGGGCAATGGAGAAGAACCATGCGGGGACAGGCCCTCTTGGTGGATGGACTCAACTCAGAGTGCCTTTCTCATCTTGGCAGCTCAACAAACGTTAGTTGGGTAAATACTGGACAGGAAAGAAAACGTGGGTCACCCTGCCTCATCAGCAGTGAGTCAGCCGCCTCGTGCTTCTGACCCCAGGGAAGTTCGCCCACGGCCACCCCTCCCCACGGCCGGCCCAGGCCCTGCGACTCCCCTCCCACCCGCTCTGCCACCCTCCCCTTGTCTCCCCAGAGCCTCCCTCCAATGGGGCGATCGTTCCCGTCCCACGCCACCAGCACCCCGAGCGTCCCTTACTCTCAGCCATCTGCCTCCTTGCTGGCTATCAGCCTCTGGAGAGCAGGAGGGAGTCTCAGGCTAAGTAAGTGTCTCTTGGTCTAGCGGGGGTGAAGGAGACCATGGACCGGCAGAGGCGTAGAGAGCTGCTTTCTGTGCTCCCGATCACCTTTTAGTCCACCGCAATTTGCTCAAGAGGCTGAGTCAAGGATGATGACAGATGGCCCCCGTGCCCCTCTCATGCCTATAATTTGGTAGTTGAGAACCCAGCACTGAATCTTCCGGAGCTTCAACTTGGGATGCGCCTGAGCTGGATTCCAGTTATTGTTTAGTTCTGAATGTGTGCTGGGCACCATGCTGGGCACATCCTGCGCATCTTCCGCTATGATCCTGACAGGAGGCCCTCACCCCTGGTGAGCTGAGGGCAGAGGGGCAGGGTGTCTGGGTCATTGTCCCAAGGTCATACGGTTAATGAGGAAAAGAGTTCTGGTCCCAAACCACATGCTTTCTCTCCTATACTAAATTGTCATTGATTCTGTCAGCAGGGCCAATACCTTCTGAGGGCCTTCTGTGCTGTCTGCCAAGGGCATGCGAGAGGAGAAAATAGGGGGAGAAAGGGAAGAAAGGAGGGAGAAACTGGGGGAGGGAGAGAGGGAGGGAAGAGGAGAGACTACTCTATGGACATACTTTATAGGCTGAACAGAATGATGTCAGATTAAGAATAATTAGAGATTCCAGAGAGAGACAGAGAGAGAGAGAGACAGAGACAGAGAGATAGAGACAGAGAGAGACAAAGACAGAGAGAGACAGAGACAGAGAGACAGAGAAAGACAGAGACAGAGACAGAAAAACAGAGACAGAGAGAGACAGACAGAGACAGAGACAGAGAGCATATGCAACAGGCAGACATATCCAAGGTCTACAAGTCACCTTCCTCCCCTCCTGTGCCAAGAGGTAAGATAAAAACCAAGACAAATGAAGAACTCTAAGCCCTATTTCTAGAGCAGGAAGGGGCCCCATCCTGTCCTTGATTGTGGGGTCTTGGGTCGCCCTCGTCACTGGCATGGAGACACTCGGCTTAGGGATTGCTTGGTGTCTGTCTGCAGAGGGGCTGAGGGCAGAGGTCACTAGGGCCAAGTCTGGCCTGTAGAGGTGCAAACCTCAGCCTACATAGTGCTTGTAAGCATTTAAACATTTGAGGAAGTTCACACAAGTGTCTGGATGTCCAGCTTTGGTTGCAGGTCTGCAACCTCTGTCCAAACCCCCACATGGCAGCGATCAGCCGCACAAAATCACAGCTGCCGCCGCAGCTGGGCACAACCTACCCTTCTGGGAAGAGACAAGGAATTGTCAAGCCATCCCGGCCCGGCCCCAGGGCTGGGAGGGCAGCCTGAATGTTTCCGACCTCTCAGTCTTCCTCCACAGTGGCTGCTGAGGACAGAGCTGCTTTGTTGCTGGTGGAGCAGCACGGTGGCCACACTAAGCCTGGCTGCCTCCACGTCTGCTGATGCTTGACCGCTGGGCTCTGTCCACTCCAGAAAGCTCGCTAGAATTTGTGGTGTAACATCAAACACTCTGGCTTCCTAGTCTGGACCCCCGGGGCTCCCGCTCAGGCATCTGCGGGCCCCACCCCCAGGCTGTCTGTCCAGGGCACCTGGGCAAACACGGGCATGGGAGGCCCAGGCCGGACGGTGGCACCCTACAATCTGGGCAGTGTGTCCGGTGCAGCGCTCCGGAGGTCAGGCTGTTTACTTCCTCAGGGAAGGTGCCGGTGTCAGGAAGAACATTTCAGAACCACCAGGCAGACTTTTCATTCCAAGTTCAAGAAGCTTCCAGAAAACCCAAACACATATTTCAAAACGGCTGCCTTGCCACAGTTCTAGAGTCTGTGCCAGGAAGAAGGGTTGAACTGACAGGAGGCCGGGACCCAGCAGGGGGGCAGGGTACAGCCAGGCCAGCGGCCTCCAAGGCCGACTGGCTCCAGCTGGGCGGCTGTGGGCCCCCAGGAGGCGATGCCCGCCACCTCTGCCTGTTCCCCCTCTCCTTCCAGGTCATTCTCACATCACACGCACCTTCCAGAAGCCTAGGGGACTCTGGCCTGCCGAGGAGGCTCAACCGCCCCTCTGGACTTCAGCCCCCTACACTGCCACCTTCCACCGAGCTGGTTGCTGGTGGTCTCTTCCGTGCTGGCAGGCTGGGGAGGCGGGGAGGAGGGACTCTGCTGGGGCAGGGTTGTTTGTGGGGACGGAGGAAGATGTGTGGGACGTAATTGGAGCTACAGAAATACTGGGAAAATGAAAGCCAGAAGGAGCAGCCACCTGAGCAGGAGAGCTGCCACCCACCTCTGCACACAGCCCGCAGGAGGCAGGCAGGGGAGAGGAAGGGGTCTCCGCCACAAGCCCTCTCTGCCTACAGAAGACTCTTTGTAAGCCTCCGCACCGTCCACGCCTCCCAGGCCCTGTCCCCTGACCCTTCAGTCAGCACCAGGTCAGCAATGTGAAGAGACTCTGAGCTTCTCAGAGCTGACCTGATTTCTCTGGAAGCACAGAGGCAAAGGCACATTTGGGTGTGGCCCGCTAGGTGGGGGCTGGACGTCCGCCCTCTCCTTCCCTGTAGGTAAGAGGGCTGGCCACCCAATGGCCACTAAAGAAGCACCCTTCCCCAGGACAGTGTCCAGGAGGGCACAGCAGCTCAGACAGCCTGTGACTTTGCACTTGAACCCTAAGGCACTCGTGGGCGTCATGTCCTCTAGCACCACCTTCTCGCTCCCCTTTCTCTTTTTATTTTTTGTTGGTTGTGGGGCCTGAACTCTGGGCCTGGGCGCTGTCCCTCAGCTCTTCAGCTCAAGGCGAGCGCTCCACCACTTGAGCCACAGCCCGCTTCCGGTTTTCTAGTGGTTCATTGGAGATAAGAGTCTCGGACTTTCCTTCCTGGGCTGAACCGCAATCTTCAGATCTCAGCCTCCTGAGTAGCTAGGATGACAGGCGTGAGCCACGGCACCTGGCCTCTCTCCCTTCTTGTTTGATGACTTAATTTGTTGAGCTTCCAGTGAAGCCACTGTGTGTGCATGCACGTACGTACGTACGTACACACGCACGCACACACACACACACACACACACCCTTGCATCCAAAGTCTTTGCTCCCCATGGCCCCTCCCAGCTTCTTCCCTTCCTCTCTTACCATCAGAACAACCATCCCTCAGCTCCAGTGCTGCCCCTCCCGTGTGGCTCAGCACCTCACGCACACCCCGCTACAGCACACCACCCAGAGACTGCTGGAAGGGACCCCTGGTAGTGCTCTGGAGTCGACAGGACTGCGTGAGTATCGGTTGCACTGAGTAGAAGCCACTGGGATGAGCCTGGAAGTGCAAAGATGTATCCCAGAAAGAGATTGCCTTCAGGTATCTCTCTGTGAGTGAATGGAAGAGAACTCCAGAGAAACATGGAGGAGAGAAGTCTTGCTCGGAGCTCTAGAGGTGGAGAATGAGGGTAGCTATGCCCCTAGCCTTGGCCCAGGCTAGGATGTGGACAAGCAGAAAGTCAGAAGCAAGGTGCAGCTGCAGAGACCTGCCGTGTGATGGTGCGTGCCCTGGCACAGCCCGGGGTCAGAGTGGAGGAAGAGCCTCGCTCAAGACTGGCAGCCAGCGAGGATGGCGTGCTGGAGCGGAGCTCCGAAGGAGCCAGCCTTAGAGGCTTTCGGGTGCCAGCGAAATCCCCAGGTGGCGTGGAGTATGACACCAACTCTCCATGGCTAAGACACACACTTGGCTGGGACTTCCTGACTAAAAGGAGACGAGGACTAACCGGGTCCCTGAACAAGCGCAAGGGTGCGGGTTCGGAGGCCCTGGACGGCCGGGGCCCTTCCTCCTGATGGAGGGTGGACTGAGGAGAGGAAACACTATCAACGGTACTTAGCACAAGGGTCCTAGCAAGCCAGCGGCTACTCCTTGGTGCACTGTGGCTCAGAGGTCCAGACTGTGAACTCGGAGGCATTCAATCTGGACAGCTTTCGTCTTCTCAGTCTGGCGGCCACTCAAGAATGGCTAGAGGGGAGCCTGGGCTCACGCGGGCCACGCTCGGCAGCGGGGAAGGTGCTGGCCAGCTCTCTTCACTGCTAGTCCATGCTCGTCATCTGCCGACATGGAGTCTGGACGCAGTCCTCTGCCACGGGGCGGCACAGGGCACAGGGGCGGGCTCATGTTCTGAGCTCTTCCAAGACTGCCAAGGGCCTGGGGCTGTTCTGGGGTTTCAGCAACCCCTGCTGTTCCTCACCCTCGAGACCAGCTAACGGGAGGCAGACACGGCCCTGTGCCACACTCAGCTGGCTGCTGCAGGGCAGATGCGTTGGCCTCTCCCCGAGGAAGGTCTGCTCTGCAGGGCGGGGGTAGAGGCTGGGAGTAACTTTACGAGAGCTCTGTGCAGCCAGGGGTGCAGCATTCCAGGACTTCTCTGCTTATCTTTTACAACCTGAGGTCACCAACAACATCACCTGCAGCTTCCCAGCGTGGCTGCCCTGTAGTGACTGCCTTTGCTGAGTACCCGGCTAGCCAGGTTGTGAAAATGCAGGTGAAGATGACACCACCTCAGCCCAGTCTGGGCGGGAAGTCTTCAGGACGGACAGGCACGGGGTGGCTGGTACCTATCCTGCCCATGACCGATTCAGGTCAGGACAAGGTTCTTTCTCCATTTTTATTTATGCTGGTCCTGGGGCTGGAACTCAGGGCCTGGGCAATGTTCCTGAGAATTTTTTGCTCAAGGCTAGACGCTGCCACTTGGGCCACCGCTCCATACACGCGATTCTGCTCTCTGAAGGCAGAAGGGCTCAAGGCCCTGCACAGTTCTGTGTACCTAACTCTTTGGAAGGGAAAGTGAGCGCTTAGATCACAATCGTGAGACGAGGAAAAACCCACCAGCAGTGGACTGGGTGGAGGAATTTTCCAAGCTCCTTTTGGTTTAAACAGAAAAATAGAGAAAGACTTAAAAATCACTTTCCTCTCCTCTCTAAATATACCAAGCACGGGGCTCTTTTTATGAGCAAACCAAGTTACACATGGCTTATTTGGATGTTTCTCAACCAACAAAATCACTGAACATTTTGAAAGGACATTTAAAAATAAACATGTAGATATTTCCATTTTCACCTAAATTTTATTATGTTTTTGAAAAACGTCCGTGGTTCAAATTGGGGCACGATTTTCATGTCCCCTGTGGGAGGCCAGCCCTGCAGCAGTGGAAGAGAAGGGAGGGCCTGGGGAGGGGGAGAGCTTTCAGAAACCCCAGACGCCCACGGGCCCCAAGACCACACGTGAAAACCTGCAGTGCCTCAAAGCCAACTGCCCCTCACCCAAAGGAAGACACCGTCTGTTTTCAGGCTTCTTGGACAAACAACCCTGTAGATTGGGGCCACGGCCTGGGGTAGTCCACGTGCTTGAAGCAAAGTGGGCTCTTCGGTGGTCTGAAGAAGCACAGATGCTTTGTTCCTGCAGGGTGAAGGGTGGGCAGCCGGGCCCAGCCTCCCGGGGGCCCCAGGCCTGGCCACTGTGCATGTCGCCAGTACTCGAAGTGGACTGAACCCCACCTTGTCTCATGCGTGGGTGGGGCACCGCCTTCGAGTGTCAGCACTGCACTACCTTCTCTGGGAGAAGGTCCTGACATCTGCCCCGCCTCCTGACTGCCCAGGTCAAAGGTCCCCCGTGTGCACCTGCGCGCCAGCTGTGTCACGGGCCTAGGGTGACCAGCGCGTTCTCCGAGCCCCTCGAGGCAGCACGCATGATCTAGTCTTCTCGGAACCCAGGAACCCAACACAAGCTTCTAGGAGGACTAACAGTGCAACTGACAAACGGATGAGGGAATGCATGGGCCCATCACCATATTCCATCCCACATTCCCCGGCAGGAGCAGGTTAGAACAAAACCAGGCACGGGACACCGTTCCCTGCCCTCTGCCCCTGCCCCTGCTCTCCCCAATTCCTTGTTCCAAATGCAGCGCCATGCTGCCCAGGGAGAGGCTCCGGCTGCCGGGGATGAGCCAGCCTGACGGCGCCAGCCCCGGTTCCCAGCTGCAGTCCCAGCGGAGACCCTGTGAGCCCCACCGTGTCACAGGCTTGTGAGAAAGATAAGCACTGCGGTGCAGAACCACCAAGTTTAAGGGAAGTCAGGCAGTAGGAGATGCCTGGGTTCCACAGCAGATCCGATCATGTCCCAGCTCCATGCAGAACACACCATCATCAAGCCAGTGAGACCGCAGGTGCCAAACCCCACGAACCCATACATGCAAAGTTGACCACATTTTAGATCAGCAAAGCAAAAACAAGGTCTACCCAATGGAAGCAGAAATACCCTGTGTACCCTGTGCTCGTTCCTTCCTCCCTTCCTCCCTCTCTCTCTGCATGCATGCTCTCACACGTGCGCATGTGCCCATACACATTTGAAACCAAAGCTGCAGACCCCTGAAGTAGTGCCCCACACGGGAATGTGCAGACGACATAGATCAAAGAGTGAATTGCGGGGACCATGTTTGTAATGTCAGCACACACCCACGGACACATTGCTAACTGTGGAAAGCGGAAAAGTTTCAAACCAGATTTTGCAAAACAAAAGGAGGCCGCTTGAAGCTGAGAAGGGTGCTCCCTGACACATATGCCAGGCATTCTGGAAGCTTCTCTAAACACATTCTTGTCCTTTAGGCCAGAGCAGGTGATGCTTAAAACGGAGTGACAATAGATGGGAAATGTCTGCCACAGGTTCCTTCTGCCCCGCCTCTCCCTCAGTGTCACTTGAACCCTAACGCCACCTTCCTCCTCTACTACGGGAAAGGCCAGAGCGGAGGACGACCTGTGGCCGACAGCTGCACAGAGGCCCTCCAAGAGGAGACACGACAGTCTGACTGTGGCACTCAGCAAGGGCTCTGCAGCCCCGGGGAAGGGGAGTGTGGGGCTCCGGGAGCTCCGGCCCAGGCCCAGGGCAGAGCGCGGAGCTCCGGCCCAGGCCCAGGGCAGAGCGCGGAGCTCCGGCCCAGGCCCAGGGCAGAGCGCGGAGCTCCGGCCCAGGCCCAGGGCAGAGCGTGGAGCTCCGGCCCAGGCCCAGGGCAGAGCGTGGAGCTCCGGCCCAGGCTCAGGGCAGAGTGTGGAGCTCCGGCCCAGGCTTTGGGGCTCCTGGGGCCCTGTATTCACTATTTCTATGTGCAATCCCTCTTCAGTAAGACTGGTGTTTCTCCTGCACTTGCTGCTGCTGGATTCTGGAAGCCGGCTGATTGGCTCAGCCCCACAGCCTCCTGGCCAAGCCTGACACCCCACACATCCCGGCCTCTCCCTCCTAGGCCTCCCCAGGAGAAGAGTGAGGCCAGTCACTCGCCTCACTTGGCAGAAACCTCAGAGACCCCCAGAAGGCACCTGCCACCCGTGGCCGCCTCCCACACCCCAGACACCCTGTGCTTTTCCTGAGCCTCTCCACATGCCGCCCTCCAGAGCTCTGCTCTACAAATCACTCCCGGGCCCACACCCCACCATCCCAGCAAGCTCCCTCAGCCTCCTGCCTGGACCATGGCCGGACCCTTCCCAAGAGAGAGTTCCCACCCGGGCCCCCCACCTATGCGCTCAGACCCTGCAGCACACAACCCGTGTCCTAGCACCTCTTAATCGACGTTCCTGTCAGTTCTGAGCCACGCACATGCTAGTGTACACAAAATTACAGGAGCTGCTGGGCCCTGGTGGCTCACACCTATAATCCTAGCTGCTCAGGAGACTCAGATCTGAGGACCTTGCTTTGAAGCCAGTCTGGGCAGGAAAGTCCGTGAGACTCTTATCTCCAATGAACCACCAGAAAACCAGAAGTAGTGCTGTGGCTCAAGCGGTAGAGCACTACCCTTGAGCAAAAAGAGCTCAGGGACAGCGCCCAGGCCCCAAGTTCAAGCCCCATGACTGACAGAAAAAAAAAATCACACAAGGCACCTAATACTTCTTCCATTCTCAGTGCCCCATTGTACAGATGAGGAAATTGAGCCTAACAAACCGAGCCACCCAACTACTAGGATCGTCTTCCCAGCCCATGGTTCCCGTAAGAAAGAGGCCGAAAGTTAAAGGGCCAGTGCTCACAAAGGGAAGAAATAAAATTCAGGGTCTCCTGAGAAAATCTAAATTCGTCCATACTACAGCAATGTCACGGGGACCCTTTCCTGCTAAACTGTCCCAGGGAGGGTACAGGCTCTGCTGACCCCATCAGGCCCAGGGCAGTGCTTGAGTATGGGCAGAACATGGAGTTGGGAGACCCCCCCCCCAAGCCGGGGATGCCCTGACATGGCTGACCTCCATTGCTCAGCCTGGCGGCTGATAGGAAATGCATATATGCATCTACCACAGGAGAGCGCTTGGGCCAGGGTTGCGGCAGGGCTGGGGCTCCTTGCTGACTGCAGTCATTACTGCAGACAGTTGAACAGATGAATAGGAAAGAAACTAAATTACAGAACGTTGAGCAGCCAACGAAGAGAAGCACCGAACAAAGACATCTTATGAGAAGAGTCCAAGTGAGCAGCCATCCAGGAAGTGCTGGGAGACTCCTGCAGGGTTCTTCCAGACCCCTTCGAACACAAAGCGTGGCCAGGAGAGGCCAGGACCTCAGCAGGCCTTCCTCCAGAGACAGCCACACCCACACCCACACGTCCAGCCTGTCAGCTCACAGGCTTCTAGTAAACATCAGGCCGGAGACGGGCAAGATTCGCAATAGCCCTTGGTGAAATTGTGTAGGGAAACTCTGGCCCATCAGACTTCTCAGTCCCTTCCGTCCCTGGCCGAGACTCCTGCTTCTGCTACTGAAGACCAACAGAGCCAGAAAAGCAAGCCCTTCCTCCTGTCCCCAGCATGGCTTCCGAGTGGCTGCTCTTACTTGAATTTCCTCCCCTATCTGCTGCAGAGATGGAGAAGGGACCAAGGTTCCGGGGTAAAGGTGTAGGAAGTTTGAAATCCTCTCCTGGCTCTTCTGGAATAGCAAGTACTTTTTTGTTAGTGCTCTTCTGCTGCGCAGAACACTTGGTTAATATTTAACTGCAACATTGTATCCATACATGTATTGAAATGTCACTCTGTAAATAGGTACAAGTATGTACCAAAACAATGGACAATTAACCAGAATCCAGAATGAAGATCTAATCTCTAGACACAATCTTTGAAACAGGGAGAGTCACCAGCTATTGGAGGGTAAGAGCCATTTTTAGCCTGCCAGAGACCACCACTGTAACAAACTCCATGTGGTGCTGTAGCACAGACTGGGAAAGAAAAGGAAGCCTTCATCCATCACCCCAAAGCCACTGTGCCTTTCCCTAGCAGGCTCGCTTCTACTATGCCCTGCTTTTAGAAAGCTCCACGTGTACTGGGAGCACATATTTATAATCACCGGAGGAATACTCTGTGCAAAAAAAGACATTCACTCTACAAAAGATTAGCCATTCAGCCTGTTCAAAAGGTAAGGCCCAGTGGTCAAAATATGCCTTTCAGATCAAGCTCAGTGACCCAGTGATTCAGATTGTTCAGAGCCTTTTCATTCTCAACAATGGGATACTTGGACCATACCTTCATATCCAAACTCTAGAACTACTTCCTGAAAGTAATGTATTTTCCATTATACTTGTGTGACTCCGTGGGATTTTCCTGATGGAGAGGGTAAGGCTTTGTTACAGGTCTATTCAGATCAATGCTTGGGACTTCTCTTCATCTGTATTCACTGTCGTACTGAAGTTTTCTCTCTCACTCATCCTCTCTCTCTCCTCTCCCTTTCCCCCTACCCTCAAGATACAGAGAACCACCGCCCAGTTAATCATGCTTCAGGTTATGGAATAAATTAAGGGCTTGAGCCATTTTTCCCAACCTCTCCATCTCAGATTAGATTTGGCCCACCCCAGTGAACACTGACAGTCAGCACAGACTGTTTCAGGGTCAAAAGGCAGGGGCAGCAGCACCCTGGAGAAGTGTGGAAACTGACGATAGAATGAACCCACCCTCAGCCCTGCTTCTTACTAGGTGTTTGGACACATTATATAACTTCCATGTGGACCTCAGTTTCCTGTTCACAAGGTGCCCTCCATTGGGTAACAAGAGTGTCCAACAAGAATAGCACCACGAGCAGGAGCTGGGAACCCAACCCGGAGGGAAGAGAAAACTAACAGATAAGGGAAAGGCAGAGAGACAAGGAGGGCCATGGACTGAAGCCGGTCAGACTTCATCTGAGGGACGAATGACGCACCAGCAGTCAAATTACAATGCAAAGGTCACTGCCCACTGCCCTCTGCCCTCTGGTCTGGTACACAGTACATTGTGCATGTAATGGCTAAAGGTAGAAGCTCTGTGAGTTGAGATTGGCATCATTTCACAGCCAAGAGACTTCCTAGACCCAAACTTCATGTTCATGTCTTAGTTCTCACTCTGAATCATAAATAATTATTGCCCAAAGTCTTAAGTCAGTTTGTACACATACAGCCCAGGAAAACGCTATCATGTCAAAGGCAGTAGCAACACAACACGTGTGTAATGCTCATAGAGCTCACCAGGCTAGACAACACACGTGTAATGCTCATAGTGCTTACCAGGCTAGGCTAAAGTAGTCCCCTGCTCATCCTCAGGCAAGAGAAAGTACCACAGAGCCCACAGAAGACGGCGAGGTATCAGCAGTCCGCAGGGGCAAGGGACCTGAGCGTGACATGCAGAAACAGACTTGCTAGTGAAAGTCCCAAGAACCTGACCGCAGATGCACCTTGTCAAGAACACAAGTTTACAGCAGCTGTGACATGTGACATGGGGGGAGGACCCGGGAGCTTCTGGAGAGGTGGCTGTGGAGGGGCCTGAGGCCACATCAGAGGCCCGGCCCCATCCCTGCTCCACACAGCCCTGGCCCAGGAGGCCAGGGAAGATTCTCCTCTTCCATAGCACTAGCTCCAAAGGCGTTCACACTCTAGCCTCAACTGTCTGGGAGCATCCTGTATCTGAATCTGGTTGCTATCAGACGGCTATCTGACTCCAGGGGTACTAACACATACCCGAACCACACAGGCAGCTCCCAGGGGTGAACAGAGGCATGCCCTCCTTTCCACACAGAACACAGTCTCTTCCAGAAAGCAGTCTCACCTATCCGGATCTTTCTGCAGGAAAGGATGATCATTTGTGGCTTGGGTAGGGAAGGTAGCCTAGGCTCAGAAATGTTCCTTAATTTTCTCTGGACCACACAACCAGGCCTTCTAACACGGGGTTCCACCTCTGAATCCCAAGCCCTGGGCTCCCACTGGGTGTGATGTGTTCCCAAGCTGGGCTTTTTTCCTGGCCATCTGTCTGAGGGGCTGACAGGTGAGACGCTCTGTGGCAGCAGATGGAGGTCCGTCGAGACCCAAGGGCACAGCCTGGGGAAGGGCACGCAGGCAGGAAATACCTCCTTCTGTGCCACAAAGAACACAGGCAGAAATCAGAGAAAATGATCAGCCAAGAATCTGTGCTTGGCTCTAGCACCAACCCCCTCACAGTGGGCACCACCAGCAGACACGTGACGGGGCAGGGGTGGTTCTGACCCTGTTCCAGCCATCCTCCCCTCCTCTCAGCTCTGCTCCATGATCTGAGCCTTGAGCATCCTCCCCTCCTCTCAGCTCTGCTCCATCACCTGAGCCTTGAGCATCCTCCCCTCCTCTCAGCTCTGCTCCATCACCTGAGCCTTGAGCCATCCTCCCCTCCTCTCAGCTCTGCTCCGTGATCTGAGCCTTGAGCATCCTCCCCTCCTCTCAGCTCTGCTCCATCACCTGAGTCTTGAGCATCCTCCCCTCCTCTCAGCTCTGCTCCATCACCTGAGTCTTGAGCATCCTCCCCTCCTCTCAGCTCTGCTCCATCACCTGAGCCTTGAGCCATCCTCCCCTCCTCTCAGCTCTGCTCCATGATCTGAGCCTTGAGCATCCTCCCCTCCTCTCAGCTCTGCTCCATGATCTGAGCCTTGAGCATCCTCCCCTCCTCTCAGCTCTGCTCCATGATCTGAGTCTTGAGCCATCCTCCCCTCCTCTCAGCTCTGCTCCACCACCTGAGCCTTGAGCCATTCTCCCCTCCTCTCAGCTCTGCTCCATGATCTGAGCCTTGAGCCATCCTCACCTCCTCTCAGCTCTGCTCCATGATCTGAGCCTTGAGCATCCTCCCCTCCTCTCAGCTCTGCTCCATGATCTGAGCCTTGAGCCATCCTTACCTCCTCTCAGCTCTGCTCCACCACCTGAGCCTTGAGCCATCCTCCCCTCCTCTCAGTCCCAGGTCTGTTCCATGTCCCTCAGGTACTTCTGGGTACCCACGAGTGGAAGTTCCATCAAGTAGAACACCCCCCCACTTCCTCATCTCGCTCCCTTACTTAGAGCTAGCCCATCCACTTGCAGGAAACCTATGGGTCTCCTGTAGACTCTGTCTGCCACCCCGGTTGGGAGTCCCCGTTTTCTCCAGATTGGTAGCAAGCTCTCTAAGCTAACTCTCATTTGCTGCTCCTGCCCAGTCCTTGTGGCTGCCTTGTGGCTGGCAGAGTCATTGCTCCGAAATGCAAATGCACACACTGTTCTCCAGCTTCCTCTCTCCCTGGCAATGATGGGCCGTCGCTCTTTACATGAACCATGAACTTGGCCCCTACCACCCTTGCCACTGACAGCTTCAGCCGATGAAACCACTGGGAATAAAATGAAATAAAACTGAAGCTTGTGAGTAGAACAGGCCACAGGAGACTGGGGCCTGGGACGGTTCAGGTGCCCGCATCGCCTGTGCCGGCTGGCTGCCTCCCGGGGGTTCTGTGCTCTAAGGAGGGACAGGCGATGTTTGTCTCTGACTTCTCAGCAACCAACCAACACAAGCCCCATCTCTGACCAGCAGATTTCCGTCTCCAAGGCTTCCTGTCTTGAACGGTTTAATGTGCTCTAATCTCTGAGCATGTTTGAGTTCTTAGTGTATTTGACCCTTCCAAACTTATGGACTAGATACTAACGGTAACAGAATGACATCCAGAATTCACTGAGAACTTGTTACGTGTCAGGAGTGATCCCGAGTGTTCCCACAGTCCTGTTCTTTCATGGAGTACAACAGCCCAGGGGGCTGTGGACTGTTGCTGCCTCCACTGTGGTCAGAGCAGGTTTGAAAAGGAGGAAGGATGCAGCTATCTTTCCCTGATTCTCAAATCTCGGGAAATCAAGTCTAGATCCATCAGCTTCTTAGTACCACACCCTTATCTACTCTCACTCTATTGCACAGATGAGTAAAGTGCCTAGGAACTGTCAGGGTCACATAGCTAGTAAGTGACAATGCCAACCCTCCCCACCCATGACCCTGACTGTGGCTTACATTGGCTGAGGAGAGAAACGACCCATGGGGAACCAAGCTCCTGAGGTAAGGAGCCCCAGGAAGGCACAGGAGTCTGGAAATCACGGATGCATGGTGCCCCCAGGCCCCAGCGAAGTGCATGCCAGTAATGCTGGCTCTTCCGGAATGTTTTGGCAGGGAGGGGAAGACATGTGACTCACGGCCATTCTGGGTAGCAGCAGTCCCGGGGAAGACACTGACACGAAGAATTCCAGACCCAACAGAGGAAAACCCGTCAGGGAGTGAAAACACACGTGCAGAAACCAAGCGGCATAGAATTCTGTGGAGGAGGAGCAGGAGGAGGAGAAGAGCAAGGCTAGACTAAGCTTAGCTCTCCCACTCTGTGGGCCAGGGGAAAATCTGGGACACCTTCAGTTCAATTCTCAAGCTACCTGAGAAAACCTAGGGGTTTCAGGCAGACTTGCCTTTGAGTCCTGACTGATCTGACGTGGCCAAGTGAGCCAGTCACGCCAATTAACTAGGTTAACAAGGTTACCAAGACCTACCTTGCAAAGACTGACATGGGATCAGGAAGCTACTGCACAAGGATGACCACGCAGAGGCCTAGCCCACGGTGAGCACTCAATACACGTCCGCTGTTCCCTTCAGACAATGGAAATAGGTTGCAAACAACCTCACCCAGCATTGTACACAGGGACCACCCTCGGCATCTGGGCATGAATGCTGCCGGATAGGGAGGATCCATGCAGGCTGTGGTGAACATAAAGGTGTAGCAATGTTCTCATTTCACATCCTGCCTTAACACACAAGACATAAACGGCTGTGACAAAGATCCCACCTGGAAAGCAATGCTGCCTCCCGGTGAAAGCAACCGCATGCGAGCCAAACCCAGCAGGACGTCTGGGCCGTCCCCAAAAGCAAAGCCATCCCCTAGACACGCCCTCTGGGAGAGAAATCAATGTCTGGCTCATGCGGCTGCAGGTTTGAAATCCTGTGCCTCTCAGAGGCTTTCCAGATCCTAAACTCACAGTGACAGCCATGCATCTGAGTAAAGGGAAACAGGCAAGGCCAGATGAAGAATTATATAAGCCTCCATTTTTAAAACAGGAGTATTTTTGGAAAGAGACAGCTGAAAGTGCCATCCAAGAGCCTTTCTGGAGAGCCTGGGAAAGTCCCAAAATGGCTCTCCCCGCGTCGTTAGAAAGATGTGCTGCCCAGCAGAGCCAAAGAAGATGAAGGTGCCCAGGCCAGGCACGGCCAACAAGTAAGGCACTCGAAACTCGGCCGACGGACGAAGACGGGCTCCGGCCTGCACCCATTCTGGGAGAGACATTTGAAATCCGCTCCCCAGCAAACTCTTCACCAGCGGCCGTCCTCAGAGGTGACGGGCCTGGCGGGGGCTGGCTCCTCCACCGCTGCCACGCCAGGCAGCCCCAGACCTAACCCTCCGGATCCAACCCTCCGCAGAACCGCCCGTGAGAGCTACCGCGCAAGGCAGAGCCTCACCCCGAGTAGTGAGCGAGCACACATCCCACAGTGATGCCCGCCACACCGCGGGGGAGCCGGCCCAGGCCTACAGTCAGCCCTGCAGCTGGGGTCAGGCCTACAGTTAGCCCTGCAGCCAGGGTCGGGCCTACAGTCAGCCCTGCAGCCACCCAGACCTACAGTCAGCCCTGCAGCCAGCCAGGCCTACAGTCAGCCCTGCAGCCGGCCAGGCCTACAGTCAGCCCTGCAGCCGGCCAGGCCTACAGTCAGCCCTGCAGCCGGCCAGGCCTAC